>NC_057358.1:140215052-140544635 GCF_016509475.1 Prionailurus bengalensis
CCCCCCCCTTTCCATGGGAACCCAACACTCGTTCTCTGGGGTCTCCAGGGGCTCAGACATCGTAAGACAAAGGCTGGAGGAGTGTCTCCAGCAATGGCGGCTTCCTCCCGCCTCTCTAGTCTGTTACTCTCTGGGCTCGGGCCTCTTCCGGAACAGGCACTGGACTCGTGTGAGGGAGGTGATGCTGAGAAGGGCGGGCGGGGGGCGGGGGGTGGAGGCCAGATTGGGAAGGAAGAGAAAGGACGAAGGTGCCTCGTGAGGCATTACCCATGTGAGAGCTCCGTGCCATCCCATCGGGAGCCCCCCCAGAGGTGTCCTGCCTGGGGTGGGGCCTTTACCACCAACTCCATCCCGCACAACAGGCTCCAGCTGGTGGCACAGTGGGGACGTCTGCTGCAGGGACCTGTGCGGGGGATCCCCATGCAGCCCCCTGGAGAATGGAGGGGGAAAGCAAGTGGATAATGGGGATGTTACCAGAAAAACCTTCATGGCTGACGTGACACGTGTCCACAGCCCGAAGAGAAGCAGTTTCATCTGGAAGGACACCCCAGGCAGAGCACCGTGTGCACAAAGACGCATGGCACGCAGGGAATCGGGCACCTTCCCTGTTGGTCCCTGTGGTGTCACCAAAGAGACCGTAAAGCTGTCTATAAACATGCACATCTTCCCCAAAGGCCAGAAAGTAAAGATGGCCGGCTTTCTGGGTCACATGGTCCCCACTACACCCCCTGCCCCCCAACTCCACCTCTGCAGCTTGAAAGCAGCTGTGGGTAACAAGGAAACAGCTGGCGGTGGGAAACGTGCCAATAAAACTTTATTTACAAAACGGGCCGAGGGCCAGGCCCAGCCGCAGGCATTAGTCTGCCCATCTCTGCTCTAGCGGGGCTTGGGCTCTTTCGGGGAGCAGGTAAAAGGGGACCAAGTCCCTCTGGCTCCCGGAAGAGGAAACGAAGGGTAGACGGGACGTATGGGTGTGCAAACGCGCACACAGCAGTGTATCTGCCCTCCGGGGATGGGGGACGGCAGCGCGGGTCGTGGGGAAGGGCAGCTGCTCTGTGCGCACGGCTGTCTGCTGCCCTTGGCCCGTGGGCGACCTCCCCGATTACTGAAGGCCCATGGACAAGCTGGCCTGGGGACGGAGCCGGGGACAGCACAGTGCGGGTACTTCAGACGGAGGGGACGTTCAGACGTCGAGAATGTCTCTTCCCCTGAATTCTGAGGATGGTGGGGTGCAAAGGGCACCCCCGCACAGCACCTCTGATTCACGGCTTGCCTATTCTTTTGTGGGATTCCCTAAATATTTTGTGGGAATGTCTTCACCTGACCGGGAGGGCCCAAGTGACGTTGGAATAACGATCTTCACGTGTTTTGCATTTCTCTGAGGAACACACGGGAATGATACGACCCACCCCGGTTCCTCAGCAGGAATGATTTAGGAGGGAGCCTCCGAGCTGGCGGGGGGGGGGGGGGGGGGGGGGGGGGGGGGGGGGGGGGGGGGGGTCACGTTGGGGCCTCCGGCTCCCTCCCCGCGAAAGGCCCCAGGGGAGAAGAGGTTCATTGACGCCTCACAGCTCTGCTGTCTGGAGGGAGCCCTAATCCTACTGCAGACACTTTCAGAAACTCCGGCTGTTGGCGAAATTTACGAACAGAAGGGAAGGGGCCTGACTGTGCGGGGAGACACTCGCGAGGCCCAGAGCTGCTCTCGGTGACAGGAGAGGGAGCAGGGGTCTCCCTCTGGCACTTGGCTTCGCAGAAACCGGCCCTGGATTCCAAGGGGCGGGGGGCTGGCGTCGTTGTTCCAAGACCTAAGACCTAAGGGGGAGCCACTCTGGATCCTCCTTCTTGAGATCACCAGGCACTCGGATGGACCAGGCTTGGGGCTGGACCTCGGGGTTAATGCGCAGCCCCCATGCCGTCCAGGAGCCCAGCCCTGCGGGAGGAGAGCGCAGTGGGGGGACACAGCAGTGAGGAGGGGGCCGGACGGGCCAGGCATGAGAGGGAGAAGCACAAAGCAGCAGAGGGGGAAGGGGGCATTGGGGTCAGGGCTGTGATTTTAGACAGGACACTGTGAGCCTCTGCGAAGGCAGGCCAACTCCACGCAAAGGCCCTGGGTGTGCGTGCACAGCGCTGGGGGAACAGTGGGGGAGGGGGGCGGTGCAGGGGGAGGATCCAAGACAGAGGTCATGGGCAGATTCTCAAAGAGGAAAGGGGCCCTGAAAGGGTTTGGGGCTGTCTCTTTGTATTTTAAACTGGTCCTGAGGCCACTGCTTATTTGCATATTCTTCTGTATTAGAGACTGTCCCCTGAGGACCCCAGACCATGTCATGGGAGAGCCCACATCACAGGGCACGCCAAGTGCATCAGTGTTCCCAGGCCTGGAAGGAAGGCAGCGTTCACCTGGCACCTGGGGCCAGATGCAGAGGTAGGATCTGAGGGGCCTCCTCGGACCTCACTCCAGGGGTGTCTGGGAAGGGCACACCTTCCCCCTTCTGTATACAGGGCCCAGGGGGCGGCGGCCAGCAGGGAGATCGGAGGGGCAGGCATGGCCTGGGCCCAGGTCTTGGGGGACCATCTGACACCGAGCAGGCCCTCCCAGGTGCTTGTGGGAGGCAGAGGAAGGGGGGAGGGGAGGGGGTGGGGTGGGGGAGGGAGGGAGTGTCCAAGCACAAGCCTGTGCAGCTGGGGCCTCCTGGGTACCTGCCCCAAGTGGTGGGGCCCATCCCTTCCAAGCCCACGGGATTTCCATTCTCACACAGGGCTCAAGTTAGACACCAAAGGGCATGAAAACCCAGCTCCCTGCGCCCTGTTAGGTCACTGTCACCGTGCAGTGGGGACCTCACTCGCAGAGGGGGCAGGTGGCTGCAGTAAGAAACGTGCAGGCTGAGTGGCTTCAAACGACACAATGTATCATCTCCCATTTCTGGGGGTGAGGCGTCCAACACGCGTCTGCACCACGGCGTTTCTCCAGGGGCCCTAGGCGGGGATCTGCGGCGAAAATCAGGAGGCCACTGAATGGACAGAAGCCCTGGCTGGAACCGGCAGGTGGGGTCACTGTGCTTTGCTCCCCGGGAACCCGGATTGTAACCCAGCATCCTGTAGCCGCCCTGCGGACTCCCACCCTCCGAGTGCGGCTCTCGCAGAACACGCAGTGTCATCAGAGAGAGAGAGAAAAACAGGTCTGTTTAAAAGCCCCAGATCCAGGAGGTTACGAACAGAGCATTGATCAAAGGGTTTTACTTGGGGAAAGACTGCCACGCCCGCGGCTGATTCCGTTTGGGGAGGAAAAGCCAGGCTCCACCCTGGTCAGTCTGCACCGACCCACCAAAGCCCCGCAGCCCGAGCGGCTTAAAACAGCACGGACTTACTACCGGACACTGCTGGAGGTCAGAGGTCAGGCATGCTCTCGCTCTGAGGGAGAATCGCTTCCGGGCTGTGATAGTGGGAGTGACCACGAGGAATGTGCCTTTGCTCTTCCTTCCTTCCGGGCCCTGAGCTCCCCAGGGGCGGGGCTGGCTCCAGCCCCACCCTCTGACCGCTGACCTCTGGGAAGGGGGAGGGGCTGAGGTCCAACATGGCCCCAACCCCCCAGTTGAATCCCGCTTGCAGAAATAATGACACCAGCAGGAAGACCCAAAGGCTGGGGTCAGTGAGCGCGTAGACATTCTGGCCAAGGCGCAGGCACCCCAGGCCCCGCCCACACGCAGCCCCCGCCCCGCCCTCATCCAGGCCCCGCCCACCCAGGCCCCGCCCCCACTCTCATCCAGGCCCCACAACTCACAACTCATTCGGGCCCCGCCCACCCAGGTCCCGCCCCGCACTCATCCAGGACCCGCCCACCAAGCCCCCCGCCCCCACTCTCATCCAGGCCCCGCCCCGCCCCCCCCCCCCCCCCCCCCGCTCATCCAGCCCCCGCCCACACACTCACCCAGGCCCCCGCCCCCCACTCTCATCCAGGCCCCGCCCCCGCCCCGCCCCCGCCCCACAACTCACAACTCATTCGGGCCCCGCCCACCCAGGTCCCGCCCCGCACTCATCCAGGCCCCGCCCACCAAGCCCCCCGCCCACACACTCACCCAGGCCCCGCCCACCAAGGTCCCGCCCCCACACGCATCCAGGCCCCGCCCACACACTCACCCCAGGCCCCGCCCACACCCAGGTCCCGCCCTCTCCATCCGGTCCTCCTGGCTGATCCTGAGTTGTGTCCTTTGTAAGGTCAGGTCCCCTGACCTCCTGGGCCTGTGGTGGGGTCTCAGCCGGGGGCCGTCTCGTGGGTCAGAATTGCTGGGCGTGGAAAGCGCACACACAGGGTGTCAGAAGCTCGTGAGCGGTAGAGGGAGAAGCGGGGTTCCCCAGGTTGGTGCGGAGCAGCCACTCCTGCTCACCTGCATGCCTGGGCGGTGGCCCCAAGTCCCCTGCCTGTCCGCGGCTGCTTCCACTATCCTCTCTGCCGGGACCCCCCACCTCCCTCCTGCGGGAGCCTTGTGGCTACAGGAAGCGTCCACTATCATCACGCAGGGTCACCTCCTCCTCTCAGACCCTTCTGTTCCCCGGCAAAGCCCCTGTGCCCGGCAGGGCGATGTGTCCGTGGCTCCACGGATGGGGACCGTGATTCGGCCTGGTGGGCAAGAAAAGCGGCTTTTGCCAGAGGAGCTGAGCGCCACCGCCACGCGGCAGGTCAGGTCGAGACGGCTCGGGGCAGCCTGGGGGCTGGGACTGGGTCTCTCCTGGGTTCTGTCGTCCGTGGTGAAAAAGAGCCGAGATTTCTGTGGTCGCAGAACCAAGGGGGGTGTGACTCGTGTTGTGCAACGTGAGGCGCCTTCCGTGTGCCCCTGGCGGGTGGACCTCGTTGCCAGCTGTTTTGTCTGCTTTCTCCACAACCATCAGGGGTTTGCGCCCAGGCGTGGGAGGATTGTGTGCGCGTGTGCAGGTGTGAGCCTGCGTTGTGTGTGCACGTGTGTAAGCGTGTGGGCGCCGTGATGCTGCATCCCTCCCTGACTGTCACTTGGAGGTGTCACAGCCACCGGCTGCTCCCTCCGCACCCCACTGCTGCAAGAACCCTGTGAGCCACGCGCTTCCTTCGTGGCCCCAGAAGCACCCGAGGGCTTTGCTTGGCTCCCCGCCAAGGGCTCTGCGCTCTCCATCCGACCTCAGGAGCACCCCAGCACCCTTGTCCCAGCCGTTGGCCGTGCACCCTGGGGCCCCAGCTGCCTACTTCGCAGGGGAGTTGAGGGCGAAATGGGGAAGCACAGCACTAAACCCCGGAAGCCTGCATGGGAGACCCCCCCGCCCCTGCTGCTGAGGAGTCTGGGCCTCCAGCCGGTCCCCCCTGTCCACGGCCTTTTGGGAGGAGGCTGACGTGGCCCTCCCGAGGGACAGACACCCACACAAGGCGCCAAGCCCTGGAGACAGGGGCCCCAAGCCAGCCTTCCGGGCCTGGGAGAGCCTCCGGACAGAGGGTGGCCCGGGGCGTGGTGTCCACACCCCTGAGGCACACACCTGGCCGGGCCTGCGCCCCCACACCCTCGAGCCACGCACACCTGGCAGGTGCAGGAGAGGCGGGGATCCCAGACCCGCCGGGGCCCTGTCCCCCAGTTCGCTGAGCGGGAGAGGCGACTCCTGTATGCCTACTGTCCCCAATCAGCGCGTCCCCGGGAGGCAGAATCCGTGTCCCCAAGAGAGGCAAACAGGAGGACGGGGCCCAAATCCGTCTCGCAGGGTAATGAGCTGGATTTATAGAAAAGGAAACACAATATGATTCCGCGTAATGGCTGTTGACAGAGATTCAGGCTGTTTGTTCTAGGATATTAAATTGACAAACAGCGCAGGTTTGCCGGGCTCCGGGCTCTGATTTGCGGGTGTCTGTCAGAGGTGTGAGCGAGGTTTCCCGAGAAGGAGCCGTGCAGGGAGAGCCCGGGAGGGCGGCCGGCCGGCGGTGAGGACAAGCGATTCCAACGCCTCCCGAGGAACCACCGGCTCCGCGGACCAGCCGATGCGGAAGAAAGCAGGGTGCCAACGCCATCCCGCAGGTTCCAGAGAGAACAGGCCACGTTTTGAAAAATTTAATTAAGGCCTTAGATCAGGTTTGCGTAATTAGGTTTGTGCTGTGGGTAAGCAGGATGATAGATGAGCTTCCTTCTTGACGCCCGGGAGAGGTGAAGAGGCGTCCCCGTCCCCCAGGCAGGATCCCCCCCCCCCCCCCGCCTGGCCCCCACGCCTTCCATCCCAGGCTGCGGCTCCCTGGCGAGATGCGCTCCCCACGTCGTTGGGTGTCTTTCTTAATCTCTGAGGAAGGTTCTCTACGTGACCGCGAGCCAGGCAGAGTGGGATGAAGGGAATTCTCCCGCCCTCCTCGCACACCCCTGCAGCCGCGTGTCCCTGTGGTCCCGGCCGGAGCCCCTTCTGGGGGAGACAGGCCCCGGGGGCTCTGAGAAGCGGAACGTTCCCCCACGGCCCATGCGGCTGCAGAAGTGGGTCACGTGCCTGGAAAGTCCTCCGTCAGCAAATAACACCCCACGGAAGAGATTCATCAGGACGGGAAATGATTGTTTCGAGGGCAGTTCACTTAGGGAAGCGCGGAAGAGGGAGGGACCAGGGGATTGTAGGAAGTTTTGAATAAAAACCGGGAAGGTGGCACCCGGCATTTTTATTTTTATTTTATTTTTTAATGTTTGTTTATTTTTGAGAGAGAGGGGGAGAGAGAGAGAGAGCCGCAAGCAGGCTCCACACTGTCGGCACATAAGCCTGACGCGGAGCTCGAACCCACGAACCATGAGTCGGTGACCTGAGCCGAAACCAAGAGTTGGACACTTAACCAACCGAGGCACCGCACCCGACACCCCAACATCTGGCATTTTTAGAAGAAAGAGAGCACTTCCAGGAACAGGAGGAGCACAGGGGAGGAGCAGGGCCGGTGGAGGGCGCGAGAGGAAGGCCGGTGGGGAGAGACTGAGACCCCACAAAGCCTGTAGATGATGCCCCCTCTCAGGGCCAGAGCTCTGTCCCGCGTGCTTGGCCCCCAGGGGCTCTTAGAACCTCGCACCTGCACTTTTCCCCTAGACGCCTCCAGGGCGTGAGGCCAAACTTTAGCCACAAACTCCTAGCCCACGAAAGGGCAGGTGGATCGGACACACGAACCTGAGTGCACGTGGCCGGGCTCCACCAAGCTCGGGGACAAGAGCCACCGACAGAACCATCACGAGGAGGCAGCCAAGACTGGTGGAAAAGTGTGAACGGAGGGAGTGGCTTCTTCCCGGGGAGCCCGCGGGTTGGGGGGGGGGGGCTGACCCCGAAGCCCAGCCTTCACCCGCTTCCCTCCATTCGGCGGATGCGTGGTTCTAATATCCGTAAATCCGTTCCAAGATGTAAACAGGGTGATTGTGCCTTCGTGAGGTATTAATAACTTAATGAGTCTGTGCCATTTGTTTATGTAAATGGATAATGGGATCTCTACAGGGGCCAGATATGATATTACAAGCTGGTAATTCAATGACTGCTATTAAACACACACACAAATAGTGTGTTGTTGGAGAAACTAAGTTCAGAGCCGTGGTGGGATAAATACCAGCACAGGTCCCTTCATGGCCCCCGGGAAGAGCTGCGTGTGGGGCTTCTCCCTGCGGAGGGGTGAGTCCCAGGGCCCCGGGGAGGCCTGGCATCTACACGCCAAGAAGAGAGGAGGCCTCAGCAGGCACCAGCCCCGCCCAGGCCTGGATCTCGGGCTGCAGCCGCCAGAACGGAGACCGGACCTGCGGGTGCATGAATACAGGCCTTCGCCCCTGGTCCCCGCCGCCTGTCCAGCCCCCGCTCCAGTCCCCCTGCCAGTCCCCGCTCCCGGCACCCCTGTCTGGGAAGGTAGGACCAAGGCTGTGCAAGGAGAAATGTCCCCCTCTCTGCAGCCAGGACTCCAGGACCAGCCAGAGGTCATGAGCAGGGCCTCCTTGGGCCTCAATGTGCCCGACCAGCCAGTCTCCGGGACTCACGGACCTGACAGCCAGTCAAGACTGGGCCGGGGAAACCCGACGGCCCGGTTCTGGCCCCTAGAGGGGGTGAACTGGGATCCTGCTGGGTGACTCCCAACAGGCCGGCCAACCACTCTGGTGTGAAATGCAGGCAATAGGAACCATCTTGCTAGAATGTTCCCCAGGACCTTTGCAAACATTAAGAGCCCTCATGCCAGCGACAGAGCCGGGTACCAAGAAGTGGGGTCCCTGGGGCATCAGTGGCGCTGCCCCCCTTGGCACCTCGTTTGTCCGTTGGCCCTTGGGTCCCCCCACCCCACTCGCTCAGGACAGGGCAGCTCCTCCCGCCCCTGCCCGCCCCTCCTAACCCCCCCACCCCGGCTCTGCCCCTCAGAGAGGAGGGTTCCCCGGCCCGCCCCAACCTGTCCCATCTTTGCATCCCAGAGGCCACTGGGTGATTGCTTCCGTCAACTACAATCATCTGGAGTTAAAAAGAGAAAGGAGAGGAAATACCCACCTGCCACTCAGGTGAGGACGACAGGACTCGCAATTAAACTCGGAAGACGTGCAGTCCTTCAGCGAGGGGTCCCTCTACCACTCACCTGCCCCACGGCGAGCAGAGGGGGCTGCGCCGCGCCGGCGATGAGGCCCCTCACGGCCGCGCCCCTCTGTCCTCTGGGGCCCCGGCTTCGCTTGAGGTGATGGGGTCTCTCTCACCTGCACTCCTGACCTTAGGAGCTGGGGTGTTTGTTGCTGACCCTGCAGGATGTCAGTAGCCCAGGAGCAACCCCCACAGAGTTGTAACAACGTCTCCCAGGTTCCAAGGCATCCTTCCCTCTCCTGCCCCCCGCCCTCCCTCTCCTGCCTCCGTCCTCCCTCTCCTGCCCCCCGTCCTCCCTCTCCTTTCCCTCGTCCTCCCTGTCCTGCCCCCCGTCCTCCCTCTCCTGTCCCCCGTCCTCCCTCTCCTGCCCTCCGTCCTCCCTCTCCTGCCCCCCGTCCTCCCTCTCCTGTCCTCCGTCCTCCCTCTCCTGCCCTCCGTCCTCCCTCTCCTGCCCTCCGTCCTCCCTCTCCTGTCCCCCGTCCTCCCTCTCCTGCCCTCCGTCCTCCCTCTCCTGTCCCCGTCCTCCCTCTCCTGTCCCCGTCCTCCCTCTCCTGCCCTCCGTCCTCCCTCTCCTGTCCCCCGTCCTCCCTCTCCTTTCCCTCGTCCTCCCTGTCCTGCCCCCCGTCCTCCCTCTCCTGTCCCCCGTCCTCCCTCTCCTGCCCTCCGTCCTCCCTCTCCTGTCCCCCGTCCTCCCTCTCCTGCCCCCGTCCTCCCTCTCCTGCCCTCCATCCTCCCTCTCCTGTCCCCCGTCCTCCCTCTCCTGCCCTCCGTCCTCCCTCTCCTGCCCCCCGTCCTCCCTCTCCTGCCCTCCGTCCTCCCTCTCCTGCCCCCCGTCCTCCCTCTCCTGCCCTCCGTCCTCCCTCTCCTGCCCTCCGTCCTCCCTCTCCTGCCCTCCGTCCTCCCTCTCCTGCCCTCCGTCCTCCCTCTCCTGCCCCCCGTCCTCCCTCTCCTGCCCTCCATCCTCCCTCTCCTGTCCCCCGTCCTCCCTCTCCTGCCCTCCATCCTCCCTCTCCTGTCCCCCGTCCTCCCTCTCCTGTCCCCCGTCCTCCCTCTCCTGCCCTCCGTCCTCCCTCTCCTGCCCTCCGTCCTCCCTCTCCTGCCCCCCGTCCTCCCTCTCCTGCCCTCCATCCTCCCTCTCCTGTCCCCCGTCCTCCCTCTCCTGCCCTCCGTCCTCCCTCTCCTGTCCCCCGTCCTCCCTGTCCTGCCCCCCGTCCTCCCTCTTCTGTCCCCCGTCCTCCCTCTCCTGCCCTCCGTCCTCCCTCTCCTGCCCCCGTCCTCCCTCTCCTGTCCCCCGTCCTCCCTCTCCTGCCCCCGTCCTCCCTCTCCTGCCCTCCATCCTCCCTCTCCTGTCCCCCGTCCTCCCTCTCCTGCCCTCCGTCCTCCCTCTCCTGCCCCCCGTCCTCCCTCTCCTGCCCTCCGTCCTCCCTCTCCTGCCCTCCGTCCTCCCTCTCCTGTCCCCGTCCTCCCTCTCCTGTCTCCCGTCCTCCCTCTCCTGTCCCCCGTCCTCCCTCTCCTGCCCTCCGTCCTCCCTCTCCTGTCCCCGTCCTCCCTCTCCTGTCTCCCGTCCTCCCTCTCCTGTCCCCCGTCCTCCCTCTCCTGCCCTCCGTCCTCCCTCTCCTGTCCCCGTCCTCCCTCTCCTGTCCCCGTCCTCCCTCTCCTGTCTCCCGTCCTCCCTCTCCTGTCCCCCGTCCTCCCTCTCCTGCCCTCCGTCCTCCCTCTCCTGTCCCCGTCCTCCCTCTCCTGCCTCCGTCCTCCCTCTCCTGCCCCCGTCCTCCCTCTCCTGTCCCCCGTCCTCCCTCTCCTGCCCTCCGTCCTCCCTCTCCTGTCCCCGTCCTCCCTCTCCTGTCCCCGTCCTCCCTCTCCTGCCCTCCGTCCTCCCTCTCCTGTCCCCCGTCCTCCCTCTCCTTTCCCTCGTCCTCCCTGTCCTGCCCCCGGTCCTCCCTCTCCTGTCCCCCGTCCTCCCTCTCCTGCCCTCCGTCCTCCCTCTCCTGCCCCCCGTCCTCCCTCTCCTGCCCTCCATCCTCCCTCTCCTGTCCCCCGTCCTCCCTCTCCTGCCCTCCGTCCTCCCTCTCCTGCCCCCCGTCCTCCCTCTCCTGCCCCCCGTCCTCCCTCTCCTGCCCTCCGTCCTCCCTCTCCTGCCCTCCGTCCTCCCTCTCCTGTCCCCGTCCTCCCTCTCCTGTCTCCCGTCCTCCCTCTCCTGTCCCCCGTCCTCCCTCTCCTGCCCTCCGTCCTCCCTCTCCTGTCCCCGTCCTCCCTCTCCTGTCTCCCGTCCTCCCTCTCCTGTCCCCCGTCCTCCCTCTCCTGCCTCCGTCCTCCCTCTCCTGCCCCCGTCCTCCCTCTCCTGTCCCCCGTCCTCCCTCTCCTGCCCTCCGTCCTCCCTCTCCTGTCCCCGTCCTCCCTCTCCTGCCCTCCGTCCTCCCTCTCCTGTCTCCCGTCCTCCCTCTCCTGTCCCCCGTCCTCCCTCTCCTGCCCTCCGTCCTCCCTCTCCTGTCCCCGTCCTCCCTCTCCTGTCTCCCGTCCTCCCTCTCCTGTCCCCCGTCCTCCCTCTCCTGCCCTCCGTCCTCCCTCTCCTGTCCCCGTCCTCCCTCTCCTGCCTCCGTCCTCCCTCTCCTGCCCCCGTCCTCCCTCTCCTGTCCCCCGTCCTCCCTCTCCTGCCCTCCGTCCTCCCTCTCCTGTCCCCGTCCTCCCTCTCCTGCCTCCGTCCTCCCTCTCCTGCCCCCGTCCTCCCTCTCCTGTCCCCCGTCCTCCCTCTCCTGCCCTCCGTCCTCCCTCTCCTGCCCCCGTCCTCCCTCTCCTGCCCTCCGTCCTCCCTCTCCTGCCCTCCGTCCTCCCTCTCCTGTCCCCGTCCTCCCTCTCCTGTCCCCGTCCTCCCTCTCCTGCCCTCCGTCCTCCCTCTCCTGTCCCCGTCCTCCCTCTCCTGTCCCCGTCCTCCCTCTCCTGCCTCCGTCCTCCCTCTCCTGCCCCCGTCCTCCCTCTCCTGTCCCCCGTCCTCCCTCTCCTGCCCTCCGTCCTCCCTCTCCTGCCCTCCGTCCTCCCTCTCCTGTCCCCGTCCTCCCTCTCCTGTCCCCCATCCTCCCTCTCCTGCCTCCGTCCTCCCTCTCCTGCCCCCGTCCTCCCTCTCCTGTCCCCCGTCCTCCCTCTCCTGCCCTCCGTCCTCCCTCTCCTGTCCCCGTCCTCCCTCTCCTGTCTCCCGTCCTCCCTCTCCTGTCCCCCGTCCTCCCTCTCCTGCCCTCCGTCCTCCCTCTCCTGTCCCCGTCCTCCCTCTCCTGTCTCCCGTCCTCCCTCTCCTGCCCCCGTCCTCCCTCTCCTGTCCCCCGTCCTCCCTCTCCTGCCCTCCGTCCTCCCTCTCCTGTCCCCGTCCTCCCTCTCCTGTCCCCCGTCCTCCCTCTCCTGCCCTCCGTCCTCCCTCTCCTGTCCCCGTCCTCCCTCTCCTGCCCTCCGTCCTCCCTCTCCTGCCCCCCGTCCTCCCTCTCCTGCCCTCCGTCCTCCCTCTCCTGTCCCCCGTCCTCCCTCTCCTGTCCCCCGTCCTCCCTCTCCTGCCCTTCGTCCTCCCTCTCCTGTCCCCCATCCCCCCTCTCCTGCCCCCGTCCTCCCTCTCCTGCCCTCTGTCCTCCCTCTCCTGTCCCCCATCCTCCCTCTCCTGCCCCCGTCCTCCCTCTCCTGCCCTCCGTCCTCCCTCTCCTGTCCCCCGTCCTCCCTCTCCTGCCCCCGTCCTCCCTCTCCTGCCCTCCGTCCTCCCTCTCCTGCCCCCCGTCCTCCCTCTCCTGCCCTCCGTCCTCCCTCTCCTGTCCCCCGTCCTCCCTCTCCTGTCCCCCGTCCTCCCTCTCCTGCCCTCCGTCCTCCCTCTCCTGCCCTCCGTCCTCCCTCTCCTGCCCCCCGTCCTCCCTCTCCTGCCCCCGTCCTCCCTCTCCTGCCCCCCGTCCTCCCTCTCCTGTCCCCCGTTCTCCCTCTCCTGCCCTCCGTCCTCCCTCTCCTGCCCTCCGTCCTCCCTCTCCTGCCCTCCGTCCTCCCTCTCCTGCCCCCGTCCTCCCTCTCCTGCGCCTCCCTCCCCTTCCTCTTCTGCCTCGTCTTCAGAGTGTCACATACGTGGGCACCTTTCTTCATGAGGCTAACTCTGCCCTCGTCACATGCGAGCCTCCGTGTCCATATCTGTAGGATGGGTGAGGCTGTCCACCTTGCGGAGTGAAGACAAAGGTCAGCTGGAAGGTCACGTCTGGATTGCAAGGTGCTGTGGATGGAGGTTTGCACCCCAAACCTGTGCTGCGCTTTAACCCCCAGTGGGACGGGCTCGGGAGGTGGGGGCCTGGGGACGTGATTAGGTCACAAGTGACTCAGGAAGGGAGCCTAGTGTCCAGGAGGCTGGAGGGTCCATGCTGTTGAGGTCGGGCCGGGGGCTGTTAGGGCTCCTGAGCTGACCGTGACCCGGGTGCATCCCGGCCGCCTCTTCTCAGTCGGGAAGCGTGCTGAGTCCCTGCGGGTGCCACTGGACACACAGGACAGCAGGTGTCAGGGCCTCACCGCTCCCGTTCCAGGCGGTTATCGCCCCGCCTGCCCGCGGGTCCCCCCGCCGCACCAGGACCGGGCTCTGAGCTGAGTTACCCTCGCCTTCCTCCCTCTCTCGGGCTCTCTCTATCAGACCAGCAGCTGCGGGGTGGAACCCGGGGCTCTGGGCGCCCACCTCGTGTCCGCACGCCCCCTCGCTCCGCGGGTCCGGCCCCGCGAGTGAGGACACTGCCTTCCACGCCTGTCTCCTCTGCCCCCTTCTCCGGACAGCCCGCCTGCGTGATAACCCCGGGGCTCACCATCTTTGAGTATTTCTGTTGTGTTGGCTTTTCCATGTTTATTTGTGAGCTACAGTGCGAAACAGTTACTAATCCAGAGTTTTACTGTGGATAAACAAATACAGAAAATTAACAGATGTGTTTTGCAGATGTACTTAACAAAAATAACATCCCTCATGATGAGGGAGGCATCCTCCGGGGCTGAGCCACAAGGAGGCTCTAAGCGCCTCTGGACGCCCTTCCCGGCTCCCGCGGTGGGGGTCCAAGGTGCACAGAGAGGTGCACAGAGGGACAGGTCTTACCTGAGACACAGGAGCTGCTGGTGGGGCGTGACTGATGGGTCGGGGGGTGTGTGCAGGGGGCCGTGAGCTCACCGCAGCCCCCAGGGTGGGGGCCGAGAAGTTCCAGAGATCAGGAAGCCACATGGACCAGAGAGTGGATTTCAGGGTACACGGGGGAGGGACACAGGCCCGTGGGGATTTGACCCCAGGAATGGAAATGGGACCCAGACACCTGGGACACTGAGCCTCTCCACCAGGTGGCCTCGTCCCCCACCCCCATTCAAGATGCCTGGCGGTCGTGGGGGTGGAGACAGTGCTTCCCGGGAAAGAGAACCCGACAGGTGTCCCCACGCTGTCCTCCGCAAACCCCTTTGCCCTTTGCTTGAGCCGGTCTGAGTCCCCGTCTGACCCTCGCAGCCTGAAGGGCCCTGCCCAGAACCACCGGCCCGATGACGCCCTGGTGTCCCTCCTCCCGGGCAGGAGAGGTGCCGGCAGGACCCGTCTGGCTGCCCCACATGGCAGGTGGTTCTGGCTCCGAGCTCCCGGCCGAGGCACCTGTCAGGCGGCAACGTGGTCCTGGGGGTCCGGCCCTTCTTGTATTTGGGTGTTTGCACATGGACGTGTGCATCTAACCTGCATGTTTACTCTGTTTATAAAAGATGTGTTGGGGGCGCCTGGGCGGCTCGATGGGTTAAACATCCAGCTCTTGATTTCGGCTCAGGTCGTGATCTCATAGTCTGTGGGTTCGAGCCCCACATTGGGCTTCGTGGTGACAGCACTGAACCTGCTTGGGATTCTCTCTCCCGTTCTCTCTGCCCCTCCCGCAGCTGTCTCTCTCTGTCTCTCAAAATAAATGAATAAACTTAAAAAAAAAAAAAGAAATAGTCTTTTCGTGTTAAAAACATGTTTCGGTGAGGAAGGTAATTTGGAGTTAACTGAAAAAAAATTGTTTTTTTTTTTTCTTTTTTTCTTTTAAGGCTTTAGGGGACCAGATACTATTTGTAAATTTTCCTGGTAAGAAGAAAATTATTTTTTCAATGATAAGAGCCATCAGTTTTCTGTGGGTGAAGATGAGCCTTTCTGTTTAGTTTTCAAGTATGTTACAAATATAGGGTGACAAATTTATATTCATAACCCTATTATAAGGGCGCCTGGGTGGCTCAGTCAGTTAAGCGTCCGACTTCGGCTCAGGTCACGATCTCACGGTCCGGGAGTTCGAGCCCCGCGTCGGGCTCTGTGCCGACAGCTCAGAGCCTGGAGCCTGCTTCCCATTCTGTGTCTCCCCCGCTCTCTGCCCCTCCCCCGCTCAAGCTCTGTCTCTGTCTCCCTCTCCCTCCACTTCTGCCCCACTCAGGTTCTCTGAGTCTCTCTCTCTCTCTCTCAAGATAAATAAGTAAACTTAAAAACATGATATTTAAACAAATGCGTCAGAGTCTACCAACTGTAACCAGGAAACACATGGAACTCTTCTGTTCTTTGGCTGAACAGGAAACACCGAGCTCATGGCATTGGGGTTTCTTCTCTGGGTCTCAGTTTCCCACAGGCGTCAGGTCCCTCCCCATCCTTCCCCAAATGACCGAGCCCCTCACACACACACACACACTCACACGTGCGCGTCCACAAGCACACGCGTACACGCGCATCACCCACGCTTCTCCGTGCGTCGCCTTCCTCCCGCGGGCCTGGACAGCCGCCCCGAGGCACCTGCACTGAATGAACCAGAGGCCCGTCCTCCTCAGCAGGCAGGGCTGGTCCTGGGCAGGAGGCGCTCTGTACAAATTTTATTTCTTCTTCCGTGAAAGAAGACACAGCCCCACAGGAATAACTTAATTTGCCTTTTCTTAGAAGTGACTGTTACACAGAGGAAGCCTTCTTCTCATCTAATTTAACCCAAAAATAAAGTAAAAGACCCAAAGAATATAGAGCGGAAAGGGAACGGTTTAGTTCAACCCCCTGTGCGACTTGGGGACAGGGACGGGGGGACGGCCGTCCCTGTGTTCCCATCTCTAATCTCTCCTGATGAGAATACCGGCTTGGGAGGGCTCGGGCCCACCCTCGGGACCTCAGTGTACCTTGGTCACCTCTGTAAGGACCCCTCCCCCCTCCCCGGGCAAACCCCCGCCCCTCCGCCACCCGCTGTGGTCCTGGGGGTGGGGACTTGACGCCGGGCCTTTGACTTCCGGACTCCAGTGCCCCCGCATGCTCGAGCTGGGGACAACAATCTCTCAGCCCTTGGAGGGCCCGCCAGCCGGCCCAGAGGAGACAGAGAAGCACGGAGAACCTTCGCGACCAGATGGAGCGTTCCCTCTCCGTACAGGAGGCCGGCATCGTCCCGGGTTCCCCGTGTTGGTAACGCGCTAAAATGGCCATTCCCTGTCTTTCTTCCTCTGCGTGAACGTGAGGTCGCCCGATGTTCCCGAGTTTAAGGTCCACAGAAGAAAACGTGTGCCGTGAAGCCGATCGCAGATCTGACACCTTCTGCTCAGGGTCTCTCAGCGCCGCGGCCACGGCGGCTTTATCAGCATAATCCAGGGAGACACGTAAATTCATCACACGTTCTCCCAAAAGTGGCTTTTGAGAATAAAATTAGGTATAATTTACACGGAGTCTCGTCCCCCACTGTCTGACTGACGGTCACAAATGGCGGTGCGGCCTCTCTGCAGTGGCGTTATGAAGGGGTCCTCGGGCTAATGCATCACCGGGGGCCCCAGGGAACATACAAATGAGTGTGTGACAGAATCAGCACAGCGTCCCCACCTGTCCCCCCCGCGCTGTCTCCTCCAATTTACGTGCTTAGCTTGCACAGGTCACACAGGGACACACATCCTGCTCAGCCCCTCATGGCAGCCCCGTGTCCCCTTTCCTGTTCACAAGCCGACCACCCCTCGGCACTGGCCTCCCCCCTCAGCTCACGGGCCACAGCCAGCACCGTCCCCTGTGGCACGGTCGGGCTCCCTGCCACGGCGCAGAGAGCTGGTGGCCGTCCCCGGGTGCTTTGCTGATGGCGGATTCCCACCTGCTGCCGCTCCTGACCCGGGTCACCAGTGTCCTGAGGGCAAGACCCTGCGTTTAGCACCAGCCACTCTGGCCTGGGGGGTGCCCGGGAATGATGGGGTTCCACGGCCCACCTTCAGCAGCCACCCAGCCCGACAGTCTCGCGTGTCTGCAGGGACGTGTCCCTCAGACCCCGCTGGCCATCCCCGGGCTCCCCAGAGGGAAGGCCTCCCCATCCCACCCCCCCCCCCCGCCCTGCCCCGTCTTGGTCTTCCCCCCTGCAGGGCTCTCACCCAGCAGGTGCGGAGCAGAGAGCAGGAAAGTCGCGCCCCGTGTCTGCGTGGTCCCGTATGATGATTTTATTGATACATTTGATTGTGTTAGATGAATACCAGCTAATAGGCGACCAGCGACGGCGAGAACGACAATCAGTGCGGCACAAGTGAGCCGGGGCCACGCTTCTCTCTGTGTCCCGGGCTCGAACCCCGCGTGGACGGAGGACAGGCAGCTTCCCGGGTCGGAAGGATGGGGAGACGGCGAAGCCCAGGACACGGCCAGGGCGGGTCCTGCCACCTTTCACCTCGTTCTCCTGACCCCGGACAGCCCAGGGACAGAGAGAACGCCCGAGACCTGGGCCCCTCGCTCCCCGCGTCTGGCAGTGTAGACACGGCCAGCAAGGGCCTGCCGGGGAAACCCTTGCCCGTTCCCCATTTCTCCCCTTCTCCTCAATTATCGCAACAACCACGGCGAGTGCAATGAAGACCCCACTTTACATCATTTATTTATTTTTAAAGTGATCTCTGCACCCAGCCTGGGGGTCGAACGCACAGGCCCGAGATCAAGAGTCTCAGAGTCTCATGCTTCTCCCGCTGAGCCAGCAGGGTGCCCCCAGGACCACCTCCATTTAAAGGTGAGTCAGGGGCAGGGCTCAGTGTGGTTCCGTGCGGCCTGGAAGGGAGGAGAGGGGCTCCTGTCTGTGTCTTCGTCCCTCCTTCCTCCGCGCCGGCCTCTGGGCCTGGGACGCGTGGCCTGAGCTCGGGGGTGGGAGGAGGTCAGACTACCCCGAGGTGGGGGGGGGGGTGTTCTGCCCCCCAGGAGCACCCTCGGCGAGAGAGCAGCCCTCTGCCGGCCTCCGCGGTTGCTCGGGGCTGGGCTGAGGCTGTGTCCACTCTCCCACCACCTCCCTGGGCCTGGGCTGGTGCTCGGCATAGACTGGGGAGCTGCGTAGGGAGGAATGGATAGACTCGTCACACGGGACAGGTTGTCAGTGACTGTGTGCCATCTTGGTGCAGGGACTGTCCGTTCTGCCTCTTTTCCCAGAACTCAGAGGAACGCCTGATGGACAGGACATTAGGAGGACAAACAAGTGACCACAGAGGGAGGGGGGAGGGGGCAAGGGAAGGGGGGAGGGGAGAAGGGGAAAGAGAGGGAGGAGGGGGGAACAAGGAGGAGAAAGGAGAAAGGGGAGGAGAGGGGAGGGAGGAAGGGGCAAGGGAGGGAGAGGGGAGGGGCAAGGGTAGGGAGGGGCTGTGAGAGGGGAGGGGGAGGAAGCAGAGGGAGAGGAGGGGAGGGGAGGGGAGGGGGAGGGGAGGGAGGAAGGGGCAGGGGAGGGAGAGGGGAGGGGGAGGGGAGGGAGGAGGGAAGGGTGGGACCGGGTGGCTGTCCTCACCTGGCTGGACAGGGAAGGCGAGTTCGCCCAAGCCTGTCCCTGGCTGTCACCCGCCTTGTGCGTTTCCCTCGGCGCCTCTGGGGTCCTGCCCGTGGACAGGTCTGTCTGGTGCCAGGCTGTGGGAGCGGTGGCTGTTGGTAGCTGGGCTCTGTTTACATTTTTTCCTTGTAAATAACTGATAGTCATAAAAAGGAAAATTGCATTTGCGTTGAGTGGGCAGAAGATACATTGAAGTCAAAGTGAGGAATATTCCGGGAGCGTGGCCTCAGCCCATGCATATCAAAACTGCATGACTTTTTTCCGTGGTCGTTCCGGTGGGCAGAGTGTTTGTCCCTGCATATCAGTGTGACAGATGATGTTGTTTTACCACGATGACCGGGACCCCGATTCTGGGGTACACGCCCCCCCCACCGTGTGTCAGCGGCCTTCACACGAGCAGCAGGACCACGGAGCCCAGAGCCCCGCCCTCCGTGGCTGTGGATCTGTGGGGGTGGGTGTGAAGTTCGGGTTTGGTGGCTGGACCCGAGGGGGGGGTTGGTCCAAGCGTCTCCAGGGCGCTGCCTTGTGCTGGGCGATTCCTCTGGAACCCGTGTCTTACGTCTGTCCAGGACCAGCACGTCCCCTCTCTCACCCGTGTGCAGAAGCAGGTGGCTGGTCGCTCCGCTTGGCCTGGGACTGAGTTCCCCAAATCTGGGACCTTTGGTCTTCAAACGAGCCAAGTCCGGGATAAGCTGAGACAATCTGGTCGCCCGAGTTCGGAACCACGAGAGACGCTGAGGATCCGAGCGGACCGGAGGTGGGCGTGGTCGCACAGGAGCCTGCGGACCTGCCAGCACCCCCAGCAGAAGTCAGCCCCTGCTTCCAGAAGCGGCCTCCAGGGCCCTGGCCGAGTCGGAGGCCACGCTGATGCCCTGCTCTGTGAGGACACATGGCAGCGGGGCCCCCAGGAAGGGACGGGAGCGAGGGGCCCTCTGCGGGGGCGGGAGCGTCCCGAGGGAAGGCGCTGGATGTGCCCAGCCCCCAGGCGGGCAGTTCCCTCCAGGACGCCGACATTGGGGGGACCCTCTTGGGGACCCAACACTCACCACGGTGCTGCCTGCCCCCCGCACGCTGTCCGCGGTATCCTCAGACATAGATGCTGCCCCTTCTTGGTCCAAGTCCCCCTGGAGCTCGACAGTACGAGCCCTCTCACGGGAGGCTGGGTGGGGAGACTCTGGGCCTCCTCGCTCCTCCCCACCAAGCGTCTCCCCCGTGGCATCGGGGACGGGGGCTGTGTCCCCGTCGACGACCGCCAGCGACCAGCGGCCAGCGACACGGTGGCTCCCAGAAGTGGCCCTCCTTCTCCGAGTCTCTCCCAGGCCGGGAGACTTCGTACGCCTGTGGCAGCTCAATGCTGGCTTCTAAAAATTTACACGATTGATCATAAATTTCCACCACTGATTTTTTTTCTTAAATAAGCACTCAAATTTATGGGTGATCATGAAAATCTCTCATCAGATATGAGTCAGAGCCACACAAATGATTAAGCAGGAACTCTAATTTTTAATGAAATAGCTGACCCAGGCGGAGTAATAAAAGTCAGATGCCGTCCCGACGCTGGTCTCACGATGTGGCCTCCCCTCCTGAGTCCCGGAAGTGGGCTCAGTTCTGTGACTGCCGCTGAGGGCCGTGCGGACCCTGGGTGTCCTTGGGGAGCCCATCACCCACCCCCCGAGGCAGGGCGAGCGGCCCCCGTGTCCCATTGTGTCCTACAGGCAGAGGGGCTGTGTGCTTTAACGGGAACCCCAATGCCAGCGGGACTCACGCCTAGAGCACAGTAGGTCTTTAGTTCTCCGGAGAAAAAGAACCAGTAGGGCGTGTATACAAGGGGTTATTATAGGAATGGGCTCTTGCGATTATGGAGGCTCAAACGTCCCAAGCTCAGCCCCTCCAGAAACACCTCACAGACACACCCCAAAGGAGATTTAACCGCCTATCGGGAGCCCCGTGGCACTCGGGGACATTAACCTGAGCAACGCGCACGCCCGTGGAGTCCAGGAACGCTGTGCCCAGGGACCTCGCGTGGGACTGCACGTGGATGGGCACGGGCTCCCCGGAGGCGCCTGCGGCCTCGGCCCCTCATCAGGCTCGGCCCAGACCTGTCCGGGCTGCGCCGCTGACCGGACGTCAGGACGGGGGACCCTCGTGGCCGGGGATCTCCGCCAAGGGTTCCCGCCACACCGGGCTCCGAACCGGACGCGCCGTGTGAGACGACGCTAGGACGCTCCCTGCCGGGTTCACCCCACGCGCTCCCGCGAGGACTCGCTTGACCCCCTGAGACCACATCTCACCAGCTGGAAAACCAAGCTGAGCTCGGATGGCGCAGGGCGACCGCGGGGATGCCCGAGGCGGTATGTGCCAGGTCACACGAGCGTCCTCCCCTCTCGTCGGGCCACACGTGGACTACATATACGGTGCGTGCGGGCACGGTCCTGGAGGAGCTTCAGACGCCATCAGGGACTTGCTCCATCTGAACAGTCCCGCCGCAGTGCCCCTCTCTGCGAGTGACAAGTCAGATGCTCCCCTGACCCGGGAATCTGGGACCTGCTGGGTCCTCGGGAAGGGCTGGCCCACCACGGAAAGGAACAGAAGCAGACGAACCCGTGGACTTAGCGACCGGCTGTGGAGGTGAGTTGGACCTGCCTCAAAGCCCCTGTTCACAGGAGTTAAAGGCTGGCATTCAGAGATTCGGTCACTTGCCCGAGATGGCCAGGGACAGCCAGGGGCAGGGCCAAGCGGGCCAGCCGAGGCAACCCTACCCCCACGTGGGACCCTCGCCTGCGGTGGCCGACAGGAGGAAGGTCCCACCAGCACATCATCCCTCCCAGGGCGCTTGGCCCCACAGCCTGGCGGCCACCCATCCTTCCCAGGTGGCCCTGCCCCCCCGACCCCTTGTGGTCGGGCACCTACAAGTACCTAAGCGTCCTCGCCGTGGGGACAGACGCAGAGGCGAGCTCCTGTCCTGGCTCTGCCACTCACTGGCCGTGTTCTGCAGCACATCCTCGAGCTTCACGCGGCTTCTCCGTACAAGGGGCCGGAAGCTCTGACCTCAGAGCCCCACGGCCCCCACGAGATGGGGACAAGCCGGAGAATGTGCCTCGGAGAGGCAGGCGGAGGCACATCCCAGCGCAGCGGGAGGAGAGAGGACGCCTGGACTCCACGCTTTCTTGAGCTGCGGGGTCAAAGGACTGGCTGGCTGACTGCGTCCGGAGGCTGAGAGCAGGTGCAGGGGCGGGCCCAGCGCAGCTAGAGTCCTGGTGTGGGGGGTCGTGTCCCACATCCTGGGGTGCAGAACCAGGAGCTGCGCAGGGACCGCGAGGCGGGGCAGAGGGTGTGCGGAGGGGCACCTGGGAGCCGTTTGGGGGCAGGCGGCTGGCGGTGTGGGACGCCGGTGGGTCTATGGCTCAAGGCGGCGACTGCGCCCCAAGTGGCCATCTGAGGCCCTCAGCAGAGGGAGGCCGCGGGACAGGGATGCCAAGGAGGGGGAAGGCCTGGGGAGAGGGTGTGTAGCTGCAGGTGGGACCGTGGGGAACAGTGACCCTGCGCTCAGAGGCCGGCGTCCAGGCCCCGCTCCGTGTCTTGTCCCCTGGGCTCCCTCTGCCGTGGGAACATCGAGACCATCCCGCCCAGGTAACCCCCCCTTCTCACGCCACCCGCCTCTGGCCGAGGACCACCTGCCCCGTGAGTGACCAGGTCACTCACTGGTCTTGTGTCTGGGGTTAGACACAGGAGGGGGGGGGCAACACAGAGCCCTTCTCCAGCCCGGGGACAGGACTGGGCTCGGGGACTCTTTGCTGCTGCGTCCGAGGCCGCCGACCGGACAGCTCCCCGCCCCTGCCCGCCCCCGCCCCTGCCCCCCTCCATGACAGCTTGCTCCACACTGTGTCATGAAGCTTCTTCATGCACCACCCTTATTTTTGTCTTCTCCGTCTATTTTGGGAAGCGGATTCTTGGATCAGCAATTAGAAATGTCACTTGTACTTTGGCGGGGGGGGGGGGGTTGCAAAGCCTGTAATTGAGAAGAGTAATCAAATTGCTTGACAGCTTCAATGGTATAGAAATGGTAATTAATTGTAAATCTTTGATGCGATGTATGATATTTATCTATTTTTGAACTTTTTACTGATCAGCAACGAGCTCTGGTGTTTTATTTCCCTTTTTATCTGATTTCTATAGTTAGAAACTTAATGTCTTTTTCCCATTAAAAGTCTCCATGAGGAAGGGAGAAGCTACTTAAGCACAAATGCCAGGGTCATGTGAACCTCAGCATATAATCAGGGGCACCTCAAAGGGGCGCACTGCGCCCTCCGGGGCCTCGGGCTTTGCAGGAGGCAGGTGTGGGTGGGGACACGGATGCACCCAGACCCGCCAGCTGCAGGGGCCCAAGGTCCATGGGGGCTGACGGCAGACGGCCTGCTTCCTGGACCTGCGTTTCACCTGCTGCAGCCCTTACGTGCCTGTCTGTCATTCCAAGCAGGTCACGACGCAGGTGACAAAACCATGAGTGGGGCGGTGTCACGGTCAGCTGGGGCTGCTGCACGCAGCGACGACAGACGGGGCGCGACTTAAACACAGTCACCCCGTCCTGGAGGCTGGAGTCTGAACCCAGGCGTGGGCAGGGCTGGGTCCTCCCGAGGCCTCTCTCCTGGACAAGGGGATGCCGTCCCTCTCCGTGTCCTCACGTGGTCGACTCCTGTGCAGGGCCCCCTGACCCCCTCTTCTCATAGGGACCCCGGTCCCATTGGATCGGGGCCACCCCAGTGACCTCATTGTCACCTGCCTTCAGACAGTCTTGTTCTGGAGTCCTGGAGGTTAGGATGTCACCAGGTGAGCCTGGGAGGGCACCGTTCAGCCCATAACGGATGGCAGGGGCCAGGTGAAGCCAGGGATGCTTGCTGTGGGAATCCTGGCGGGGGTGGGGCAGACAGACGCTGCTGGGTGACTGTCCCCGGAGGGGGCAGGATGCCCCCGGGAGATGGCAGTTCGAAGGCAGCTCTGGGCTTGACGGCTTGGTTTTCACTAGTGTGTTCATCAGAGGCACGTTGTCCCAAAGGGGGGCCAGAGGGAAGACAGAGAAAGCCACTGGCCAGGGCTTGCCAGGCCGGTCCTGTGGATTTCCTGCTGCAGTCCCGGGGGGCCCTGGGGTTCTCCGCCTGCTTCGCAGTCCAGGAACCCACGGGGGCTGCCAGGAGGTCAGAGGCGGCAGTTGGGTCTTGCCCAAAGGATAAGCGATTCAGCACGAGAATTACAGGAGGCCGGGGCGTCGTGGGGCGAGCTTGGCTGCCAGAGCGCCTCCCTGCCCTCGGGCGCCCTTGTCTGTGGGGGGCACCCTCTCCTCCCCTCAGCGCCCCTCTGGCTCTCTGTGTCCACACCCGCTGACCCTCAGCCCTCCGGCACCTTTACTCCTGCTTCTCCCTGACCCCCACACACCCTCACTTCCGGCAGCAGCCCGACCGCGGCAGGCACAGGGAGATCACAGCAGCCCCTCCACTGGCAATGTCCCTCCAGGCTTGGGCGGGGGGGGGGACCTGAGGGCGGAGCCCCCTGCCCGGCAGCCTGGCCCCGAGCCCCCGTGTGCAGGAACTGGGCCTCATGGTTCACGATCTCTGCCCTCAGCCCAGGGCCCCCGCTTCCCCACGGGCCCCGAGCGCCCCACCTCCCGCCAGGACCCTCTACCTTCCCCACCATCCCCCAAACTGCCGAACCCCGTCTCCACGGACCTCTGCTCAGGGCCGCCACACGGTCTGAAAGCAGTTGGGACCACGTCACACAGGTCAGTTGTCCCCGCACGGAAAACCTACACGTGCATCTACGCACACACATGCACTCGGACGGCAGAGTGCACTTCCCGACCCCGGTCCGCGAGGAACCTGGTATTGTGCGTTGTGAATCAGGACTGTTTTCCAATCTGCTTTTTTTTTTTTTTTTAACGTTTTATTTATTTTTGAGACAGAGAGAGACAGAGCATGAACGGGGGAGGGTCAGAGAGAGAGGGGGACACAGAATCCGAAACAGGCTCCAGGCTCCGAGCTATCAGCACAGAGTCTGATGTGGGGCTCGAACCCACGAACTGTGAGATCGTGACTTGAGCCAAAGTCAGGAGCTCAACCGACTGAGCCACCCAGGCGCCCCTCCAATCTACTTTTTAATTATGTCCTCCAATCTTGTCTTTTCCTCCCCGGTGAGTCAGCAGCACAAATGTCACTTCGCTGCCACCCGGCTCTCAATCTGCTGGCTTCACCAGCCCATAGCTCACCTACGGCCGTCAGGACTCTTCCCGCAAAGGAGTTCGACAGAGGAATTGAGACAGAGCAGTGAACGAGCATTAAGAAATTCAGAATAGCAGATTTTCAGCTGAAAACAAATCTATTTGCGCTCATCAAGATAGGCTGCGACGGCCAATAATGAGAACAACGTGTTCACGGCCTCGAGTGGCGCCTATGGGAGTTTGGAGGATGCTCTCTATTCCGGGGAAGATTTTGACAATTAGCCAGATCCCAGGCACCCCTGAGAGCGTGACGAGAAGCAGCAGAAGGCAGCCACTTTGTAGACATGTGGGCCTGCGGTGCCTTTCTCTCCCGGGCACCTCCCGGCCCGCCGGGGTCCATGCCGCGGCCTGTTGATGGCGTGCATCCGTGCACACGGAAGCCCTACCTTGGGGAGCAGAGCTCAACGCCCAAACGTAAGAGCAGGTGAGCAGGGGAGGCAGCCAAGGCTCCCCTGACTCCCGCGGGGAGTGCGACCGCGGTGGGGCTCACGAGGGACCGAATTCGTGCCCAAGAAGCTAAGCCTCGTGCCCAAGGAGAACAGAAACAGGGGGCCCACTCCCTGCATCTCGGGGGCCCACAGGCTCCGACGTCAGGCACGTGGAGGCTCCAGGGACCGGCTCCCTCCCAAGCTGCCAGGTCAGTTGCTGCAGCAGCCGACAGAAATGCAGCCTGGCACAGCCAGGGGCACGTGGAATGGCATGCACAGGCACGCAGTGAGGCGGCGGACGGGCAAGGCTCTCGTGCACGCGGACTTGGAAATGGCTGCGTAGGCTCTACAATAACAGGGTTCTGGGCAAGCAGGTGGAGCAATATCTGGGGACGTTTGGGTCCTGGCTCACGGCGGACCCCGGCCCCCTGTCCGTCGGCCGGGGACAGAGATACGTGCTGGAAGTTCGGGCACGCTTCATGTCTCCCAGCACCTGGTGGGCGTCGTGCTGGCCCACGAGTAGCTCGCCTGTGCCTCCCACCGCAGGCCAGGCGGCCCTTCGGATATAATCTTGATGTGCTGTCCGTCTCTGTTGCTAATGAGCAAATGCAAGGTGGGGCCCGGCCGAGGAGGCCCTTGAAGCAGGCCAGGAAATCAGGATCCTGTCCTGGAGCTAAGAGCAGAAGGCCCTGCTGACACCCTGAGTCCCCACGTCTCCCTGGACCCGAGGTCCCATGGATCCGAGGGGGGCGGGCAGCCCGACAGCCATTCGTCCGCTAGCCGTGCTGCTAATCACCACGAACAGGCCCCGTGCTCCTGCTGCAGCACAAACACGGTCTAAATCCAATTGATAAGATGTAAAACATGCCCCCCCCACCTCCTGCACGCAGCCGGGTCAAAACTAGGTGACGTTCACCGCATTACTCGGCATAAACACGATTTTAATAATTACCACGGGCCGGAACCCGTGCCTGCTCTTGAATAATGAGCATTGAATTCTATTATCGTTCAGTATGAAGCATCTTCCAGCTCAGCTCCTTCGGCAGGCTGGCGAGGACTCGTCCACGGCACGAGGCGTCCCTCCAAAACGCACGCAGTCTGAGACGAAAAGTCTCTGCTGTCACTCCGAGACCTTCGCTAAGGCCTCGTTTTGCAGCCATAGGAAACCGCGTCTGAATCACATTCTGTGTTTTGTAATCAAGGGGATTCGCTCGCATTTGTGATAACTTTAGGTCGTTTTCTTGTTCACTGAAGATTATAATTATTCCCTACCTGAGGATACAGATTAGTCTTGTGACAACATCGTCACGTTCGGAATGGTTTATTTGTGGCTCTTTGTGGCGCCATCCGCGTCGGGAACCTGGGCACCTTGGTGAATCGGAGCCCAGCATCGGAGCACGGAAGGAGGGCAGAGCTCGGAGACCTCGGTGCCCGCTGTCTCCCGCGGCCCCTACCTCCTCCGGATGAAGACAGGGAGGCCCAGGGAGGTTAATTGACTCGCCCAAGGTTACCTGAGTAACTCAAGACCCTGTGGTGACACGAATTAACTGTGCATTTCAAACACCTCGCTCCCCAAGTGTGTTTAACTGGTCAGTGTGATTCACCAGCTGCATGGGAGGAAGTGGGGGAAGGTGAAGGGCAGGCTGTCGGCCTCTGCAAGACGCTCGCGGGTGGGAGAATCCAGAGAATCATCTCCTCGGTGTGGTCCTAGGAAGCACAGAGATTTCGCCTGAGAGATTATGAGGAACGGGTTTTTACTTGAGAGGTTCTCGAAGGGAGGAGTGTTCTCACACGCTGCCCGAAGCCGCTTCACGGTGATGGGGCTGCAGCCGCAAAATGTGAGGCAGCACCCGGTGGCCCATTTGATCCCTGGAAAAACCGTGAGTAGAGACAGGTGGGATGATTACCAGTTTTCAAGGAAAAGAAATTGAGATCCGTGGAGCTTAAAGAATTTGCTCCAAAACACACAGGCAGGGGGCCCTGGGGGGGATCTCAGGCCCATCCTCCCCGAACCCCACCCCACCCCACCCTATGTGACTTTCTGGAGTTATCCCTGGCCAAGATGTCTGCCGGCCTGGGTGCCTGATACTAGGATATGAAGTTCTCTCTTCTCATCTTGCATATACACGTAATAATGTGCGGAAATACATATGTGATACATATTCTATGAAATACATGTAATACATATTATGTATGCAATATAAATTATATAAAATGTGTATGTAGCATATATTTCATTTTATTTCATTTCATTAAAATTACTTCAAATGTGGGGCGCCTGGGTGGCCCAGTTGGTTACACGTTCGACTCTTGATTTGGGCTCAGGTCATGAGTTGGAGCCCCGCGGCGGGCTCTGTGCTCACAGCGCGGAGCCTGGAGCCCGCTTCAGATTCTGTGTCTCCCTCTCTCTCTGCCCCTCCCCTGTCTTTCTCTATCTCTGTCTCCCTTGCTGTCAAAACAAACTTTAAAATAATTATTTCAGGGGCACCTGGGTGGCGCAGTCGGTTAAGCGTCCGACTTCAGCCAGGTCACGATCTCGCGGTCCTGAGTTCGAGCCCCGCGTCAGGCTCCGGGCTGATGGCTCGGAGCCTGGAGCCTGTTTCCGATTCTGTGTCTCCCTCTCTCTCAGCCGTTCATGCTCCCCCGTTCATGCTCTGTCTCTCTCTGTCCCAAAAATAAACGTTGAAAAAAAAAATTAAAAAAAAATTATTATTTCAAACGTAAGACAAGAATTTAGAGGCAAATAATAAACATCCTTGCGCCCTCAACCTAGCTTCAGCAAATCGAAACATGACGTTTCTAAAACGTCTTTCGACAAAACTGGACGGCGACGTGCGGAGGAATGAGACAACTCGCCGCACAAGAGTAAAGTATCTAAAGGGTAACACACCCATGCACCTGTGTAATCAAGCCACAAATCCAGGGCCAGAACACGATCTTCCCCCAAAGTGCCCGGTGCTCCCGCCAAGTGGCCGCCCCATTCCCCTACGAGGTACTGAAATCCCACCTGTGACAGCATGGACTTCCTTCGCTGGTTCCATACTTTACGTCAGCGGAATGCAACTTGTCTTTCGTGTCCAGCTTCTTCTGCTCAACATAATGTTTGCGAGATTCCTCCGTCTTTTGTTGCACGACGTGGTGTCTCATCCGTCCTCAGGGCTGAGAATTCCCTTGTGCGACCACATCCACATCCGTGTGCCCATTCTGTTGGGAATGCGGGTAGCCACCCACTGGGGGCTATGGGGAGGAGCGCTTCTCGAATATCTCAGTCTGTGGCCCTTGGTGAACACACATCCTCATTTCTATTGGGTCTATGCTGGTAACGGAATAGCCCCGTCACAGAACGTGCTGGGCTGGGGCTTTACTAGCTCCTGGCAATGTTTTCCCAAAGCGATTGGGACATACACGCACCTCCACTGGCAGCAATTAGGAAATGGGGTTACTCTATATCCACACCAATGCTGGCACTTTGAGGGGGGGTTCTCCCCACTCTGGTGGAGATGTGGTGATAGCTCCCTGAGGCCATTTGGGAGTGCCCTGTTTGGGAAGTGTTTACTCACACATTTTGTCCTGTTTTATGTGGAATTGTCTTTTCTTGCTCACTAATTTGGAGTTCTTTACGTGGTTGGCTGCGAGTCTAGGGTTGGGCCACTGGGCTGTGAATATCTCCCCCTGTTCTCATTCTCTTAACAGTGTCTTCTGATCAACAGGGGTTCTGAATTTTGATATAATCCAATTTCTCAGTTTCCCAGCTTAGGTCTTGTTTACAAAAATCTGCCTTCACTGAGACCACGGAGATACGCTCCTACGCTCTCTTCTAAAAGCTCTCTTGTTTTCACATGGAGACCACTAATCCATCTGAAATTGATTTTCATGTAAGGTGAAAGGAGGGATCAAGATGGCTTTTTCCATACAGATACCCGATTGATCTCACCCCATTTCCCAGAGAGCCTGTCCTGTCCTCTGTGTCCTACGACGCTGGCGATGTTTCAAATCATTTTTTCACATGAAGCTCCAGCCTGTTCCCCAGTTTCCCTCTAGCGTCTTCTTCCTTTCCTCGGTTCTAATCCAGAACCGCACGTCGTACTGAGTTGTCACACGTCCCCCACACCCGTCCACCAGTTTTTCGGTCTTTCCTTGTTTTCCATGAGCGCGAAGAACGCGGGCCATGCATCCCGTAGAGCATCCCCGAGCCTCCGTTTCCCTGTTGTTTCCGTCGTAACTAGACTGGGGTTATGGGTGTCTGGCAATAACAGCACAGAGGAAAACGTCCTTCTCAACACATCCCATCGGAGACACGTGATGTCCACGTGACTTGTCCATGGCGGTGACCTTTGTCACGTGGTTAACGTGGTACTCGCCCGATCTCTCCTCTGTCCAGCTACTGTCTCGCCACTTTTAGCCTGTTCCTTGGAGCCCAGCCCTTGAGCCCAGCCCGCCCTTGGACCCGACTCTCCACCTCCGGAAGGCAGCGTGTTTACACACAGGGTGTGGGATTCCTCTACAACAAAGACTCGTCTGTCTGTCTACTACAGTCACTCACCGTGTCCTTGGGGACTCATGCCCATTAACTTTACATGCTGTCAAATCTTTAAATTTAGTTTGCGAGACAGAACTGATGTTCGCTTCTGACTGAGATGGAATGAAGGTCCCAGATTAACCTAGAACAACCACCACAAAGAATAAAAAATAAAAATGGTTTTTAAGACACTGGACCGGAGGTAGTGAAGGACAGGGAGCCCTGAGAGGTGGGAGGAGACAACGAGGGGGTCCCTGCAACTGTTCCACCTGCCACCTGGAGAGAGTCCTCGCCCCTGCATGGGGAGGGGACCCCCGGTGAGCTGGCAGCCTCTGGGGGCGGGGCAGACGGTACCAAGAGCCCAGCGGGGCCCCAGCAGCTGGAAAGCGCACTGCCCGATTTTTATACCAGAGCTATAGGTACAGGGCCAGGGTTCTGTTGACATAAACATGTCCAAATAGACCCATGGAACAGTCCAGGGAGTCCAGAATTAGACCCACACACTTATAAACTCTGGAAGAAAGGAGAATCTTTTTGCTCTAACTACACAGAAATGTACATTTCCCCCCAAATTAAAAATGTCAGAAAGAGCCACAAAATGTAAATAAAACAGAGGTAAATGTTTTTCAATATACACGACAGACAGTTGTCTGTCCCTTAATTTACAATAACTGGATGCAGACCCAAAGTAAAAGATGACCGACCCAAGAGAAAACCAGACAAAGCCCCACAACAGGCCGTTTTCCGATGAAAGAAATACACATGTCCATTGAGCACATGAAAAGATGCTCAGCATTGTTTGTAATTAGTGGGACTCAAATAAAAATAGTCAAAAAAAAGACAAAAAGCCCCACCATTTTCCCCATCCGATTGTCAGTCACTTCAACAATGAGGATGAAGATCGGCGGGACCCGCGTGGACGGACAGGGCGTGGATCGGCGGGACCCGCGTGGACGGACGGGGCGTGGATCGACGGGACCCGCGTGGACGGACAGGGCGTGAGATCGACGGGACCCGCGTGGACGGACAGGGCGTGGATCGGCGGGACCCGCGTGGACGGACAGGGCGTGGATCGGCGGGACCCGCGTGGACGGACAGGGCGTGGATCGGCGGGACCCGCGTGGACGGACAGGGCGTGGATCGATGGGACCCGCGTGGACGGACAGGGCGTGAGATCGACGGGACCCGCGTGGATGGACAGGGCGCAGGGTCAGTGGTGCCTCGGCCGGGGTGGGGGGGTCCACTGGTCAGTGCCCACCGCGCAGGTATCCCAAACACACTGGTTCTGGGAAAGGACCAGTCACGTCAAGAAAATCCAAATAAAAAACTGGAATATCATAGCAGATCACTGTAAAGTCTAATTTGGGTTTTATCATTAAGAATATGTATGAACTATGAATATAATTTTATGTTATATTTTATAAAATAAAGTTCATAAGGCAGCCGTGTCATCATTTTCCAAAGGAACAGAAATAATTCGAACGCCGACTGTGGGTTTTCCAGCGTGATTTTTCTCAACAAATGTCATGACGGCCCATTGAGAAACCTTTCCCGTCATCTCAGAGCAGGAACGTGGTTTACGTTTTATGCCGTAGGCGGAGGCTTCCTCGGTTTCCCCAAGGGCTCTCCTGACCCATGTCACTGCCCTCACTTCCTGATACCTGCCGGGCCGTGGTGTGTGTGCGTGTGTGCATGTGAGGGTGTAAGCCTGTGAGGGCGAGAGTATAGGTGTGTGCAATGTGTGTGAGTGAGTGTGAATGAGTGTGTGTTCTTCCTCCTTCCTGATCTCCCTGCCAGGGCTCTGTGTGTGTGTATGTGTGTGTGTGTGTGAGAGAGACAGAGAGAGAGAGCGCGTGTGGGTATCCTCCCTCCTTCCTGGTCGCCCTGCCAAGCCTGCGTGTGTGTGATTGAGTGTGTGCATGTGAGTGTGCACGTCTCCAGCCCCGCTCTTCAGAGACCTGCAGAGTCACCTCTTGGATTTGCCTTCTCATTTCTTCAGACCAGCCGTCCACTTGCGAAGCTCTTTGAAATTGCATCTGTACGTTGGCTTTACATTTGTTATTACAGTTTTCATTTCTAGTGGTTAACTAGATTTTTTTTTTTACCAAGCTCTCCTGTTTTTTTGGGTATAATTTATTGTCACCTTGGCTAACATACAGTGTGCAGAGTGTGCTCTTGGTTTGGGGGATAGATTCCCATGATTCATTGCTCACACACAACAGCCAGCGCTCACCCCGACAGGTGCCATGCTCCACGCCCATCCCCCACTTCCCCCTCTCCCCCGCCCCTCCATCCACCCTCAGGTTGTTCTCTGTATTCGAGAGTCTCTTATGGTTTGCCTCCCTCCCTCTCTGTTTGTAACTACTTTCTTTCCCCTTCCCTCCCCCATGGTCTTCTGTTCCCATGTTTCATAGTGTCCCCTTTACTATCCGTGTTTTATGCCCCCTCTTCCGTGTAAATGCGTGGCACGTGTGTTCAGAACCCATAGCTGCCAACCCCCCCCCCCCCCCATCGGAGGCCCCTGCGGACGGCGACGTTGCTCTGTTTCCCTCCTCGGAGCTGTGCTGTGCCACTGTGCTGGTGGTGTTCGTAGTGAGGGACGCTCCGGGCAGGCTCTGAGGACGGGTCTGTGGGTGTATAATTACGGAGAACCTCGCATTTCCTTCAACCAGGACCTGAGAGGCCTGTGAACACCCACGTGTAAAATAACGTATCTGAGGGAGTGCCGTGGTTGGTACCACACAGAAAATACACATTCAAGCCCTAAACCCTCCACGGATTTTCAGAGATGGCTTGGCAGATCTTCATCCAGCGCTCTACCCAGAATCAGAGCTGATGAGACAAGTGTCTGTCCAGAGCCCTCTTTTGGGGTGTGTGCGGCTCTTGGAGCCCGCACACACAAACAAGGATTCTTATCGGTCTCCCCGTCTGGGGCCCTGTCTCCCGCACAGCTGGTAACGCCCCCAGTGCCACATTACTGTGACCACCAGGTGCCTGTACAGGTGGCGGATGCCCAAATTTAGCGCCTGGCTTTGCGCTTTCCTGTTATTTTTTTATTTCTGAAGATTTCACTTACTACTTTTGAGTGAAGAGGAGCAGTTACAAGCCTGTACCTCATAGTTTGCCCACCATTCTGGGGAGTATTGTAAGAGGATATTTCATCCGTTATGTCACTATCAAAAAAGGTCCCTCCTAAAACATTCAAAATTTTGCTTTTTAATATTTAGTTTTTAATCTACTTGGATGTTCCTTTTCTAAAAAAATTTTTTAACCTTTATTTCTGAGAGACAGAGAGAGACAGAGCATGAGCAGGGGAGGGGCAGAGAGAGAGGGAGACACAGAATCCAAAGCAGGCTCCAGGTTCTGAGCTGTCAGCACGGAGCCCGACACGGGGCTCGAACTCACGGACTGCGAGATCATGACCTGAGCTGAAGTTGGACACTCAACCGACTGAGCCACCCAGGCTCCCAAACCTGGATATTCTTTTTGAATATAATATGTAATAACAATATGGTGGTTTTTCCGTATCATTATGAACAACTGTCCAAACGTCATTTATTGAAAAAAAAAAAGGATAATTTTCTCACTGAGACTGTATCAACTCTGCTACATACCGATTCCATCATCTTTGGTTTGTTCTGGGCTATTTCCTTCCACTAGTTTATTTGTCTATCACATCGTCTTAACCCTACAGCTTTGTAATGTATACTGATGTTCGGGGAATAAGGTATCAATCTTTTCCTTCCCAATTAACTCAGGTGCTCTTGGCCCTTCTCCAATACATGACCATCAACTTGTCCCGCTCCATGGAAAATAGACTGCATTTTGACAGAACTACATTTAATTTACCCACTAATTTTAGAAGGATCATCTTGTTTCTAGACATGCAATTTCAAACTATCTAGTCATTTATTCAGATTTATATGTCCTTGGAGGCTTCTAATCATCATAAAGGTCCAGTAAATCTTTGACACCCTATAGTAAGTTTTGGAAGATAAATGGTAACTTTTTCTTGTGTATCTTCTACTTATTTTATGCTTTGGAACGCTCTGGACATATTTTTAATTTATGTATCCAGACACTTTCTTGGTAGTTTTGTTTCTCTGATTGTCCATGTGTCCAATCGTATCTCCTGCAAATAAATGTAACTTTGTCTTATTATATCACTATATATGAAATGTGCATGTAATTTGCGAGCCCAGTTTTTTTCTTACCTTATTGCATTGGCTTGCATTCAGTCAAAGTTTGAAGGGAAGCAGCAGCAGCTGGCTTCTGGTTTCTTCCTGACTCCAAAAAGAATGCTTTTAAGAAGTTATCACTAGTTATGATTCTTGTTCCTATTTCTGGTAGATGCCCTTCAGCCTCAGTCATTCCTTTTAAGTCCTAGCTGACAAGCAGTTTTTAATACCGAATAGACCTTGACTCTTTTCAGTACTTTTTATTGAAACTCTTCTAGTGATCTTTTTTTTTTTTTTTTGGTTTTAATTTTAGTTAGTTAACATTCAATATTATATCAGTTTCAGGTGTACAATATAGTGACTCAGCACCTCCATAGGTTAATCAGTGAATCAGGTCAAGGGGACTAAGGGTACACTTATCTTAACAAGCAGTGGCAAATACGTGATGATCTCTTTTTTAACCTTTAATTTCCTAAAGAAGGGGGACAGTCCTCATAGTGGGAATTATGAGGCACCGTTAGGTCACTTCAAAAATTCTCCCCAGAACCTTCTCCTTCAGCCTGTACTTCCCTGACCTTACACAACTTTGATATTGGTGATGTTTTTAAGAATTGTCTCACTAGCTCTTAACCACTGAATTTGAAATTTCTGCATGGTGGTTTCTGTTGGAAACGTAGAATTTACTATCCGCATGTCTAAGCTGACACTGAAACAGCCTTATTTCGGCATGTGGCTGCAACTCGATTGAACTTTGGAGGGTTTCCTTCCAATCCATGACTTTTCATTTGACTGTACTTGGGCAAGCAAGACCTCGACTCGTCTCGCTTTTTTACGAAATGTATTTCAGTGATTCCTTTTTAACTTAAATTTAAGATCTTCAACTAGTTCTTTTTCTCAAAGAAGAGTTTTCATGAATCCAGTGGGTTTTTTTTCCCAGTTTTTATTCATTTGTAAATGAAACTATAGCTTCAGAAACTTTAGACTCTGGCAACATATCTTAACGCTTCTATTTGTCTTTATATGAAGTATCCAGGAGCTTATTTTCTTGGTTATAGTCCCTAGAATTATATTTTTGTATGTCCTTTTCCATTTCAATTGCCAAGCCAGATCTGAGTGGGAGGAGTTGGGCTTTCCCCCATGTTTCTGTCTCCTCTCTCACCTGCCTGCCTCCTTTTCTCGGTGCTCACCTCCCCGTCTGCGGATGCTGTGTCCACACCCCTGTGGCCCATCCAGATCCGGGTCCCATCACAGAAGTCACGTGACATCCTGCCAGGGACACTGGTGAGGTTGCATGCCGATCCACTATGCCGGCAGGACTGGCTCGGATCCTGGTCACAGGGCCGAGTCTGTCTCCACCGGCTTCCCAGAGCTACACTCTCCTCAAACTACAGGGTCTGAGTTTTAAAGTTGTTTCATGAGGTCAGGGCTCCACGTTCCCCCGTGGCTACAGGCAGTGAGTGTGGCCCTCGCCTCCAGTCTGGTACTCTGGTCACCATTACTTGGTAGGAGTCTACCCTTGTCCCCTTCGTCCACTCTGGCCTTTGAGGTTCCTCATGCTCAACAGTTGCACTGCCTTCTCCACTCCTGGCCACGGAGACATGGGTCCTGGTTTCTGAGCCCACCCTGTCTCTTGCCTCTTCTCTGTTCCTGTGCTGTCCGTCATCTCCCTGAGTGTGGGGTGAAAGGCATTACGGTCACACACGCTTGAAGTGCTGTCTCGGTAGGAAATCCCGCAATTGTTTTTAGGTGATAGTAGTTTAAATGATTCATAGGTTTTGTCTTTTATTCAGACTTTTTCAAACAAAAACAAGTCATGAAGATTACATCGCAAAACAAAGGCTGCTTATTTTGTAGAATCAAGTAGGAAAAAATGCCACCGAATTAACGTGGGCTAAGGCGGGATTCAGACAGGTCCGTGGTCAAGGACGGAGACAGAACTTAGAGATGCAGACGTTCCATTTGCGGCTGTGATGGCTTCTAGATAAATTCCTTTTTGATGTTATTTTGAAGAATGTTACAATAATCACGAGTGTATAACAGTCTGGTGAAGAGATAGAGGAAGAACAAAGTAATAATTGTATTTAATGACTTTTCTTAACTGCAAGAAATAAGTCAAGTCTACAGGCAGTTGGGATGCCAATTAGAAGAATTCTAGCATTTATAATAAAACAGGGTAAATTAAAACATTAGCATTTGAAAGAGGAAACAAGGAAGCTTTAGGAACAAAACAGCGGGTGGAACCACAGAATCCTAACAAAGGCCTTCAAGGGGGTTTGCTAGTGTTTGCCACTGGGCTGGGCAGACCCAACCTTGTGCCACATGCAGAGGCCACAGGGGAGGTAGCCTGGCCCTGCACCAAGAAAGAGACAGCAACACCAGGCCCCGGTGGGCACTGAGAACCTGGGAGCAGGGAGCCCAGAGTGAGACGGATGTGTAGGAGAGGCAGGAGGCCTTCCTGGAGGAGGGGAGACCCATGCTGTCGTGAAGGGCAGCGGAAAAGTCAGGAGGAGGTCTTCCGGCATTGAGCCTCTAGAGGACAACTGTGCTTTTCTCAGTGAGGCGCTAACGAAGGCCTCTTCTGCCAGGGGGCAGACCCTAGGATTCCAACTGTACCTTTTACATAATACTCCCAGGAGAACTGCGTTCTGCTCTGACCGTGGCTGGTCAGGCCTCACCCTGTGTCTCCACCTGAATTGGCCCCACTACGCCCACCCCACCCCGTTATGTCCTGACCACACTGTGGCCCAGACACACGGAGTCTGGGAGGGCCGTCGGGGGCCCCCGGGTCAGGAGACCCTGCAGAGGGATGTCCCAGAAGGTGCTGTTGCTCGTGGGTGAGCTGGCAGCGGCGACAGGGTGCTGGGGGCGGGGGCGCCCCACCTGCAGGGGTCCCAGGTACTCTGCACACACAGGTCCCCGGGGTACCGGTCCGGCCACCGCACCCGTCCAGGGGCTCCACTGGCTGTCACAATCTTCTGTCCGGGAGCAGCGACCTACATCCAGGGAGCAAAGGCGGAGTCTGGGCCTGGCTCCCGGCCCAGGCTGCCGGCGTCCCGATGGGTCCCCCTGGGCGGGCCGAGCCCGGCTGGGCCTCATCGGCCCCGGCGGCCAGGCGAGTGGACGTGCCCCTGGACTGGGGGTGCCTGCTGCCCTCAAGTTCAGCTCACCGCTCCTGCGCTGACCACAGGCTGACCCCACGCCGGTCCTGGGGGGCTCACGGAAAGTCTTCCTGAATGAGGCCGGCGAAGTATGTCTTTTTAAAGACTTTGACCAAGAATCTGTTCTCTGAGGGCACCTTCCAAAGCCCCAACAAGGAATTAAGGTGTTTACCCCTATTTACAAAGGAAATGGGTCAGAAGTAAAAAAATCCCCTACGATTTATTCACACAACACAAAAATTAATGAGCATTAGTAAGTTCCTTTTTAGTGTAAGAAGAAAAAAAAAAAAGAAGACACAAACAGTGATTTAATGAAAGATTTTGCTCTCAATGCTATTTTCCACCATAACAAAGGGGAGGCTCTTTATTATTCACCAAGCAGTTGGGCCAAGAAGAGAGGGTTCTATAAACAGCCATTAGCATCTTAATTACACGATAATTCAAAAGACAGCTCCCCTGAAAAAAAAAAAAACTTTGGCCCATAAATCTCTTGGTCTCAAAGTCCAAGAAGTGAAACAGACTCTTGAGAATGTGTTGCAGGCCCGGGTGGGAGAGAACATGGTCCCCCTGGTGTGGGGCCATCTTCCCGGAAGGATGGCGGTCTGGTGGGACGCAGCCCAGCTCTGGGACGGTCACTCCTCCCGGCCAGAAACGTCAGCAGGCCGCAGCCGAGGCTCCGGGGCCGGGAGGGACACAGGCTCGTCGGCAAGGACGGGGCCTCGCGAGTGGGGGGCCCGCTGCCGGGTTTGCTCTCACAGTGTTGGAGCCAATCCTGGGATCAATCACTTAGTCATGGCTGCAACCGTCCTGGGGGGGAACGACCTCACTCAGAGTCACTTCTTCCCGAAAGGAAATGTATTTGCACACTTGGAAAATAAATAAATAAAAGGCTCTCCCAGCGGACGAGTCTGACCTCGGAGGCTAGCAGTTGACCGATGTCCTTGGTGGCTATTCCTCCTCCCCGACCTCAGGCTCTGGGTCACTCTATCCTCAGGCAGGGACGTTCCGTGACGGCCTCTGGACAGCACAGGGCGTGCGCCCCACATGGACAGCCAGGCGGGTGCTTGTTTCCTGGTAATTTCTGCAGCAACCCTGAGCTGGCTTCTAGTGGGGGACGGGCCAGCCCCTCCCCAAGCACGCGGGTAAAGAATAGGGCTCAGTCCCCCGTGGGAGAATCCAGTCGCTGCCAGAAGCGGGGGACCAGGGCTGGGCAGCAAGGGGACAGGCGTTCACTGCAGAGTGGCCGAGGCCTCACAGAGGTGCCCAGGGCTGTGGCAGCGGAGTTTTCTTCAAGGAGAGTCTCGCAGAGAAGCTGAATGCTCAAAGCCAACAAGCGATGCCCCTGCAGACACGAGGGTATGAAGCTTAGGCTGTCAAACTCAGCTCCTCTCCCCTCGATGGAAGCCAAGGCCCTTGTCCTGAACCCCCAGGGCCCCAAAACACAGGGTGAATCCGGGTAATGTTCCCTCCTCTCAACTGTCCCAAGGAGGAACCACGACGGAGCAGAGGGCACCCCAAAGTCAGTGTCCAGATAAAAGGACACGTGGAGACTTTTACCTGAAGACCACCCCCCAGGGAAAGCCGCCGAAACGGCGGCCGCCCGGGACCTGGGGCCTGCATCTGGGGGTCGGGGCTCTCACTCCATCACGTCCAAAGGAAAAACCCCCACCAATCGGTCCCATGCGTAAGCGAGATCACACAGTATTTGTCTCTGCGTCTGACTTACGTCACTAAGGAGAACACCCCCAAGGTCCATCCGTGTTGTCACAAATGGACACTTTCCGTCTGTCTCCTGCTGGACACACGTATTGCACACACACACCCCGTGTTCCCTATCCATTCATCCGTCGACGCACCTGTGGTCGCTCCCACGTCTGGGCCGTTGCGAGTGATGCCGAGGTGAACGTGGGGGGGCCGAGGTCTCCGAGACCCCGATTTCACTTCCGTTGGATACCTTCTCAGAGGCAGAACTTCCGGATCATACGCTAGACCTATTTTTCACTTTTTAAGGAGACCCCGCACTGACGCACCTGATCGTTGGTGGTCATCATTTTGCAACACGTGCTGGACATCAGTCATGTCTCGGAAAGCAGCAGAAGGCCCGGCTGGGAATGCAATTTCATCTGCGAGGAGTCTGTCCCGCCCTGAACCGTCCGCCAGCCGGGATTTTCCTGGGGCCACCCTGACTCAGGCGCACCCACAGCTGCTCTGCTGTGCAGACAGGACAACAGATGGGCAGCAGCGTGATTTAAAAATACTCCATGAGACAGATAAGGAAGAAACGCCCCACGCTGGGCAGAGCACGCGGAAGGGAAACAGGGTCCAGCTGCCAGAGCTCCTGATGGCCACCACGGCGGGGCCAGCCGGGGAACAAATCCAATCACACAGCATCACGTTGCAACCCTGGGTGTAAATGAACAGCCAGGAGTCCATACGAACATCGTGACACGATAGACTCAGTCGATAAAGAGACGAATCTCACAGGCAGAAACCTTCCGAATAATTTGTAGCGCCTTAACGTGGGCTGTGCAGAGTGGCTTCCTTCTGGGGAGAACGGCGTGGACGGGGACGTCACCGCGGAGAAGCCGGAGCACACAGGTCAGCCAGGCGGTCAAGGTCAACACCGAGAGTGACGCACGGGGAGAGTCGAGTTCACACACGGGGCCCCTGGCAGGACGTGATGGGGGCCCCGCGCCCCTGTGGCCCCCCTGCCCCAAACCCACGACGCCAGGCAGATCACGAGAAGAGCATCGAACCCCTGATAACACCCCCCTGCAGGGTCCTGCCCAGTCCTCCGGAAGCACCAAGGTCATCAGAGGCACAGAAAACCTGAAGGAAAGGCCACGGGCAGGAGGAGCCCGAACCACCGGGAGGCCCGGATGTGATGTGGCACCCAGTGGGGCCGGGGGTGGGGCTGGGACGCAAGAGAAAACAGAAGAGAAAAAGGCATCAGGTGAAAACCAAGGAGACCCCAAGAAAACACAGCGTTTAGTTCAAAATAAGGTGTCAATACGCCAAAAAACACACCGTCGGAATTTAAGACGTTAACCAAGCGGGCACGGGGTGCGCTTTACCGCTAGAATGTTTGTGTAAATCTGAGCTGTTCTAACATAAACAGTTGACTTTAAAAAGTACTTGATGAGCACAATTTTGGGGCAAGCATCGCTGCAGATCCGGCCACTGGTCAGCGGCATCCGCACACCTCGTGGCGGGGTGGAGCCCGGGGGCCCGAGCCGACGGGTCCGCAGCCCCACGGGGTGTCCTCCTCCGGCCGGGCCGTCTCCACAAAGTGTGCAAAGGGCCTCAGGAGAGGCCGGACGAACCAGGCTGTGCAGGTTCCGCGACGGGCCGGGCTCTGCTGTGCGGCCACACCTGCAAACGTACGTTGTCCCCCCAAAACAGACCCAGTGAAAGAGGGAGGCCCGACTGCACGCTGGTTTGAAGTAATTCACCTCAAAAACAAAGGCATAACACGTCACGAGTAAAACAAGAGGAGAAACAGGCGACGCTAACAGGGATGATGTGTCCATTTTAGGCAAAGTCGATTTCACAGCCAAGAGTTACCAGGAATAAATACGGTCGCTTTGTAAGGCTGGAAAGACCAATTCGTCAGGGGGCCAGGGCCATCGTAAACAGTCACGTCCTTCCAGAACCGCAGGACAAAGCAGACAAGTCGGCAGTGAGAGCCACAGACGGTGGTGACCCACGCCGAGGAAAGCCACAGGCGTGGACGGATCACGCGGGACACGGACGCCGCGGAAGCTGGGGACGGACCCGATGGAACAGGTTACAGGACGTGTCCCCAGATGGTGCCTCACACGCCTCAGCACACGACACATTCACCACCACAAACCACGTTCCGGGCACAGCTCACGTCTCAGATTATGTTAAAGGGCTCAGCTTAGACCAAGCGTGGTTTTTGTCCACACGGAGTGACAATAGAAATCAGTCGCGGGAGATCTCCAAATATCAGGGACCAGATAACGCGTTTCAAAGGAGCCCGTGGGTCAAAGAAGAAATTAAAAGGGAATTGAGAACATAGTTTGGATTGAATGGGAACGAGACACCGCTGAAGGTGTCACGGAGGCGGGATGACAGGGTTATCTCTGGACACACAGACAAAGCGTTTAGAAAGGTTAGCATCTGATCTCTGATAAAAACCCCCAAAAGCTCGGCTTGGGAGAGCACACGTGTGGGAAACCTTCGGCTGATATCGTGCATTGTGTTTTGGAAAAGCACAGACGATGTTCCTTATCAGTTGGAAATGAGGCGGTAATGCCTGTCCTCCCCACTCCCATCCGACACCGTGTTGGCTGTTCTGGTCAAGGCAGTAAGACAAGAAGAAGAAATAAAAGTCATCCAGATGTGAAAGGAAGAAGTGAATTCTTCTTTATTCACAGATTTTAGGAAATTTGACGGAATCAAAGAAGTTACCAAATGTAACAGTCTCTGAGTTTTTCAAGGATGCCGGATACGAGATCAACGTGAAAATCACATGGAATTCTGTACAGTAGGAACAAATGGTCAGAACTGAAATAAAAGTATTTAAAATAATACCTGGGAGGGGCGCCTGGGTGGCGCAGTCGGTTAAAGCGTCCGACTTCAGCCAGGTCACGATCTCGCGGTCCGTGAGTTCGAGCCCCGCGTCAGGCTCTGGGCTGATGGCTCAGAGCCTGGAGCCTGTTTCCGATTCTGTGTCTCCCTCTCTCTCTGCCCCTCCCCTGTTCATGCTCTGTCTCTCTCTGTCCCAAAGATAAATAAACGTTGAAAAAAAATTAAAAAAAAAATAAATAAAATAAAATAATACCTGGGAAATATTCCTTTGCACGTATATATACCACCTCTTCTTTATCCATTCATCCATCGATGGCCATTTGGGCTCTTTCCATACTTTGGCTATTGTCGGTAGGGCTGCTATAAACATGGAGGTGCATGTGTCCCTTTGAAACAGCACCCCTGTATCCTGTGGATAAATGCCTAGTAGTGCAATTGCTGGGTCGTAGGGCAGTTCTATTTTTAAGTTTTTGAGGAAGCTCCCTGCTGCTTTCCAGAGTGGCTGCACCAGCTTGCATTCCCACCAACAACGCAAAAGAGATCCTCTTTCTCCGCATCCTCGCCAACATCTGTTGTTGCCTGAGTTGTTAATGTGAGCCATTCTGACAGCTGTAAGGTGGTATCTCAGTGTGGTTTTGGTTTGTATCTCCCTGATGATGAGTGACGTGGAACATTTTTTCATGTGCCGGTTGGCCATCTGGATGTCTTTTTGGAAAAGTGTCTATTCATATCTTCTGCCCATTTCTTCACTGGATTATTTGTTTTTTGGGTGTTGAGTTTGGTAAGTTCTTTATAGATTTTGGATACTAACCCTTTATCTGATATGTTGTTTGCAAATATCTCCTCCCATTCCTCTTCCGTTGGTTGCCTTTTTTGGTACACACACACACACACACACACACACACACACTGGAATGCTACACGGTGATGAAAAAGAATAAAATCCTGCCATTTGCAACAATGTGGATGGAACTGGAGAGTATTATGCTAAGTAAAATAAGCCAGAAAAATACAGATATCGTATGTTTTCACTCATATGTGGAATTTGAGAAACTTAACAGAAGGCCATGGGAGAAGGAAGGAAAAATAAATTACAAACAGAGAGGGAGGGAGGCCAACCATAAGAGACTCTCAAAACAGACGACCTGAGGGTTGATGGGAGGGGACGGGGGGAGACGGAGGATGGGCGTTGAGCAGAGCACCTGTTGGGATGAGCACTGGGTGTTGCATGTAAGCGAGGAATCGCGGGAATCTACTCCCGAAGCCAAGAGCACACCGTCTACACTCTCTGTGAGCTAACTTGACAATAAATTGTCTAAAAAAATTTAAAGATAAAATAACACTCCAAATTCCATTTCAAATCGTACCAAAAATGTGATAAATCTGGCAAAAGATGAGGAAGAAACCTACACGGGAAACTGCGAAATATCGCTGTGAGAAATTAAACGAGACCAAAAGAGAGAGGCACACGGAGCTGGGGAGTCAGGAGACACGATGCTGTTCAGATGCTACTCATCTCTAGTTGATTCCTATGTGGCATGAAATCCCAGCTGAAAACCCAGCAGTCTTCTCCACAGAGATTGACAGACAGATTCAAAAATTCCGATGGGAGTGCAAATGACTTAGAAACGTCAAGACATTTTTAATGTTTAAATTTTTGAAAACGTTTTTAAGTTTATTTATTTTGGGAGACACAGAAACAGCCTAAGTGGGGCAGAGGCAGAGAGAGAGAGAGAGAGAGAGAGAGAGAGAGACAGAGAATCCCAAGCAGGTTCCATACTGTCAGCACAGAGCCCGATACAGAGCTTGAACTCACGAAACTGTGAGATCATGACCCGAGCTGAAACCGAGAGTCGGACGCTTCACTGACTGAGCCACCCAGGCGCCCGAAAGAAAGAAAAACAAAACAGGGGGCGCCTGGGTGGCTCAGTCGGTGAAGCGTCCGACTCTTGGTTTCAGCTCGGGTCATGATCTCATGGTTTGCGGGATGGACCCTGGGTCGGGCTCTGCACTGACCGTGGAGCCTGCTTGGGAATCTCTCTCGCTCCCTCTCTTCCCCTCCTCTACTCATGCTCTCTCTCTCTCAAAATAAATAAATAAGCTTAAAAAACAGAGGACAAACACGATCCGATTTCGCGACTCTGTGCAGCTACGGTGATCAAGACAGTGCGGATGAAGGTGGATAACAGATCAGTGACGCAGAACAGAGAGTCTGGGACAGACGCACACAAACACCGTTGGCTGATGTTGGACAAACGTGCGGAGAGCCTTCGGTGGAGAAAGGATGACCCTTCACACAAATGGTCCCGGAACAATCGAATCTCCACATTCAGAAAAACTAAATACGCATCTATAACACACACCGTGTGCCAAAACTAACTCAAATCACACATCGAAATGTAAATCCTAACCCTATAAAGCTTCTGGAAGAAGACATACCCGGAAAATGTATGATTTGGGGCCCGGTGACGATTTCTTAAATACGACACCCAGAGGCTGTAACTCACAGAACACATGGATGAACTGGGCGTCATCAAAAATTAAACACTCCTGCCCTTCCAGCGACCTTTTTGGGAGAACGAAATGGCCTGACCTGGGAGAGAATATTTGCAAATTACACATCTGATAAAAAAAAAAAAAAAGCTTATATCTGTAATACGTAAAGAACCCTCGAATATCAGGATAAACAACAATCCCTCCCCCTCCCACCAAACCGGGAGCACCTCACCATAGAAGTATCTAACTCGCACACATGCAAGGACGCACAGGAACCGATTCTCATCATTAGTCATCAGGGAAATGCAAGTTAAAACCTCACGAGACGCGACTTCGCGCCCCTTTGGGTGATGGTAACCAAGGCGTGGCGAGAACACACGGCCAGCTGAGCTCTCGTAGCTGCTGGACAGACGTAAAATGCTGAAATCACGCTGGAGACTTTGACCCTTTCCCGGGAAATGAGGTATGATGCAGACAGGCTACTCCTTGAGATTCACGCACAAGCGAAAGCAGGAGCCCAGGGGCAAACACACGCGGGAATGTTCGCAGCATCTTCCTTTCTGCTGGTCCGAACCATAAGCGACCCAGACGCGCATCGACAGGTGAATTCAGGAACAAAGTAGCCTCCGTGCGGCAGAACCCTGCTCAGCAGGGAGAAGAAACCAGCAGTCCACGGATACATACAGCAACACGGACGAATCTCAAAATAATTTTACTGGGTGAAACGAGCCAGGAAAAAAAAGGAGGCTCTACTGTCTGGTTCCATTTTTACAGACTTCTAGGAAATGCAAATTAATGTATACTGACAGAAATCAGAGGTTGCCTGGGGATGGTGGGGGCAGGGAGGTGTGGGATGCAAGGATAACAGAGGGCCAATGAAAACCTTTGGGGATGACAGGTACGGATATGTTCACTACCTCTACTGCGGTGATGTTTTCAGGGGCATACACATACGCCAAAACATCAAATTTCCCACTTCAAATATGTACGGTTAATCATACACCAATTATGTCTCCTGTGTTGGTTCACTTTACGTATCAACTTGGCTGGGCCACGGAAGCCAGGTGTTTGTTCAGCCATCAGCCCAGGTACTGCTGTGGTATTTCTTAGACGTGATCAACATGGGAATCAGCAGGCTTTTGAGTAAAGCTGATTGCCCTCCAGAATGTGGGTGGGCCTCGTCCAATCAGGTGAAGGCCTTGAAAGAAAGACTGAGGTCCCAGAGGAGGAATGAATCCTGCCTCCAGAGCTCAGACAGCAACTCCCTCCTGAGTGTCGAGCCTGCTGGCCTGCCTGGCGAATTCTGGAACTGCCAGCCCCCACAATCACATGAGCTAATTACTTAAAATACTGGTCTCTCTCCTTCTGTGTCTCTGTCTTATGGGTTCTATTTCTCTGGAGATCCCTGGCTACTACACCTCCGTAAAGCTGTCAAAAAATAACAAAGGATACAGAAGATGAGACCTTCACCCACCGCCCACTGACAACAAGGTTAAATCCACAAAAGGAAAACCTGGTTCGTGATCCCTCCTACCAAGACAAACGGAGGGAAATGACTTGTCACACGCACAAGAGGTTGTTGACAGCTGTTGTTGTCTTATGTATACCTTTCCGTGCTTTTCAAATGTCCAAAAAAACTGAAAGGGAGTTTTTCCAAAAAATTAAAAGAGTTCTGAATAATCAATGATCAAAAGGCAAGCCGGCAAGGAGGAAACCTGGCAGAGGGTGTAAGCAGGTGACTGACAAAAGTTGTGAGCGTGACGTGCCTGCGAAAGTCGTAAACGCTCGTTAGATCAAACAAATGCAAACGGAAATGACACTCACAAGTGTTTGTCACCTGAGCAGTAGTCCGGGACACTCACATTGGGGTAATAACCGGGCCGGTAGGGGTACCCCATAACAGGTGCTCCCAGGCACCCTTGGGGGGAATGTAAAATAACATAACATTTTCTGGAAATTTATTTGGCAAATAAGTAGCAAGGCCTTAAAACTGTATCCTTATTTTTTTTAACTTGTTTTTTTTTTGAGAGAGAGGGTGTGAGTGTGTGAGTAGAGGTGGGACAGAGAGAAAGAGAGAGAGAGAGAGAAAGAGAGAGGGAGACAGAATCCCAAGCAGGCTCCATGCTATCAGCACAGAGTCTAACATGGGGCTTGAACCCACAAACCGTGAGATCATGACCTGAGCCAAAACCAAGAGTCGGAGGCTTAACTGACTGAGCCCTCCAGGCACCCCCAATTGTGTCCTCATTTTGACCCAAGAATTCTGGTTCTGCAATTGGTTTTCCTACCAATAACCACAGGAAGTGACTTAAGGACAAGAGTGCTCATTGCTGAAATGTTTAAAAGAGTCAAACACTAGAAATAGTCTACATGTCTCCCCAAAATATTGATTAAATAAGCGGTGGTATTTATACATGACAGAATTTCTGAGGCCATGAAAACACTGTTCCAGAAGAAAAAATAACACCGAGAAATAATGTCCGCTATGTCCTAAAGGAGACAGTTTACAACAGACCTACAGAGCAGATGCACAAAAAGAAAAAAAAAATCAGTAGGGGCGCCTGGGTGGCTCAGTCGGTTGAGCGTCCGACTTCGGCTCAGGTCACGATCTCGCGGCCTGTGAGTTTGAGCCCCGCATCGGGCTCTGGGCTGATGGCTCAGAGCCTGGAACCTCCTTCCGATTCTGTGTCTCCCTCTCTCTCTCTGCCCCTCCTCCGTTCATGCTCTGTCTCTCTCTGTCTTAAAAATAAATAGGGGCGCCTGGGTGGCGCAGTCGGTTAAGCGTCCGACTTCAGCCAGGTCACGATCTCGCGGTCCGTGAGTTCGAGCCCCGCGTCGGGCTCTGGGCTGATGGCTCAGAGCCTGGAGCCTGTTTCCGATTCTGTGTCTCCCTCTCTCTCTGCCCCTCGCCTGTTCATGCTCTGTCTCTCTCTGTCCCAAAAATAAATAAACGTTGAAAAAAAAATTTAAAAAAAAAATAAATAAATAAATAAATAAACGTTAAAAATAAATAAGTAAATAAATAAATAAATAAAAATAAAGATTTTGTTTTTAAGTAATCTCTACACCCAACATGGGGCTTGAACTCAGGTGCCCCAATAACAGTTTTTACGTGTCCTTTGCAATTGAAAGTCAGTTTGACTGGGGCACCTGGGTGGCTCAGTCGGTTGAGCGTCCGACTTCGGCTCAGGTCATGATCTCACAGTTCCTGAGTTCGAGTCCCGCGTCGGGCTTTGTGCTCACAGCTCAGAGCCTGGAGCCTGCTTCAGATTCTGCGTCTCCCTCTCTCTCTGCCCCTCCCCCACTTGTGCTCCCTCTCTTTTTCTCTCTCTCAAAAATAAATATTAAGCAAAAAAGAAAGAAAATAAGTAAAGGTTACTAATGAAATGCTCTACGTGGTTAACTCTGAGGGGTAGAATGAAGGAACATTTTCCCTCTGTTTCTCTTCTGTCCATGTTACAAAACTGTCTTAAATGAACACAATTCAGGACGGAGAGGCAGGGGAGCAGGGGCCGTACCGTCAGGAACCGCCAGCCTCACCCTCAGCCCCCCTCACCTCCTGAAGGTGCTGGAGCGGGCCCTCCGCCCCCTCCAGCCACAGCACACCCACCTAAGTACAGGTGTCCAGTGATCCGTCTCTCCAGGCAATGAGCTCGGGACGGTGCCTGGAACATACTACGGAACAGAAAATAATACCATTATTGACATGGAGATGGTGAAATGGATAATTACTCCTCAAACAACAGATTGATTCCACCCACCAGCTGCGTGAAGGACACGGTTTCCAGCGCTGAGATTTCAGCCAGGGGCCTGGGTCCTCGCGGGGCTTGCGTTCGCCTTCCACACCCGCTGATCTTCTGCCCTTTCGCGCATCCTGCCGCGCTGCAGCCTGAACGCTGAGCAAGAAGTGGCTGGCCTCCCTGACCCTGCTGTGCATCCCCTCACCCGACCAGTACCTGTCTCGCAGGTATCACTGCCACTTCCCAGCATTTCTAGCCGAAGCCAGAGTCACGTGACACATCTCTGCCATGGCCCCATGGCCCCCAGCCCTCGGTTCTCCACCTCCCATAGAGCGCCTGAAGCCCCTGGGGTCTGTCCCTCTGCGCTCACAGCTGCCCCCGAGGGAAGCGGCCAGCCTGTCTCTTACCTGGCCTTCTACACTTGCTGCCACCTGCTGTCCTGCCCCCGTCCCTCCCAGCACTTGCAGTGTCTGCAGACTGCACCCTGGACCTTCAAAGGGGAACCTGCAACTGTTTCCAGAAGGAGGAACCGGCCAGGCACACTACAGTCCACCCCCTTAGCGGCCTACCATGCACAGACCACATATATCCTTCGCAGAACAGCACCTGCCTTCCCATAAAACACACTTGGCTCCCCGTTGCCCTGGCAGAGACATCCCCACATCCCACCCAGTTCAGCATCCAGCCGGGACCCTCTCGGTCAGTCTGGCAGCCCACGACTCAAGTGAGAAATGCAGCGCGCTCAGCACGCAGGGCCGGAGAACAGAACCACCGCCAGCCTCCCGCCGGAAAACGGCGCCCGCCGATCCTGTAGAGCAGACGCTCAGATTCCCTGCCCACACGTGGAACGGGTGCCACGGCCAGCCACTCTCGTGGGCCACGTCTCGTCCAGGGGCAGCGCTCCACTCCTGGGGCTCTCTCGGCCGCCTGGGCGAGCCGGGAGGCAGGTGGCGCCCTCCGTGGGCCGGGGTTCTGGGCCTGGGGTGGGGTGAGACGCAGGCCACGCCCCCGGGGCCGCACAAGCACGTGCCTCGTTGGCTAGGCGCGGAGGGCAGGCGGGGCGTGATTCCCCAGCACGCTTACGGGGCTTCAGAGTTTAACTTCCTGTCCGTTCTGGCCAGTCCCCCAAACCAGCCAATCGACAGCTGCTGTCACCCGGCAGCGCGCTTGGCGGCCCAGGTCTGCGCGGTTTCCTAGCAACAGGACTCCCCTCCTCCCTCATTCTCAGTTTCCATCTTGGTCTCCCACCAGCCCCCCAGGGGCCACCAGCATCTGCCCTTGCTTCGGGCTGGATCCTGGCTGCATCTCGAACTTAATCGCCCTGCCCTTGTCGGAGACGCCGCCACCGTCACTGGTCAGCCCTCCCTCTCATCCCCCCTCCTCAGCCCTTTCCAGCCTCACTGGGTTTCGGGCCCTCTACCACCCGGGATTCCAAGGGCTCAGCTCTCTTTCCTCTTCCTGGTAGGGATTTGTAGCACCCAGCACGGACTTAGTCACTACACTCCAGAGTCAGCACCCAGCACGGACTTAGTCATTACACTCCGGATTCAGCACCCAGTAAAGACTTAGTCGATACGCTCCAGATTCATGAAGCTTTCCTTTCAAAGATTCCTTGCTCGACTGGACTTCCGTCAGGCTCCCAAGCCCTCTCCGGGGCCCACCCGTGTACTTCCTGTACAATCAGCGTAACAAGAAGCCCCCTAAGTCAGTGTGACCGGAGCCCCCCTCACCTCGACGTTTCCTCTCAGTAACGTTCCTCCCACTGCCCCTCCTGCTCCCTGCCTGGGAACCCCCACTGGCCCACGCCGTACCCCGGGTTGAGCCCAGCCCCTCCCTAGTGCACAACCCCGGCCCGTGCTCGTCGCGAGAGCCCTGAACCAGATCTGCGTCGTCATCTTCAGCAAGCGTCTTTGAATACTTTTTCCCTATACATGTCAACCCCCTCGTGTTGCAGCCACAGAAGTCTTGTGGCGTGAGCTCCAAGAGCAAGCAGATTGTGCCAAACTCACCGTACCCCTGTCTCTGGTTGGGGCTCCCCCACTACCCACTGTCACCGGGTTCCTCTGACCTTTGGTGTGACAGCTCTAATTTATCCTCCCACATTCAACGCAGACCACATCTCCCCTGGAACAGTGCTTGTCCGGCAAAGAAAATTGCAGTAAACACAAGCATTGGTGGACAACCAGTGTTTTAAGGAACGAATTAGGACAGAATGGAAAACAGCACAGAGTACTGAGTGTGGGTATTGTTCTGTGAAACTGTCATTTCACGTGTGTGTTTGTGTGTGCTCTTTCTAAGGACGGCACTAAACATGTTTGAAAACCGCTCTGCTGGAAGCTTCCCTGGCACACCCTCCCAGCGCCCCACACCTGGTCTGGGGCCAAGTGCTCTTCCCCTGCCGGATTAGCCCCTCCCATCACGGCTCGGCCACACTGCGCTCTGATTGCCAGTTTCCTCATCCATTTCCCGAAACGGGCACACATTTCCAGGGAACAGAAAGCGTGTGTCTTGTTTAATTCCTCTCCTGCAGCAGTGACATCTAGAAGGTGCCCAACGAATGGCTGCTGGATGAGGGAATGTCCGGAACATAACAGGAGTTCAGAATGGACAGGACGAAATGGAACGTGTCACATTTGAAAAAGTCACTTCCTTCTGAACAGGATGAAAGGCTGCCATCAAAGGGGAACTTAAGAGCTAGAGATCCTGGCACCCCCTGGGAGCTGCAGGGACAGCGAGGGAGCCCCTCCAGGGGCCAGAGGGCGGACACCAGCCCAGCACATTCCAGACGGGTCCTGCCCCCCACCAGCCCCAGGTTCTCAGGGGCCCAGGGTCTGTGGTGCCTGCATGCCAGCAGAGGGAATCAGGAAGCGTGTCAGGAGGACACGGAGGAGGGAAGTCAGACTGTTTTAATTAAGCAGGAACAGAAAAATTTATGAAGAAAATCATCCCGGACACACTCACATTACAGCAGGAATACTGTTGGAGCTGGAGAGGCGTCCTCACTGGGCCACCGCGGGCCCTCAGTGCTCATCACAGCCTCCACGGTCTCCTTAGAGGCCCGGCGGGCGGGGATTCGAGGTGACGGGTGATGCCCGAGACCGTCTTTGCATCGGGCCCTCTAGTGACCCCTGGGAAAGGGTATCCAGTTCCAGCAAGGCCTCATGGGGTCCTTGGAGGCCCCTGCTCGTGCGGGATCAGAAGGTGCTCTGATGAGGAAGGATGGGCTCACATTCGCACCTCCGCTGACCCGCAGGAAGGCAGTGAGGGGACTGGGCACTGTGGCTGGGTACCGCGGGGGCTCACCTGGTACCGCGGGGCTGCCTGGCGAGCATCTGGTCTTGGGAGCTCGTCTTGCTGAGGGGACCCGAGAGAGGAGTGGGGCTGGGGAAGCTGACCTCAAAGGATATACGGGATCCACTTCCCTCTGAATCAGTTCTACTGATGATCTTTAACTATGCAAATCCAATGAATGACAGTCATTGTTACCTGCTCAGAAAGTCCACCCAGAGGAGATCAGCACCCGGACTTTGGAGACAGAAGACTGGGGCCTTGCCAGGTGAGGGGCAAGGAGACAGCGTTTCAGGGCCAGGGCAGTGGGCACAGGTGGAGGCGCCGGGCAGGGGACAAGGAGACTGCTTCTAGGGACGTGTGTCTCTGCCTGGCAGCGCTGGAGCGCGGGGGAGGGAGAGCCCTCGGGGGTGCTGACCTCAGCGGACTCTGGGCGGGTCTGAGGCCGTGTGTGCTCTTTTGTGGGTTCAGGGACACCGGCGCACAACCCAGAACAAGGGTGAGAGCCGCATCTGGGGAAGGGCCCAAAGCATCCTATACTTACGGTAAACTCTGGGCCCCGGCGTCGCGGGCCTCTGCGGGAAGGAGTAGGGGCGCCCGGGGGCCCGCAGCCCAAGTCCACAAACTTCGCGCCGGCCAGGTCTGTCCTCCCCGCTTGGTGCCCAGGCAGCGGGCGCGCCGGGCCGTCTCTGTCGCCATCCAGAGGCGCGGCTTGGGCGCGGCGTCCCCTCCGCCCGCCTCCCCCGCCAGTCCCGGGGCCCCGCGCCGGGACCCGGCGGCGTCGGGCGCGCGCCCCGCGCGCCCCTCCTATCGGTGGCCGCGCGCGCCGAGCCCAGGCGCGCAGCGACGCCCAGAGCCGCGGGGCCGACGTCCCTGGGCTCGGCGGGCGCGGGCGCGGAAGCGGGCGCGGGCGCGGGCGCGGGCTCGGCGGGCGCGGGCACGGGCGAGGCGCGGGGCGGGCCGGCGCAGGGCGCAGTGGGCCGGAGCCCGGGCGCGGCGGCGGCGGCGGCGGCGGCGGCGGCGGCGGCGGCGGCGGAGGATGGCGCGCGCGGGGCCCGCACGTGGAGGCCGGCGCGGGGGCGCGGGCAGGGCCGGCTGCTGAGACGCGCTGCTGCCCCCCGCGCGGGCGCCGCGGCTTCAATGGCGCCATCGCCCAGGACCGGCAGCCGGCAAGATGCGACCGCCCTGCCCAGCATGTCCTCAACTTTTTGGGCGTTCATGATCCTGGCCAGCCTGCTCATCGCCTACTGCAGTGAGTACCGCGCGGCCCGGGCCCCCGCAGGGCCCCCCACCCCCCACCCCACCCGCGGCCCCCGGGCCCCCGGGCCGGGCCCCGGCCCCGGCGGCCGCCAGGAGTCGGTGCGGAGTTGCCCGCTCGCGGCGCGCCGTCCCCGGGTCCCGCCGCTTCCCGCTGGGCCGGGACGGAGAGGGGCCGCCCGGGCTCCCCGCGCTCCGGCACTTCGGAAGCGGGCGCCGCCGCCGCCGCCGCCACCGCCGCCGCCGCCGAGCCTCCCGCCCCGACTCCGGGGCAGGGCCCGGGCGCCAGGCCCCGGGTGGCGCGGCGATGCCCGCGGCCGCCCGGGGTGTGCCGCCGCCGCCGCTCCCGGCCCAGGCCGGCGGGCCGAGCCGAGCAGCGCGCTCCGGAGGCGGCGGCGGGTCCGGGGCGGGCGGGCCCAGCGCTTTCCGCTGGCGACGCTCCCGCCGGGGACCGGGGGCGACGCGGCGGCCGAGCCGGGAACGGGGTGCCCCCGGCGGGAGCGGGGCTCGGGCTCGGACGCGTGGCCGGAGCCTCCGTGTGCCTGGGAAGCACACTCGCCAGGCGCTTTCTCAAAAAAAAAGAGAAGTGAGGGGTGGGGTACGTGGAGAGGGCCCGCCGCCGCCGCCGCGGGCATATCTGGAGTCGTGTCCGGGGACCCGAGCCGGTGACCCAGCCGGCTGGCCTGGCGCGGGGCCGCGAGGTTCGGGGCTGGGGCTGGGGACGGGCTTGGGGGCGCCCGGGGGTGGGGGAGTGGGGGTGGCCAGAGTCCCGGGCGCAACCTCGGGCTGCGGTGGGGGTGGGTGGTCAGTGCTCCGGGCACAGGCTCGCAGCCCGCCGGGGTGGCCGGGAGTGGCCGGCGTCCTGGGCACGGGCTCGGGGGGCCGGGATGGCGCGGGCCGGTCGGTTCCCCGGCCGGCCGCCTGGCACAGGCTCCCGGTTCCTTCCCCTCGTAGCGGGAGGAAAGGACGGGTGCTAAGGAACACCTGTCATGGAGAGCTGCCATGGGCGCGGGAGGTGATGGAAAAATATGGATTCTTAAAAAAAAAAAAAAAAAAAAAAAAAAAAAAAAAGAGGCCAGCGCCGAGCCTGGCTCCCGCGCCACCACCTCGAAGTGCCAGCCTCCCCGCTCGCGGTCCGAGCCTCCCGCTGTCTCCGGAACGAGCCCGCGGCGGACCACGGGGACCCGGGCGGCGGCGCGGTCGCCGAGTCCTGGGACAGCTCGGCCCGCCCGAACCGCGAGCGAGACCCGCGCCGGAGCCGGAATCGCCGGACTTCTTGCGGCCCCCTTGTGCGCGGCCCGCAGTTGCTAGGGAGGCGGGCGCCCGGTGTGGGGAGGAGAAGCAGGGCGGGAAGCCCCCTTTCCCCCCGTCTCCCCTTCCCCCCCCCCACCCCTGCCAAGGCGGGGTCGTGACCCGAGATGCCCAGCGGGCGCCGCCGCCACTCCCGGGGCCGGGCTGCAGGGGGCCGGGGCTTGGGGCGAAGGTCGCGCCCGCCCCCGGCTCCCCGCGGCCATCTCGGCCCTCGGGCGACGCTCACAGGGTTCCCGAGAGCGGAGCCCCGGCGCGGCTTCCTTGGTGATGTGCAAAGGGCTAATGGCAGATAAACTCCATTTGAAGGCTCCTCCTGCTGGCATAAGGGGAGAGGGGGCTCAGTCAGCAGTGTTTGGGAAGGGGACTGTGGCTCCCAAGCCCCCCCGCCCCGGGGGCGCTGTCCCTAGCCAGCGCTGGCCACGGCGTCCTTGGGTCCCAGGTGAGAACCCTGCCCTGCAGCCGGCGGCAAGGCAGCCCTGCAGGTGGGAAAAAGAGGCTGCTGATTGTTAGGTACCGGACAACCTTGGCCGTGGCTTCAACACTGCACACCCCCGCCTGCTGCCAGGGCCTCCCTGGTTCCCACCTTCCCAGGGCCACGACTCCCCGCTGGGCCTCATCCGCACACTCACACCCTGGCAGGACTGGGGTCAGAGAGCCCCCTCCCCCCCACACCGGGGGTGTGCCCAGACACACCTGGAAACCAGGGGTCCCCAGCCGCAGCACCCTCAGCCTGCCGTCCAACAGCCTCCCTGGCGTTCTGGAAACACCTCTTCCGCTGGGACAAGGACATTGGGTAACACGTTACATTCGGAGGAGCAGAAATCATTAATAATGGAAGGTTGCGTGAACCACATTTTCGTGGTTGTTGCTATTTCCGTGTAATGGAATAATTGACGATAAGATAAGATATTTTCAGCCACCCCCCATTTCACCGGAAATGCACTCGGAGAAATTGAAACAGTTTACTAAAATCCAGAATAGCCATAATCGTGATTTATAGCGTGGAACAGCCGTCCTGCAGAAAAGAAAGCAACAACAACACTTTTTTCTTTTCGAATGGATAAAAGCACACGAAATGCCAATTAAACAGTTCTTCTGATTTCCGTTCTCTTTTCCAATGTATCTGGGATGAATGAGAATAGTCAGCATCCTTGTTTGTAAATTGTTTTTGTTATCAGTCAGGATTTTTATTACCCAAAATGTTTTTGTGTTATGGAGCAGATATATTTGTATCATATTAATTAGGGAAACTGATAAGTATCATGCAGGATTCAATTATCCTGCCTATTAAATCTGAGCGTTTCTCTGCAGCCCAGAAGGTGTTCACTTTCCTGCGCTGCTGAAAGAAAGCTGGCTTCTTTCTTGGCCTGGTTTTCAGTTAGGGGATGTTCTGCTGTGCGGGGCCCAGCGGGCTGAGACTCGTGTGTAGGGAGATGGGCTCCACCCTCTGGCGGGAGAAATACCTACAGTCCACCAATTAGGTTAGTTGCTATAGTGACACAGTCTTGTCATTTTCTCCCATTGGGGAAGAATTGCCAGGAAAAGCAGAGAGAGGGAGGGGGTCCTCGGCGGCTTTCTTGAAGACGCACACGTGGTGGTGTCGGGACCTCCTCTGGACAGCAGGGCCGGGGCGTAGGGATTCGTTGGCTTGGGGGATGTCGAGCTTGGAGGAGAAAGTTGAAACTCCATCTTCTCATCGGGGGAAGCCTCTTTCCTTGTGGCTCAGGAAGAGCTGGTCTCTGTCCTCTTACCCTTGGCATATCTGGAGCAGAGGGCTGCGACCGGATGTGGTTCGAACGAGGAGTGGGGCGCTCCGGGGCGACCACAGTGGTCTGACTGCGGCCGGGTGTTCGTTGCTGAGCATGTGGTCTTCCCTCGCTGGCTCCCGGCACCGTGGCCATCGCGCCAGCGAGGGAGACGGGGAAAATGATGAGCTAGTGGAATGCTGTAGGACGCCAAGCCTTGACTTTGAACCTTGTATGCAGCATTCAGTCCAAAGGTGGAGAGCACCGTGCCCGCCCCCTTGGGGACAGCTTGGTGGGCACACATTCCTGGCGTGCAGGGATTTCTGACACGGATTTTTTTCCCCAATTAATCCCATCAAAATTGACTTGTAGCTTTGAGTTAAATCTCACATCCTCGGCTGCAACGACGAGAAGAAATTACAAACAACTTCTGAATTGTTTTTAATCCATTAGAATACTAACCGAGCGTGGGCTCTCTGATGCCGCATTTTCTTCACAAATATAATTTATTGCATAGTTAGGAGAGATTAGAATGTGCTACTTTCTTGCTGTTCAAATTTTAGTTCTGGGGTTCTTGGAGAGGTAAATTTAAGAATACTGGGCTTAATGAAAGGATGCCATTCACAGGTTTATTTCTCATCTCATCTCAAGGTCTTTCTTTCTTTCTTTCTTTCTTTCTTTTCTTTATCTTCCTGTGTGTTTTTATTTGATGAATTTCTGGCTAGAGAAACTGTAGTGCTTCTCTCTTTCAACTTCATAAAGATAAGTCACCTCTGTTTGTGGGATTTGAAATAGCCAGGCTGGTTGCCCCAACATTCACGAGGTAAGGGGGGTTCACTCACAGAAGCATCCTCCCGGGCAGAGACCCTCGGGGGCAAGTGTTCTGGGGATCAGTGTCCGGGGAACAGGGGACGCACGGCCTCTCAGGGTTGTCTCTGGCACCTCACTCTTGCCAGTGAGGACAGAGGACAGCGGATCCCCGGAAGGAGGCTGCGTCCCACCGCCTGCCTCACCGGGTCTGCTCAGCGCCAGGCCTCCTGGCTGAATCCCACGCTGGAATTTCCTGCTCGGGACTCACCACTTGACATCCACTGAATGACACGTGTAGATCAACTTTCGTGGCATGAAGTATTTTCAGGTGACTTTTATGGACGTAATTATGGGGAAATGTTATGATAATGTGGCACTAGAAAAGGAAAGAAAAGCAAAACATTAAAATCCCCATTTCTTTATATAGCTTCGCAGCTGTGCCGATTTAGAAGGGCTCGTTTCTGCATTAAAATGTGGTGCTCTGGAGTTAATGACCTCTACAGAATGCCACCTGTCACCCAGAGCGTGGGTGGCGGCCGAGAGATTGACAAGGAGGACCCAGATCGGGGTCTCCTGCTTGTGGGGGGATCGGAGGCTGGAGCGACAGCTGCGGGAGAGGCGAGGGCCCGTGGACTCGCCCGTTGTCATTTGTTTGGGGGGCGTGTCACTGGCTGTGCTCTGGGGCCCACACTGGCACAGGAGGCCAATGGAATCTAGCGGTGTCCCTTGCTCGCCCTTCGCAGACCCTTGGAGCTGGAGTTTGGGGCTGGTGCCCCAGTGCCCTGTGGCTTCTGCAGGGCGTCCCTCGGCCACCAGCTGGTGGAAGGCCACCAGCTCCCCGAGGGCCGGCCGCTGCCTTCCTACTCTGGTCTGCAGCTTCTCAGACCCGCCTGGGAGCATGCGTTGAAACTCCCGGCGGGCAGCACAGGCTGTCCAGAAACGCCAAGCCGCTGGCGGGAGACGGAGGCACCCTTCTCCCCCTGCACCCTGGTGGATGTGGTGGAGGGCTCTGGGGGCAAAGTGGCTGCCGGGACCAAGGGTGCAAACACTTTTGTCTCCAGTGGGGTGAGCTGGACCCCTCCAGATTGCCCTGCTCCTCCGGTCTCTGGGGAGGCCCTTCCCCCACAGCGCACCAGCCGCATCCCGGAGAATGGCCTGGGCCTGGCGGGAAGGTGGCCCCTTAGTGAGAGTCTGCCTGGGAGAGCTCTCTCCCAGCCACAGCTGCCACCTCCCGTCCCTGGTCCCTGGCGGTCTCCTGCCACAGGTGGGCCTCCCATGGAGGGACTGGCCTGGGGGGCCCACGGAGGCGCCTGGCTGTCCTTCCACATCTGTTGCATGAGGCAGGGGCGGTGGAGGGCCAGCCCCAGGCACCGGTGTGAGGCAGGAGCCTCAGCCTCCCGTTGATTCCGGTGACTGGGAATTAGGGGCCCCGGGAAAGAGGTAGACATGGTGGCCTTCCTGGGCTGGCATCCCGAGGGGACTGGACGTCAGCACAAAGCAGAGGCAGTCGGGCAGGGCACATGCGGCCTGGGCCAGGCACACTGTTCTGCTGGCACCCTTGCCCTCTCTGGTCACAGCCAGCCCCAACCTCAGAACGGCAGGCCGCAGCCCAGGGTCTGGCCCCGAACCCCTGTTCCCTCCCGCAGCTCCTCTTTCCTGCCTGGCCGTCAGCGGGGCCCCGCCTCGGCCGTCCCTGCGCCCGGCCTGCTTGCACGGGCTTCCTCCAAAATGAGTCTTGCTGTCCTCAGGTCGGCCTTCACTGTTGTGCCCCCAGCCCCTCCTGGGCGCCTCACACCGTCCTCAGTGGGGCCTCTGCCTCCAGGCTGGCTGCTCTGACACCCCACCCGTGGCTCCCCGTTGACTGAAAGCTCTGTGCCTCTCTCCTCCTCTGGCGATCAGCGCTCACCGCATCCTCGGGTCGCCCCGGGCCTCCCAAAGCCAGATCTTGCCTTGCTGGTGGGACTCTGGGTGCCTCTGTCCTGCTCTGGCAGAGTCCGGTCCGAGGCCTCCGCCAGGGGCTTCCCTTCTTAGGAAGGTGGTGTGCGTGTGTCTGTTCTCACCTGCACAGCCTGGGCTGCCTGGGCCATTGCGACGTTCCCTCACTACCTGCTGGGTCCCCTCAAGGGGTAGCACCCTGCACTGCTGCTGACTGCAGGCAGGCACCGTGAGCTGGACTGGCCCTGGGAGAGAGCCTCCTCCAGGAAGCCTCCCTTGAACACATGGCCTCATCCCCCTCCCCCGTGCAGTGCTGTTCATCCGAATGCCCCGCCCCGGGCAGTGAATGCTCCCTTCATGCTCTTCTAGGCTTTAAGCTCTGGCCCTGACACCGCCACTAGGGGCCTGACTGCCTGATTCTTGGAGCAAACACGCCTTGATCCTGGCACCCTGACGCTTTGACCACAGTATTTCAGTTCTGGAGGCGTGGCCAAAGGTCTGGTGGCGTGACCAAATGTCTAGGGGCGGGGCTGAAGGGCTGGGCCAAATTGAAGGCCTGGGGGCGTGATCAAAGGTCTGGGGGCGTGGTCAGGTGTCTAAGGGCGGGGCTGAAGGAAGGGCGGAGTTGAAGGGCTGGGGGCGTGGCCAGAGGTCTGGGGGCGTGGTCAAATGCCTGGGGACAGGCCTGGAGAGGATGTCTGAAAACTGGCTGGATCCTCGAGGATCAATCTGTTTCCGCAGTACCAGAAATGATTAAAAAGATTTAAAAGGGGAACAAAGAGGGAGAAAGTGTGGAACCCTGAGGACACGCTCAGTATTTTGTCAAGCGTCCCTGGTAGGACATTGTCAGAGGCACTCCCGTGACCCTCACCTCCTTTCTGTGGCTCCCGCTTTGACACCTCTGAGGTTAAGCTCCCTGCACACTGGTCTCTTCCCACATCCCCCTGCTTCGGGGTTTCTGCCCCCAGCACTGTGCACGTGTGGGTGTCCCTGAGGTGGGCTGTCCATCCTGGGCACCGCGGGCTGTTGAGCATCATCGCCAGCCCCCGTCCCCAGGCTGGGACCCCTGCTCTAGTTTGTGGGTCCCCAGTCAACCCACCCACACCGGTGTTTCCTGGTTTGTTGAGTGAGACTCTGGGCCTGGGGCTCAGCGCGGGCAGGGTGACAACCGCGGGGCTGTATCTGTGGCTGAATGGCTGGCCATTGGGGGGTTTCCAGGCTGTGGAGCACCCAGCCCGACCTCGACCTCTCCGCCTGCCCAGACCGCACTCCCCAGCCCTTCCCAGCCATTCCCAGCCTGCTGGAAAGGCTGTCGGCTGGGACAGGAGGTGTCTCCACACGTTTCCACGCACGTCTGTTTTCCAGAGCTGGGAAGCCGCGCAGGGTTCACCCGTCGCTTGCAGTCTGTCGTCTGCGTGGCAGTTTCTCCGCATCGCACGTGTAACCGTGTTGCTGATGGTGATGCCGCCATTTGGAGGTAGTAAACAGACCTGGCCCTGTGCTGATGGGGAGCCCACCTGCCCTTCTTGTCATCCAGCCGCTTGCTTAATCACTCTCTCCTTTCCGGAGGGCGGTCAGGTCCCTCCAGGTGACTCTGAGATTTCCGCCCAGAGCTCATCGGAACATGTTTCTTCAGTGCATTTCCTTCCAGAAAGTTCTGCTGCCACTGGCAGGACCTTTGGCTGCTGAGAAATGCCTTTATTTCAGTCCTTTTGGCGGAAGCCGGAGCCTGCTACCCTGGAGGGGCTGCAACGTGCCCCTTCTGTTGCCCTGTCACTGGGCCAAGGAGCCCTGTGCAGGGAGAGGGCGTCCGGGGTCAGCAGGCCCACACTGGGGGGCCATTCAGACCTCCCGGCCACCAGGGTGCCGGTGCTCCCTGCAGGCCCCAGGCTCAGAGTGGACAGACTCTGTGTGTCTCCAGCCAGACCTGCTGTTGGCCCCGCACAGGGTCAGCCGTCCCAGGAGACGCCCTGCTCGGTAAGACAGGAGAGGTCGAGGTTGGCTGTTCCTAAAGATTTTCTCAGCCACGGACACGGGATCCGCAGGCGTGGCCCATTGGCTTCCTTTTCCGACTGCTTCCCCTGCCCTGTCCCTCTGTGCTGTGTCCGTGAGTGTGCACGTGCACAGCACAGACACATCCCGCAACTCCCCTGCTGGGCCTCAGTTTCCCTCCCGAGTTGAGGGTGCTGACCCCTGTGCCAGGCCGAGAACAGAGCTGAGTCCCACGGGCTGGCGGGGCTCGTACCTGCCGCCGAAGCAGACGCGGAGGCCACGGCCCCCTCCCCCTCCGCCGCATCACAGCGACTGTTGTTTGTTTTCTGCTTCAGCTCTTTGGGCCAAAGGACCGGTGGGATTTGGCTTGTCGTTCACATAATAAAGTAGGAACATCGCCGGACAAACACCTCGAGTGTGCTTTCAGCCGGGGGTGGGTCGCCCGGGTCACCTGGTGCAGCGCGAGCCCCCGCACGTTGATGGGCCGGTGTCCCTGAGCACACAGCGCGTGGAGGGACCCTCCACGCTGCGGGGAGACTGTGGTGCGGTACCCACGTCCACCCTGGCTGGGCTGGAGAGGAGATCCTGTCAAAACATTCCCTGACACTTAGCAGGCGTGACAGGCTCTTCCCAGAACGAGGTGGCTAATTGAGAAGTGAGTCATCCGGGACCGGCTTGTAGTAACGCTCGGGAGCTGGGTTCCACCTTCCTTTGGTCCCTGCCCTGGCTGACATCCCTCCGCATCACAGAGCCCCAGCGGCCGCCTCACCTCGGGGTTCCCAGCCGCGCAGGCAGGGCTGGTCGGTGCCGGGGGGGTGGTTCTGGGCCCTGTGGTACTGCCCTGGGGCTCACTGGGGCCCGTTGCATTTGCTGTTCGCCCTGGAAGGGGTGCGTGAGGAGGAGAGATGGGGGCGGTGGCTTGGGTCTCGGCAGGGGAGCCGGGGGGTGGGGAGCTGCTCAGAGGGTCCCGGCTCACCATCCCATCCCTCTGGCACGGTCACTCTGACCCCATGGCCTCTGCCCGGGGGTCCCCTGGTTCAGACCAGCCAGCCAGCCTCACTGGGGCGCTTGGCCCTGCCTCCTCCTCCAGCCCCTCTCAGCCACCCCATCCTGGCACCCCCCACCCCCTGGCCAGGGCAGCTGCGCCTTCCTCCCGGTGACCTCCCTCCCTGCCCCCCGGGACCAAGCTCACCTCTCCAGGGGACGCATGCCTGGGGAGAGGGGGGAGCAGACATGCGTGCAGGTGGATGTGTTGCTCCCGAGAGGCCTGAGCCCTGCTGACCTCGCTTTGCCGCTGAGCGGGCCATCTTAGGGGCACAGGGGGCATCTGCCGGCAGGAAGCTTGCAGGGCGGGCCGCTCAGGGCTCAGGGTCTGGTCGTGCAGCCACGGGGCTCTTCTGGAACACGGCCGATGTCCGTCTCACATCGGAGGTGCAGATGGACCCCCGCTGCTGACCCGGGAGGCCTCACGGGCCCTGGGACACGCGGCGGGCGGCCCGCGGATCCTGACTGGTCACTGGGCCTGCACACAGGAGTGGTGTCCCTGCTACGGGGTGATGGCGTGGCCCTGGATGGAGCAGTGGGGACCCAGACGGAGCAGGGGAGCCTGCGTGGGCCTCCTCTCTCTGCCCTGGAGGCGCCAGGAGCGAGCGGGAGGCTGAGCTGGCCCGTCTTCTCCCCACTCCCACTCTGGGAGTGCCGTCCCCACCACCTCGGGGGCCTCTGCTGGGCAGGAAGGCGGCACATCCACCTGCCCTCTGCACGCCGTGGGTCCCCGCACAGGGCTGCAGGTGCACAGCTGCAGGGAAGGGGTGGGAAGTCGGGGCTCTGAACTTGCAGGAACCCCCACCCAGTCCCACCTGCCCGATCTTCTTCATGTCTGGAACTTCAGGGGAGGGGCCGGTGAGTGCCAGCACAGGGCGGGGGGGGGGGGGGGGGTGGAGGGTGTCTCCCGGGGTCCCTGCCGACGGCCTTGAGGGCTGGCGTCTCGTTCCCTTTTTCCTGAAGGCTCGTGTGTGCTCAGAACAGCCATGCTGGGGTCTCGCCAGTGGACGTGTCCCAGGTTCTTCACTTGCTGTGCAAACCCGCGGGGCAGTGAAGGGTCTTCTGCGTGGTCCAGGCGCCGGGCACAGGCTGGCTCAGTGCTGCGTCCTGTCAACAGAGCAGGGGACGGAGCGGGGAGGAGTGCCTCCGCCGTGTTTGCGGCCTCCGATCTGATTGCCGTAATGAGATGCCAGGGAAGGTTGGTGTGAACACGGCCCATCACCTGGAGCTGTGGCGATCCGTGGGGGCGTCGAGCGGCCCTGTGCAGGACCGTCCCGTTACGATTTTCTCGCGGCGGAAATGCTAATGCCTTGGAAGCCGTCTTAAATGCCGCTGGACTCACATGAGTGGCCTCTTTTCAAAAAACACTTTGGCTCCATTTTTACATGATTTTTCTGCCGTAGTATCCATTACCTGAGAGCGCATCCCCAGACGTAGCTAAATACCGTTAATGGGCTGTATAGGACTGGTGTTAATTACCTGATGCTAATTTCTGCTCCCTGGCGGCTACGGGGCTGGGGGGGTGGGAGCCACGCGGGAGAAGTCCTCCCGCACTTCTGTGCACTCACTGTGTGTCCTTTCTCCACCTGCTCCTTTCGGGGCAGGGAGGGGGGCTCTGCCAGCTAGAGGAACGCTCTGTGTGGGGGACACACGTTGTCCCCAGGGCACATCACAACCTTGAGCTCTCTCGTGTTTGTCATCTGGAGGGGGCTTCTGCCCCCCACGCCCCCAGCAAGGCTGGAGAACTGGGGTGGGGGGAGGCATTTGGTTGAACCCGTCAGTGCCGTGAGAAATGGAGTGGGGCCAAGGGTGCAGGGAACCCTTGTGTCCCGTCCAGCCAAACCACATAGACACCACACGACGTTCTCACGACCCAGACCCGGGAGCGGGCTTGTGAATGAGCCCCCGAAGTTGTCTGAACCCCGCCGATGCGAGACGGGAGCTCCCCAAGCTAAGAGCAAAACCTAGCACAGCAAGCGTCTGGGACGTTGGAAGTGGGCACCCCGTGGCTTCTAACGTCTGTCTCTGCCCATCTGGGTTTGTGAGACACGGGCCGTGGCCACATCTCAGACCGTGGACCTCCTAGACTCGTCGTCATCAAAGTTAGTGTTATGTTGGGGCTCCTGGTGGCTCAGTCCGTTAAGCGTCTGTCTCCTGATTTCGGCTCAGGTCACAATCTCAAGGTTCATGGAATTGAGCTCTTTGCTGTCAGTGTGGAGCCTGCTTGGGATTCTCTCTCTCTCTCTCTCTCTCTCTCTCTCTCTCTCTCTCTCTCTGCCTCTCTCTGTCTCAAAAATGAAATAAACTATAAAAAAAAATCAGTGTTGTGTTGTTAACAGAAATGCATTCAGCTGGGCTCGCCACCCGCTGGAAACCTGAAACCCCGTTTGCTCAGTCTCCATTCTTGGGGCCAGCGACGGGGACGGGCGCGCTTCAGAGAAAATAAACGAGCCAGATGTGGCACCATCGAGCAGATGTGTGGGGAGCTAGAAAGTTCTGTGGGTGGGCCAGACCCCCCATGAGGGAGGATGCTCGGCCCAGCCTGTCCTGCCCTGTGGGGCTGTGGCCCAGTGAGGCGAGCTGACCAGTGGGGACATGGTGACTGAACACGCGTCCTTGTCTCATCTGTGCTTCTGAGGCCTCTCAGGGCCCGGGCAGCGCAGGGGTGATGCCCGCGGGGACCGGAGGCCCCCGATGTCTCTCCGTGAGGCTGGGAAAGGAGACGGGCCCCTGGGTGTCTGCAGGCCAGAGAGGATGTACCTGTTTCTCACTGTGGAAGGACCTCCTTCTATGGTGTCATGTTTTGCGTTTCTTACCATTGCAAAGCAGTGACTCAACTCAGGTTCAAGCCCCCTGCCCCGATACCCCCACGGGGCCATGGAGTTCTCGGGGCAGCTAGGGACGGGAGAGGCCGCAGGGGTCTGGTCCCCCAGACCTGGAGGAGCCGATGCCACCAGGCAGGACACGGCTCTGTACTTTGTGTATCCAGAGCCCTCGCAGGTCAGATTTCTGTCTGGAGTGGCTGCTGGCTCAGCACCGTCTCCCTGGGACTCAGATGATGCCTGTGGAAGGTTCGAGGGCTGACCCGGGAGTCCGGGGACAGCTCCTGGTGCCCTGGGGTCCTGGCTCTCCGGAAGGCTCTCCGGAAGGCTTCCCTGGCCTTGGACTTGAGGTCCTGTGTCCCCAACAGTTACTGAGCCTCTTCAAGTGCCAGCAGGGTCCCACACCTCTTCCTGCTGTGTGTGCTGACACCAAAGGTCTCCTGTCTCTGTTCAGGAGGAGGCAGACCCCTCCAGACAGGCAGTGCCTCTGTCTTCTCGAGTCCACGTGGTGTGGGCCTTGTTTACGCTGGGCCACAAACCTCACAGAGGTTCTGAGGTTTCTCTGTTGTCCTGTTATCTACATAGGTGAGGTCAGAGAGGTGTTCCTCTGCATTGATGGCCGATGTCAGTCATTTACACTTGAGTACGAATGAGGCCCTGATGCTGATCTGGCTACCAGGAGCTGGTGTGGACATAAGGTCTCACTGTCTGACCCTGACTTTGAAGACCAACCGAAACAGGTGTTGCTACCTGCCTGGTGGGAGGGCCTCTGGCAACTTCCAGTCCACTAAGTGCAGGAGGAAACTGAGCACATCTGAGGCCCACAGGGGTCCTCGAGGTCAGCTCCACGTCTTGTGGTTCCAGTCGTAGCCCAGACTGAGACCGATTGCCCCAAGGCCTCCCCCTTTTGGGACTCCTCATGCCCCGTTTGCACCTAGAGGCCTTGCCTGGTTTTGGAATCCTGCTTCCCAGGCTCTGTTCCAGGCTCTGTTCCAGGCTCTGTTCCAGGGTCACCATGGAAGCCCTTCTGCTTCCCAAATTCCTGGCAGATTCCTGTGCTCGGGGCTTCAGTGACAGAGGCTGGACCTGATGCACAAAGGAGCACGTGCTGCTGCCTTGTCAGGGCTCTGGGAACCCGGTCAGCAGGCTTGTCCCTGCAGGGGCGCTTCCAGGGTCGGCGTGGGTCACTGTTGCGAAGGGGCGCGCTGCCCTCGCTGTGCCCTTCCTTGCGGATCTGTTTCCAGCAAGCACTCCGCACCCCGCGAATCCTCATGACGCTCGTCAGAGGGAGATGCTTTTGTTCCTGTTTTGGAGGTAGACGAGGCTCAGGGAAGGGGCACGCCCAGGGCCCCCGGGCAGGTGGATCAGAGCAGGACCATGAGCCCCGAGCCTGTGCGCTGACCCCCGACACTCAGACCCCAGAGCTGCTGGTTCTCCAGGATTCTGGGCCATCGGCTGCGGCCCAGGCGGGCCGGGCTCTGGCTGGTGGCGACAGGCACGCGGGGCCCCTGGGGCTGGTCTCTCCCTCCCTTGGCCGTCGGCCGAGTCACCAGGAGCGCGGCCGTGGGGCTCAGCTCCAGGCTGTTCCTTTTCTCCCACAAAAGCTCCTCGGCTACCGTTTCTCCCAGCACCTGCCTCCCCGAGCAGACCAAGAGCCTGGGAAGTACGCGGCCGGGACAGGGGTCCTTTGGGGTCCAGACCCCTGCCCAGGACCCTGTGCTCTGTGTGAGTATTTTACAAATAACTCCAAGGGAGCTAGAATGGTCCCTTCTGTTTTAAAGCCACAGCAGTAAACTCACCTGTCCTCTCAGTGCCTAAGTGACGAGGTCACAGGAAGGTGGCTCACGAAGGCGTCCTTCCTGGGAAAGCGAGTTCCCATCCTTAATGTCCTATGGGAGCAGGAGGGGAGGGGATTTGAGGAGGGCTGAGGAGGGTGGCGGGGACTTGTCCCACTGGGGTGCAGGCTGGGGGCAGGCATGGGCGTGGGGACCCCTTGCTGAGGGTGGCCCGAGCTGGGGTCCAAGGACAGGGAGGGCCTGGCAGCCCAGGTGGCCGGGTCTCTGGAAGGCCTGGGCCATGCTTGTCCCCTAGACCCGTGTCGGCCCAACCCCGAGCCTGGGCCTTGGAGATACCGGAGGCCCGGGGAGTCCTGGGAAAGTCCTCCCACCATGATGGCAGCAACCAGGCACTTGGCTCCTTGGAGGAGTGGCCCTGCAGAACATTCTGGAATGTGCTCACTGGCTTGTGACCCCCTTTGTGCTAACGGTGGGCTCTCTGGGGTTTTCCCTCAGCAAGGCCACATTTCTGGGTGTGCCGTGCGTTCAGGGGAGGGGATGTGTTCTGGGCTCTCCAAACACAGGCTGGGTTTTGTCCTGGTCAGGGTGTGATGACAGCACGGGAGGGTGGCCGGCCGCACCTGCTCGTGTAGGTGAGCGCTCAGGAAGCCGGCGGCCGGGAGGGAGCACTGGGCCGCCTGTGGGAAGAATTTGGAGCTTCGGGGAAGCCTTGCCTGGGATGGTCGGGGCCGATCCGGACGGCATTGGAGCCCCCGGAGGGGTGGAGGACGTCCAGGAGGTCAGAGGGGCTGTGCGGGGAGGTCACCTCTGCACCCCAGCTTTGTGAGCCAGGCCAGCTGGTTTCCTGTGTGTGGACAGGATGTCACCGCCGCCTGGGGGGGCCTGGATGCGCGGAGGTCCCCGGTCACCATTCGTGTGGAGGCCACGGTCCGGGATACGGTTAAAGCTCAGAGGAGCACCAGCAACGTTAACCCTTCGCTTCACAGACGGGGAAGCGGAGTCTTGCCCGGGGCCACCTGGAGAGCAGGGGAGGGCCCGGCTGCCCCCCAGGGCTGGGGCTCAGGGGACCCCTGGGCTTCGCACGGCCTTGGCCCCCGAGTCACGTTTTGCACAAGCTCGGTAGTTGTTGGTTTTGAAAACACAGTCGCTGTGAGCGACGACAGCTCTCCTGTCACGTTTAAGATCGGGTCTTCACTGAGCCGTTGCAGACTTCGGATCTGAGAAGGAATGAGCAGGGTTTCTCCCGCGGCTGCTTCTCTTTATTTATTTATTTAATTAATTGATTTATTTATATATTTTAAGATGTTTTGTGTTTATTTTATTTTTGAGGGAGAGAGAGAGAGAGAGAGAGAGAGCGTGAGCAGGGGAGGGGCAGAGAGAGGGAGACACAGAATCGGAAGCAGGCTCCAGGCTCCGAGCCGTCAGCACAGAGCCCGACGCGGGGCTCGAACCCACAAACCATGAGATCGTGACCTGAGCCCCGAATGTGAACTGCTTCTAGAGCGACATCATCCTCACACCCCTGCGTCTGGCTCAGGCCCCGGTGAGGTTTGGGGGAAAGACCCCTCCTCCAGGAAGCTCTCCTGGTGCCTCCCACCTGTGCTGTGCCCTGAGGTCCCGCTGCACCGGCCTGTCGCCTTGGTGGCTGAGTGCTGCGACCCTGCCCTTCCCGAGGGTGCCTGACATGTGTTTGCAGACTCCCTTCCCGTGCTCCGAAGTGCGTGGGGGCTTAGAGAAGGGATTCCGCTTGTTTGCAAAACCCCGTCCTTTGGGACCCGCCTCCCCTGAGTGGAGAAGGCGCACCCCTTGTGTCCTGTGAGGACGTGAGCACCACTGTCATCTGCCGTGGAGATGTGCTTGTCTGGTGACCCCGACCAGTGCAGGGTCGGCCAGGACCCGGTGCCAGTCTGTGCTGTGCCGGGACATGGGGGTGCAGAGCCTCTGGGAGCCCGGGGCAGGGGGGACGGTCTGGAGGGGGTGAGCTGGTCAGCAGGGCCGGCCGGGTCTTCCCCTCGCCCCCGCCATGCTTCCGGGCGCTTTTGTTTTAGGCGCCGGCGGGACTGGGGGGGCTGGCCTCCACCTGCGGGCGGGTGGCCTGCTGGGCCCTGGCCACAAGCTGCCGAATGTGCTGCCCCCCCCCCACCCCCCGTCACCGTCAGGGACACTCTCTAGCTGGAGAGTCCTCCCCTCTGCTCTGCTCAGAAACCTGGGGAAGTAACCACGTGTGAGACGCGGCTGTGCCCAGACAGGCTGGGCTGTGGGCCCCGGGGGCGTGTGTAGGCGTGTGCACCTGCGTGGAGGTGTGTGTGTGTGCACGTGTGTGTGGCGTCTGTGTGTCTGTGTGTGCGGGAGTCTGCTGCGTGGGTCTGTGTCCCCGTGTGTGTGTGCACCTGTCCACTCTGTCATGACTGCTCTCTATGTGCTTGTTCCTGACCAGGGGGGTTCCCAGAGGAAGGGGGGGCAGCAGTGGCTGGTCTTTAGCCTCGGGAGTGCTGTCCAGCCCCGTGCTGCCCCCTCCAGCCCCTCCAGCCCCGTCCAACCCCGTCCCGCCCCTTCCAGCCCCGTTCTGCCCCCTCCAGCCCCGTTGTGCCCCCTCCAGCCCCCTCTAGCCCCCTCCAGCCCCCTCCACCCCCATCCTGCCCCCCCCAGCCCCGTCCTGCCGCCTCCAGCCCCATCCTGCCCCATCCTGCCCCATCCTGCCCTGTCCTGCCCCCTCCAGCCCCGTCCTGCCCCGTCCTGCCCCCTCCAGCTCCTTCCAGACCCATCCTGCCCCCTCCAGCCCCATCCTGCCCCTTCCTGCTCTGCCTCATCCTGCCATGTCCACTGACAGACATAATGCGTTAGGTTCAAGCTGCTGTTCTGATTTATTGGACACCGCCTTTCAAGTGACATTAAAAACCACCCCTGAAGTTCCTGAATCCCGTCCACTGGCTCCCTACCTGGAACTGCCGGGGACCGTCAGGACGGGGTGCCCAGCCCCGGTGGCCTCAGCGTGGACAGGGACTCAGGGCAGCCCAGCAGGACAGGAGACAAGGGGCACCTTCCGCATCCACCTCACCTTCCGTGTCATTGCCCTTGCGTGAGATGGCAGGTCTCCAGTGACAGTGTCCCCATCCTGGAAGTTCCGTGCTGGCCGCAGGTTAGCTCTGGGGCCCGGGCTCTTCCCCGGGCTCCGGTGAGGGCCACCGAGTCGCCGCCCGGACGTGCAGGCGCTGGACGCAGCACACACGTGCTCCTCTGAAATTCCAAATTGCGGAAACTTCGTCTCAATCAGCGTCGCGGAGAGTTTGGAGAGGGGGCGGTAGGCGCTGGAAATTAAACGGCACCTTTTGGCATCTCACGTCGGTGAGGCGGCCAACTGATTATTTTTATATTACAATCCCCAGGCGTTGTCAAATTGATTAATAAATTCGCTGAAAACCCATTATCTTTTAATAAATTAATCTTGGTAGTGGGGGGATGAGTTTCCTCCGACCTTTGCACGCGGGTCGTCTCTGGGCGCCAGTGTGGGGTTGTCATCGTCCCTGTGGACAGTGCAGACGTGAGGCGTTGTGGCCGCAATCCCTGGTCCCTTAGGAGTGGGCCCGGTTGGCTTCCTTTCTGTGGATGTGCATTGAGGAGACACGGAGAGGGCCCCTGCGTCTCCCCAGGTGGGTCTCTGCCCCCTCCAGCCCCGTCCTGCCCCCTTCAGCCCCCTCCAGCCCCCTCCCCGGCCAGCCCCGTTCGTTGTCAGCCCGGTGACTGGTCCCAGATGAGAGTCACCAGCCTAGGCTGTAGGGAGCTCCTGAAAACGAGCACAAACTTAGCTGCGAGCTTCCTGGCAGACGAGACAAAAGGGAAAGTCACTGGGGTATGCGGCTCTCCTTGTCCATTAAAGACGTTGGAACAGAACAGGGCCGTCGGATCCTGGCCGTCACTGGCCGTGGCAGATCATCTGCAGCCTGCAGAACTGCACGCGGGTCAACGGCGTCATTTCCACGGTTACGGGGAAACCGCGGGGGCCCAAGGGTGGGCTCGTCCCATCGGCAAGTGGCAGGATGACAACGGACCTGAGCCAAGGGCCCGGCCTCCCCAGGGGCGCAGCCGTGCCCAGCTGGCTGACATGGGGCTCGGGCGCCCCGTGCAAGAAGCTTCCTGCCCCTGTCGTCACCCTCCCCCCTCCCCTGGTGCCTGGGCCTCCCCCCCGCCCTGGGCCCCCCCGGCTCCTGTCTTGCCTTCTCAGCGGACACTCACCTCCACCTGCCCGCCCCCTGCTCTCCACCCTCCACCCCTCCTTTCCCGGAATAGGGTTTGCCAAGGTCACCGTCCCTGTCGCCCACCCCAAGGCCACTCCTGAAGCCTTCTGGGGAGGGGAGGGGGCCTCTGTCGCCCATTCACAGGGCCCCACCACACCCTACTGAACACTAGCGTCTGAAGTCTGGAGGGAGGAACAAGCAAAGGCACCGGGTTCCACGGGGGCTCCACCGGGGGTCATCCCAGGTTTCACTGAAGGATGGGGTTCAGGGGGTTCAGACAGGAGGTCGTGTCAGGTCTCCCCAGCACAGCTTCCCAGTCTGGGCCACCGGGGATCTCCACCAGCCTTTGTGGGCAGGAGTCCTTCCTCCAGGGTCCGAACACAGACCCCACCCTGCCCGGGGCGACCCAGGCGGCTGTCCTGCCAGCCTCACCCACCCGTGCCCACCGCCCCCTGTGCCCGTCGTCCCCCTGTGCCCGCCGTCCCCGGCCCCACCGTCCCCCTGTGCCCGCTGTCCCTGGTGCTCACCGCCCGTGCCCACCCCACCGACAGGCGTTATCTCCGCCTCGACCTCCCGTCGTCAGTGGGTTGGGGAGGAACAGGGGGCCCCTGGTGGTGGCAGCCGGCCCTCTGATTGGCCCGGCAGCGTTCTGCCATTAAGTCGGTGGCGGGCTACCCGAGGACTAATTAAACCAGATGGCGGTAAAACCCGAGTGGAGGCACAGAGACATTTTTACACTTAAGTTGATCAAAGTTAGGTGCAACAGCATATGTTGGGGGAGATTAAGAACGTTTAACTACATATTAACGGTTCCTCCCGATCCCCCTTCCTGGTGATGTCAGCACAGCCCTCCCGCGGGCCCCGGCTCCGTCGCCGAGACCCCTGGCCCTTGGCTTAGGCATCATTCGGGCGCGTGTCACGGTCGGAAGCGCGTCCGGAGCGGGGGCGGGAGGGCCTTTCCGGGCGGGGCGGGGGCCGGACGCCCTCAGAAGGCCGTCTCCGTGGCGATAGCTTTGCGGGGTCAGCCCAGTTCTCCAGGGCGTCCCCGGCCCCTGTGCTGTCCCGTTTGTCACGGGGCCCCTGGCTGGGGGCACTGGGCTTGGGGACGCTGAAGGGCCGTCAGGGAGGCCCCGCCCACCGACCGAGGGGAGGCCGTCGCGAGCCGGGCCCCGCCCCAGGCAGCCTGTGCGGTCAGCGGGTGGGCGGCGCCCCGCGTGGTTCCCGGCCGCTGGTCCTGGGAGGCTCCCTCTTCCGAGGCTCGTTCTTCCTGCAGCCTTTATTTTTTTATTTTTTATTTTTATTTTTTAACATTTATTTATTTTTGAGACTGAGACAGAGACAGAGCATGAGTGGGGGAGGAGCAGGGAGAGAGGGAGACACAGAGTCCGAAACAGGCTCCAGGCTCTGAGCTGTCAGCACAGAGCCCGACGCGGGGCTGGAACTCACGGACCCCGAGATCGTGGTCTGCCTGAAGTCGGACGCTCAACTGAGTGAGCCACCCAGGCACCCCACTTTTTGTTTTTAAATTTTTTTTTAACATTTATTTATTTTTGAGACTGAGACAGAGACAGAGCATGAGCGGGGGAGGAGCAGAGAGAGAGGGAGACACAGAATCTGAAGCAGGCTCCAGGCTCCGAGCTGTCAGCACAGAGCCTGACTCGGGGCTCGAACTCATGGACCGTGACATCATGACCCGAGCTGAGGTCGGACGCTTAACCGACTGAGCCCCCCAGGCTCCCTGTTCCCGCAGCCTTTAAATCCGCGCCCTGGCGGTGTGTTTCTGTTGAGGTGAAGCTCACGTCACCAAGTCGACCGTCCTGCAGCCTTGTGTCACCGGCACGTAGCGCATTCACACCGCGGCCCAGCCACCGCCTGCCGTGTCCTCAAACGTGTGCGCCTCCGTAGAGGAGACCCTGTTTCCGGCACGCTGTCACTGCCCGCCCCACTCCATCCCCCCTGAGACCCCCGCTTCACAGGGTTTTTGCAGCAAAGGTGGAGGGACCCTGCTGGACCGGGCAGGGGGTATGTGCAGCAGACACAGGGTCTTCCCTCCCGGCCCCCACTCCGTCCCCCCCCCCCCCCCGCTGCCCCCACTCCATCCCTCCCCACTCCATCCCTCCCCACTCCGTCCCCGCCCACTCCATCCCCCCACCGGCCCCCACTCTGTCCCCCTGCCCCCACCCCATCCCCCCCAACCCCCAACTCCGTCCCCCCCAGTCTCCACTCCATCCCCCCTACCCCCCACTCCGTTCCCCCCCCCACTCTGCACCCTCCCACTCCATTCCCCCCCCCGGCCCCACTCCATCCCCCCTGCCCCCACTCCATCCTCCCAACCCCCAACTCCGTCCCCCCCCACCGTCCCCCCCGCCCCCACTCCATCCCCCCCCACTCCATTCCCCCCACTCTGTCCCCCCCCGCCCCACTCCGTTCCCCCCTACTCCATGCCCCCACCAGCCCCCACTCTGTCCCCCTGCCCCCACTCCATCCTCCCCAACCCCCAACTCCATCCCCCCCAGTCTCCACTCCATCCCCCCTACCCCCCACTCCGTTCCCCCCCCCACTCTGCACCCTCCCACTCCATTCCCCCCCCCCGGTCTCCACTCCGTCCCCCCCTACCCCCCACTCCGTTCCCCCTGCCACCCTAGCAGGGAAACAAAGACAGTGACTTTGCTCCAGGCCTGGCTTCCGCCTGGCTACGTGGCTTCCAGCAATGCCTGACCCCGGGCACCATTTTGCCGGGGACCTTCACTAGGCCGGTGTCACCTCTGGGCCTAGCACTTGCCGCTCAGGGTGGCGGACAGGCCCGGTGCGCCGCGGATGGTGGGCCCATCATGGGCGCCGTGCTCCCTGACCGTCCCCACCCGCCTCCCAGCCTGCACCCCTGCCCAGCCCCCCGTGTCTGAAGGCCTACTGTGCGTGCGCCTGGGCCCGGAGCAAGCTCCTGACTCTGCCCCGAGCGCTGGAGGCCGGCGTGTCCAGCCCGCAGACATCCGGGGCGTCTGCCCCAGGGCTTGGCTCTGGGCCACCTGGAGGCCTTGAATTGCGTGCCGGTGGAAAGCAGCCCCGGGCTGGGGAACAGCAGACCCTGGGCGTGGGCTCCCTCCCCCTCCCCCGTCCCACCGCCTGGACACTGGATCCCTTCACCCAGCGGCAGCCTGAGGCTGGAGGGCGTGCTCCCCGGGGGCCGGTGCTCCAGCGCCTGGGCCCCGGCCTCCTTCCCCCCACCGGGTGCCCCCCTTCCCCCTTCTCTGGGCCCGGTGGGGGTGATGTGCTGGCAAAGGCCACTCTGTTTTCCAGCCCAGTGACGCTCACATGTGACAGCGCAGGGGACAGTCCTCATGAAAAGCCCCTTTGTTTATTCTGGCTAATTAAGAAGTGGCAGGAGGCCTCAAAGGGGGCCCAGGCTCCACGTCCCCCCTGGAAGTCGGCCATGGTCCTAAGGGGCCGGGCCAGCACACCCAGCACTTGAGGAGGCTTCGGGGAGGACCCCTCGGGCCCAGCAGAGCGTCCAGCCGCTTCCCGAGGGCCCTCTGGCCCGGGGTCGGCACGCCGTTGCCCTTGGGGGCTCGAACGGGAGCCCCGCTCCTCTCTCTGCACCAGGAGGCTGCGGAGGGCGGCGCTCAGCTTTCTGAGCCTCAACTCTCTGGTCTGTGAAATGGGACACTACTAACAGGGGCTGAGTCTGCTGGGAGGAAGGCTCCAGAAGCGGAGGATGCTTCGAGGCTCGCACCGTGCAAACCAGTGCGTCGGTCCCCAGCGTGTTCGCCCCTCGTCCATCACGGCCAAGGCCGGGTGTGTGGGTGCAGGTTCTGACTTGCTTCGAGACGAACGAGTTCTAACCTCTGAGTATCGGATGGGAGCCACACGGACGCTGGCACTTGGGTGCCGATCTCTCAGGTTTCCTGAAGCTGGTCCAGGTCTTGGCTGGACGTGCAGTGATGGAGACCCAGCTGAGCTGCTCACCTCTCGGGGCCTCGGTTTACTGGTCTGTGTAATGGGGTGGGAGCAGAGGCGGAGGCTTGTCGGGAGGCCTCAGTGGGCTGTAGTGCATGCAGTGAGGTGCCCAGAACCACCCACCCCCCCCCCGCCCCCGCTTGTCATCACCGCCTGTGACGTCATCTCGCAGTGGCCCAGAAGCCGCTCTCGCCACACCACACACGTGCCCATAAGAAGCCTTAAAGCTTCAGTGTTCTCCAGGGGCCCTCTGGGCTGGGCGGTTATGGCGGTTTGTACATTCTCACAAGGACACCGTCACGCTACGGGGGTTCCGCCCAGGGTCCGTGTCCCCCGCAGCGCTGTGCGGACAGTCCCTGTGAGCCGGGCCCACACTCTGACCTGCGCGGAAGCTGTATCTGTACCCAGGGGAGGGACGGGGCCCCGGGACCACGAACGTGCTGCTTTTCTCTGCAGCCTGGAGTGGCAGCCAGAGTCCCCTGCACTCGCCTGTCCCCTGGGAGTCATCGAGGAGCTCGGGAGGGCGGGCCTGAGTCCGCGGTGCCGGCCGGGAGGGGCGCAAGAGGGGACGGCCGGGACCTTGTGCAATCAACAGGCTCTTAGGGGCTGACCCCAAGCAGAGAGCTCTAGGGTAGTTTAAATTTGAAAATTAACATGAAACCAGAAGAGACAGAGTAATTTTTCATTCTGCTTGAAAGGTTATTTGCTTTCTCAGCTGATGCTTAGTGTACTGATACATGATGTCAAAAGGTAAATGATTTTAAACCAGATTCAATTTAAATTTCATTACGTATTTGTAGGAGACGAGGCTCTAAGAATCCCTTGTCTCCTCTTGCAGGATCTTTCACTTTTAATAACTCTGGCGCCTAATGCCCTGATCTGCTTGTTATGCAGCCACGGGGCAGGGCGGTGCTCCTCAGGCGCCCAGAAACCCACTTGGAAGGCCTGAAACAGGCCTGCGTCTCCGAGGGCGGCCGCCCCGGGGGACCCAGCGCAGCCCCGATGGTCCTGGGAGAGGCAGGCTGGGGGCCCGGCTCCCGGGACGCGGAGTCACCGCAGGCCTCAGTCTCCCCACCCGCGGCGTGAGGGGGACCACCTGAACCCCCTACGGCCCTTTGTGCAAACGCGAGGTGACGACGGCCAGGCTCCAGGAGTCCCTTCCGATCACAGCGGCACATCCTTGGGGCGGTCACTCAGCCTGTCTGTGCGTGAAGCGGGTCAGGAGTGGCTCCATCCGCTGGGCTGAGTAGCGTCCCCTCCAGATGTGTGTCCAGCCTGGGTGTGGCCGTATTTGGGAGTAGGGTCTCTGCAGATGCGGTCGGTTAAGGTGAGGGCGTGCTCACCTCAGGGTGGACCTAAGCTCTGTGCCGAGGGTCCTCGTAAGAAGCGGAGGGGACACAGGGACGCAGACATGCAGGGACAAGGCAGGTGACCCGGACTGTGAGGAGACGCTGAGGCCGGGAGAGGGGCTGGTGCAGGTGGTCCCGCGGCCTCAGAAGGCCCCATCCCTGCCCAGCCCTGGACCTGGGACTTCCCGCCTCCAGCGTCAGAGGATCGGATTCTGCTGTGCAAGTGGCCCGGTCTGCGGCCGTTTGTGACTGCCGCCCTGGGAAGCAGACACATCAACGGGGGGCGGGTATGAGGGCGCCACGAGCCAGCGTCCCCGCGGCCCGGAGACCGTGTCGGGCCCCCAGGGGCCCTGTTGGCCTTCTTCATTTTCCTGCCTCTCCAACCCTTCCCTTGTCCCACGGCCCCGGCGGTCACCTCTCTGCCTCGAGTGCCCATCCTCATCTGAGCTCCACAGGGCCAGACGTGGGGAGGGGTCACCTCGGCAGGCAGAGCTGGTGCTCTGGTCCAGGCAGTGGCCGGCTGCACCCAGTTTGCTGGGAAAGAAGGCACAGCACGAGGCACCGTGCGGGAGGTGGCCGCTAGGTGTGCAAGGGAGCCCCTGGGCGGGGGGGTGTCGCTCGGGGCCGGGCATCTGGCGTTGGGGCTGCGGGCTTACCCTGGATGCAGTCCTGGGACTGGACAATGGCCCAGGTGACTTACAGGGTGGACAGGAAGAGCCCAGGAGGGGGCCCGGAGCCCGGGGGGCTCAGCCATGTGGCAGAATGTCCGGACGCCCCCCCGGAAGTGCCAGGGTGCCCTCCTGTCGCCGGGGGCCCGAGCCCAGGCTTGCTGCCGACACTGCTGCTTCTGAGGCTCCCCCTCGGGGCCACGCTGGCCACACCGCCCTCTGCCCCGCTGTGCCCCTGCCCTGCTCCACGCTGACAACGCCGACCTCTCCCAGGCCGTGGCGCCACCTCCCGTTTTTGGCGGGTGAGGCCGAAGGTGTAGAGGCCCAGCCACAGAGGGTGGACAGTTGGACGGGACACAGCTCCAAGGAGAACGTACAGGCTCTGGGTCTGGAAGTTTCTGTCAGGACAGGCCTGCCATGGTTTGCAGACCCTGGGCTCCAGAGAGTCCCTCAGGCCTGGGCCAGGGAGGGTCCCAAGGTGGGGGCTTGGCTGGGCCTGCGGTGGGTGCAGAGGAGTGGGGACAGGGCCAGGGTCCCGCGGGTCACGACCCTGTCCGCGCCGTGAGGAACCAGCTCCGTGCCAGCCGCTGGGAGAGCCCAGCGGTTGGGCCGCGAGATGCCTGCGTTCAACAGCACGTCTGTTTGTAGGGGGTCGTGCGCATGGGTGGAATTTTCTTTGGAAACTAATTGCCTGGTGAATCCTTCCTGTCACGGCTGTACCAACACAGGACCCCGGGCGTGGAAGGATGGGCTGTAAATGGGTTTCCCCCGGCCCATTTTACCAATTATCCCCGTATCTTGGCCCTCTGGCTTTATTTATTTTAATTTATTTACTTAGGGTTTTGCTCCTAAGTGCACATCTGGGCACTTTAAAAAAATATCGTTAGTGCATCCGGGGGACTCTTCTCCCTGGTTTGGGTTTAGTTTACTCTGCAGCATTGAACAGTGAGGGATGGAAGTTTCCGGATCACGGCCCGGAGGCCCTTGGGGTCCAGCGTGTCGACTCCTCGGGCACCGAGCCTGCCCCTGCCTCTCCCGCGTTCGTCCCGCTCTGCGGTCCTAATGGTGTTGCTTGTTCCCGGCGCCACCCAAAAAAAGCACAAGATAATCACCCAGGTGCTAGTCACCATCAAGCTGGGGGTAAAAACAAAGAAATCCTGAAGCTGTGTTTCCAGGATGGGCGTCGTGTCTGTGACGAATGGCGTTTATTACAAACGTGGGGTTGCGGGGATCCGTCACGGGCGCAGACGCTCAGGGATGCGGGGCGGCGCGTGGCTCTCGGCCCGCGAGGAGCGAAGGGGAGGTCGGGCAGGAGGAGAGAAGTGCTGTGTGCGATCGCTGGTCGGTGTTGGTTTGTCATTAAGGCAACACGCCGGGTTCTGGGGCCCCTCAGGCCCTCGTCTTGTGTCTGTCAACTCGGACTTGGCATCGGAAGCCCGTCGTCCTTGGATCTTGGGGAGGGGAGCCCCCCGTCCTCGGCTCGAGCCCGGAGCAAGGCGGGGCTGCGGGCTCCTCTGTGCGGGAGCCCCGTCTGGAGGGGGCTTGGGGGCAGCAATGGAGCCCAGCCTCAGGCCAGCATCGGGCAGTGCTGGCAGGGCGGGCCGCGTCCCCAGGTATGTGCCTGTCCTCGAGGACCAAGCAGGGATGGTCGTGGGTGGGGGTGGGGGGGACAGAGGGAGGTCAGTTTTTCCCCAGAGGGGAAGCCCCGAGGTGGAGCCCAGAGCTGCCTCCTGCAGATCAGGTTGTGTCCGCGGCCCCCGCCCTGGTTCCGCGTCCACTCGTGACCTCGGGACCCTGGCCCCGTCCGCTCTCCCCTGCACCCACCGCAGACCTGGCGGGGTTCACAGGTCGTCTGCCGGGCACCCCGAGGAAGGACTTTGTGGCAGTGAGACCAGAGCGGGCCGGGAGGCCTGGTGCAGCGGGACGTGCCTCTTAGCGGCCCCGAGACGCCGTGGGTCTGCCGGGACCCGCCTCGCGTTCAGTCCGTCCCGGGAGCGGGCCAGGAGCGGACATGGCACCCCAGAGCGGAGGTCTACGGCGCACGGGCGTCGGTCTCGTTCTCTGACAGTCGTGTGCCGGAACTCTCCAGTGCCCGCTTCGTCCTGGACTGAGCCCCCTCTGGCCTGACTCAGACCCCAGGGGCTGGTGGTCCTGGGTGGGCAGCGGCTTCGGGACGTGGCCGTGGCCTCGTGTCTCTCAGAGGCTTCGAGGCCGGCACAGAGCGGACACTCTGTGGAGCTCTGTGCTGTGCCCGCCGGCGGGGCTGTGACCAACTTGTCTGTGCTGCGGGCTGGACAGCAGGGCTCCGGTGGGGCAGGGCTCGGCCAGGGCCTGGGGTTCTCCTCCCTGTCCAGCGGACTCTGCGGGGCGGGATTGGGGTCAGCGAACTACCGGGTCCGCTCCCGGCCTCAGGCTGGGGCACGGGGACCGACGGGTCATAAGTCTGCCTTTGGTGGGGACACGGCCCCGACTGGACAGCCCCGGACGCCCTCCTGGCCCCTGGAGGTTGGCTGGCCTTCCTCCAAAGACTGCGCTCTGGGGGCCAGAACTTAGGCGTTGGCTCAGGTCCTCGTGTGCCCGAATGGCCATCTGTGAACTTGCCGGGTGCCCCTCCGGGCCCAGCCCTGACCCGGGCTGCAGGCACCCGGGGGCCCAGGGGAGCCTGTGCCCAGCTGGCACCTGCATCCCTGGGCAGCCTGGGCTTCCCACCAGGATGGGTTGCTGAGAAGCCTGCAGCAGCGGGCCGGGCCGGGTATGGACACAGGGTCCCCCCGGGGTTCCAGACGGCTGGCGGTGGCCTTTGGAGACGGCCGCGTGGGATGTCCCGGCGAGGTGCCTGGGGGCCCCCAGTGCCCTCCTGAGGCCCCCCTCACTTCTTCCCCACAGGGAGAGCCACGTGGCCTGTCCCACCTCACGGTTCTGACACTGCTGTGGTGGGGGCACAGCGAGGGGACCCAAGGCCACGGCGGGCTCTGCACTGTGGCCAGGGCCCCGGATGGACACATTCTGGGTGGGATTTGCTGCCTGCGGGTTTTGGGTAGAGATCTAAGGAGCACGGGGACGTGGGGAGGAGCCTGTGTGCTCCCTGAGCCACTCGCTGGGCACAGGCAGGTCTGGGCACCTGCCTCCGTGGGCACGGACCGGCTTTGGCGCGTTTCTGCCCGGATGCTCAGGAGGCAGGGTCTGCAGGCGGTGGCTGTGCTGGGTTCGGCCCCACGTGAGACTGACCCCGTGACGGTCCTGTGACGGTCCCGAGCGCCGAGATGGGCCACCAGAGCGTGTGATTTCGTGGACCAAGATGGTTCGTGCAAAGAACGGACCGAGATGAGGTCCGGACAGAGAGGCCCTGATGGTGTGTGCTGGGACAGGCGGGAGGGACGGGCACGCACCCGGGCTGGATGCCCTTCACACTGGTGGTCGTCCACAGATAGGTGAGCCTCCCTGACCATCCCCGTCTCTGTCTGTGTCTGTCCCTGTCCATCTGTCTTTCTGTGTCCCTCTGTCTGTGTCTGTCCCTGTCCGTCTGTCTTTCTGTGTCCCTCTGTCTCTGTGTCTCTGTGTCTGTCTCTTTGTGTCCCTCTCTGTCTCTGTGTTTGTGTCTTTCTCTCTCTTTGTCTCTGTCTCTGTGTCTCTGTCTCTCTCTGTGTCTCTTTCTCTGTCTCTGTGTCTTTGTGTCTCTGTGTCTGTCTCTTTGTGTTCCTCTCTGTCCCTGTGTCTCTGTCTCTCTCTCTCTCTCTCTCTCTGTTTCTGTCTCTGTGTCTCTGTCTCTCTCTGTGTCTCTGTCTCTCTCTGCATCTCTCTCGGTCTCTGTGTCTCACTATCCTTGTCACCTTTGTCGTCAGCACCGGCAGCACCCAGAGTCTCCCCTTCCGGGGGTCTCAGCACCCACGACACAGGAGGACCCCCCCCTTCAGTCCCCATCCCCCCGGACGAGGCCCTCCCGGGCCCCAGTGAAGCCATTTCTCAGACTGTGGCTTCTGACCCCCCGCTGACGTAAAATCGATGTGCTGGGTCAGGATCAGTTTTAATAATGTAAAAATATTTACCCACAACAAAATTCCCTTTTCTGGGGTGCGTTTCCTGGAGTCGGTTCGTGCGCAGACGTTCTCGTAAACATCAGTCAGGACACAGACGCTCCTCAGACCCCAGAGACCCCAACCCCGGCAACCACTGGTCTGTGCTCACTTCCTTCACCTCTGCCTTTTCCAGAATGTCTCAGGAATGGAATCCGCCGGCTGCAGTGTCCCAGCCTGGCCTCCTTCCCCCCAGAAAGCATCTGCGGTTCATCCGTGTGGTCCTGTGCCACGGAAGCCTACAGGCGCACTGAGCCCTGGGGGCTCCTCCCTGGACCTGCCGGCCTCTGTCCTGTCCACGTGTGAGCCACCGTCCCTCCACGCCAGGTTGGGTTGGACACGGGAATGTTGAGGCCTGCGGTTCTGCCTGGGAAGGGGTGCAGACCTTGTCTGATGGCGTCGTGAGCAGGGCCCACGTCAGCTCATTGTTCACAAAGAAGCAAGGGGCAAGCTGGGACGCCGAAAGGTGGCCATGTCCCACGCAGCCTGCGGCCGGCCTCTGCAGTCACGTGGCCCCGTCACCTGGGGTGCTCACTGCACAGACCGCCTCGAACACTGGCTGGTGCCCAGCCCAAGCAAAACTAAAGCCTGGAGCCCCAGTCCTGGGAGCACCGGTCTGGGACGGGGAGCCGTAAGAAGGAGGCAGGTGTCCCGGGCCGTGGGCAGGTGTCGCCGAGATCCGCGTGCGCGTCTCCCCTGTCCGAACCTCCTCCACTTCTGATCCTCTGTGTCCGGCCCCCTCCAGCCTGGGGCCCCGGGAGCCACCCCTCTGCCTGGCGCCTCCCAGCTGTGACCCCAGCCGAACGCCCTCCTTCGGGACGCCCAGGCCCCGATGACCACCCACGTGGCTGCTTCCTGGTGCCCCCACCCCTCCCTGCTGCTTCTCTTCCACGGAGTCGTCCACCGGTCACACCGCGGGTCAGGGAAGCACGCTCTTTCTCTGAAGAGCATGACTGGTGTCCGGGCAAGAAGGGAGCTGCGTGGAGAGGCATGACTCCCCGGGAGATGGGCCCTGACCCTGACGGCAGGAGTTGGCCCGGGAACCCCAGGATGCCGGCAGAGCCCCGGAAGCTGGGACAGATTCCCTCTCGCGGCCTCGGAGGGAACTAGCCTTAGGGACACCGTGATCCGGGGCGTCCGGAACTGGGAGAGAGCGCACGTCTGTTGTGTGAGCCGCCCGTCCGAGGGACTTCGTGACGGGGTCCCAGGAAACTAGTGCACTGCGCATTTAAGATCAGCTCTCACGGTCTCCCCGGTCTGATGGCGGTCTGTCCGCTCTGCCTGAGCGTGGTCCCGAGCCAGCTGCCCACCTGGCCATCTGTCACCTGTGCATCCAGCTCCCCGGGGGAGCACCACCGGCTGGGGCTCTGCCGGGTGCCCTTACCCCGACATTGGTCACTTCTGGCAGGTGACTCGCCCCCACCCTGTGCCGTCTCCCCGCCATAGGGGGGGCTTGGGGGCCCGGGTGCTGGGTGGGGGGCAGGGACAGGGCTGTGGGGGCAGCACAGAGAGGCAGCCCGGGCCAGGTGGGGGCTGACCCAGGGCCAGTGCAGAGTGGGCTGGAGTGCAGATGGGAGGGCAGGAGGCAGCGAGGGGCACCGTACCGGCCAGAAATCACAGCCCCGCCACCCGGGAGGTCAGGACGGACACTTAAACACACAACACACATGATGCACAGAGTAAACACAGTGTACACGCATGCACGTGTGTGCAAACAACACACGGACCGTGCACACGTGAACAGGACACACACATGCACCCACAAACAGGTGCACACACACCATGCACACGCCGACACTCGCACACATGGACAGTGCACGTGCAATCACAAAGCGCACCAGCACGGCCCCTGCCCCCGCTCGCTCTCCCCGCTATGGGGTGCTCCCAGAGGTGAACTTGGTTGGCCGTGGGCAACCAGCTGCCACCTGCTTTTGTCCGCTTGGCCCGCAAGCCCCACCATGGCCTCCGGGTGTCGGGAAGCCGGAAAAGTGCCTTCCCGCTGTGGAAGGGGGGGCCCCCGTGCACCGACGCTCGGGTTCCTCGGCCTGGGGGGAGTCCCAGTGCCGGGGCTCGAGAAGCAGAAGCCGCTGCTGTGTGGACACGGATGGTGTGGGACCGCCCGCTTTCCCCGTGCTGCACACGCGGAGTCCTGCGAGCTTTCTCCGGAGCCAGGCGATCGCTGCCCTGGCGCGGGCTCTCTGGGCGGCTCGGCCCCCTCTTGGGGCAGGGGACATCGGCCTCCCGCCAGAGGCCAGGTGCCGGAGCGTGAGGCCGCAGCCTGGAGGAGCCAGGTGGGCGGGCGGCCCCCGTGAGAGCCCCAGGCCTGGCCCCGGAGCGGAGGTGCCTGTGGGATCTGGGGGCTCCCGGCTCGCGGCCCCTGGTCCACCTCACAGCCAAGCCAGGGCCATCTTCTCTTTCCTCCACTTCCGCTTTTGTCCCCCCACATCCTCTCTGCCTCTGGACCCGCCTGCCTCTCGTGAGGACCCCTGTGAGGACAGCAAGCCACCCGGAAATGCAGCGTCATTCCCGCCTCGAGACCTTCACCCTTGTCGCGTCCACAGAGACCAGGGACCAGGGCCTGCCCTTGTTTGGGGCCAGCCTGATGCACCCACTGAGGGGTGGGGTCCCAGCTTGGCGGATCGCTCGGGGTCAGGGAGCCACCTGGATTCCCTCCGGCTTTGTCAGGACGCCCTCACTAGCCCTCACTGGAGGGCTCAGGAGAGCGAGGCTGTTGCCCCCGTGAGGTTTCTGATGCAGCAGGTCTGGGCTGGGGCGGCAGGGGCCCCCGATAAAGATTGGACAGTGCACGCCTGGCTGCCATGATTTGCGGGTTGCAGGGACCTCTGTACTAGTCCCCAGGGGGTGGCTGGCCTCAGTATTGACGGGGAAAGAGGGCACCTTGTGAAGGCCCAGCCCATGGCCTCCCGGGCGAGGGGGACACCACGACTGTGTCGTGTGCACCCGTAAGGAGGTCCCCCTCCGCTCTTTCCAGGAGCCTATAGGAGCCCCTTGCCACAGGGCACTTGTACGTGGACGGTAGGACCCTTGTGGGCAGAGTTTTCCATGAGCCGCCACCCATAGCCACATCCGGGGGTGGCCATCCCAGCCCCGTGAGCCCGTGGGGTCCCAGTCTCGGAGCCTGTGTCCTGGGAGGGACAGGATGGGCGTCTGAGGGCCGCTCAGTCCCCCAACTCTGACCACACAGGACGCCCGAGGCGCGGGAGCTCCCGGGGGACGTCACACATTGTTTCCTCCTTCCTGGTCCTTGTGAGAAGAGACAATGTCCCCCGAATGCATTTGCATGTCGATCACGCTGTCATTATGTATCTGGGAGTTTTATCGAGAGGAGAATGAGATAATCATGTTGCTGTATACTGAATAGACTTAAAAAGATTGCAAGATGGCACTTTCATTGGAAGAGGGGAATTAGTTTAAAAATATGCTGTCAAAATATGTTGTTCTAAATGCTGAGTTGATGGTTCTTTTGTTTTGCTTTGTTTCTTGGATGTGTCATTAGGAAAAATTAACAATGGCATCCTCTGCAGGATGGGCCGTGGCTCCTCTGAAAGGGGGTGTGGAGGTGTCCTCGTAATTTTCAAAAATGATTTCTTTGCCTTTAAATATCCTATCTCGTTAAGAAGGCTCATCAGGTGTGTGCCTTTGGGGAAATGAGACACAAGATGCCATCAACTGGGAGTGGGGGCCAGTGCCCCCAAAGTCAGCCCCGCCTCCCCCCTTCCCCGGGGCAGGAGGTGGGGGTCCGGGGAGGGGGTTGTGCTGGTGGCCCGCCCCGCGTGGCTCCTCCTCCGGGGTCTCCCCTGCCAACGGGCCGCGCGTTTGGTGCCCGGCACGGTCCTGCCCTCAGAGGACACTTAGAAAATGCGCCCAGGAACTGATGGCAGGTGCCTGTGACGTCACAGGACGGCAGATGTGTCTGCATCGGTAGGTGAATGACGCCTGTACCGAGCTGCGGCCGCACATCCCAGAGGCTGAGCGGGACCCGGAGGGGGGGAGGGCTGCACGCTGACCCTGGGCATCCCTGGGGCGGAGGTGGGGGGCGGCTGGGAGCTGGGTCCCCCTCTCACCTTTCTCCACCCTTCCACCTGGAGGATGGATCACACTCTGGGACTGGACCCCGGAACCTTCCGGAGAGCAGACCAGGATGTGGTTGAGGGAAGAGGGGCCCAGGCATAGAGTGCACGTGAGGGGCCCTGCTCTCACCCCCAGCGTGCCCGAGATGGGCAGCAGACAGCCCCGCAGGTCCCACCCCGTGACCCCCGGCCGCCACGGCCCGGGGCCGGTGGCTGCTCAGAGATGCTTCCTGGGAACACAGCGAGGGCTGAATTTTGTGTCTCTGGATCTTCCAGTGATTTCTCTCTGTGGTGAGCAGGAAGCGTGGTCACTGTGCCGCCGTGGAGAAATGCAGACGTTCCGGAAGCGGACTCAGGTCCCCCGCGTGCCTCATCTGGACGTTTCTACCCTGCAGTACCGGCGAGGGAGGCCTGACCACGTGCCAGGCCCCGGGCGTGTTCCCTCCGGTGTCTCCCGGGACCTGCCCAGGGCCCCGCAGGCTGGCGCCCCTCCTCCGTGTCTCCGCCAGGACTTGGGCAGCCCGCGGAGGAGAGTCGCCCCATCCCACGGCTGCCTTTGTGGCAGAACCCCAGAGGAGGCACCCCCGCGGCCGGGCGCTGGCCGGGCGGCCACCCTGGCTCCGGTGAGGCTGTGCTCCTCGCCTGCCGGGGCCGTGGGCTGTGGGGGCTGCCCGGGCCCTGGCGGGCAGAGCAGCCCTTCCCTCTCCGGGTGCCGCTTTCGTTTCCACGGAGCCTCAGCTGCTCCGTCTCGGGGTCACCCCAACCCTCGTGTGCCCAGACTCACACACACTCCCTGAGCACCCAGGGCACCGGCCTGGCAGGGGAGCACCAGACAGACGGGGTTTCTACCCTTGGGAAGCTGAGGCCCAGTGTGTGTGTGTGTGTGTGTGTGTGTGTGTGTGAGTGTGCACGTGCCCACGTGTAAGTGCGGGTGTGGACGCATCCCTGTGTGTGCACGTGTGCACGTGTGGCTGTGGACGTGCCCTGTGTGAGTGTGCATGCGTGAGCGTGGACGTGCCCACGTCTGAGTTCTGGGTTTGCACACGTGAGTGCACGCACACTTGCACGTGCGAGGATAAGTGTGGAGGAGGCTGCCCAGGTTGGTGGCTCGGTTGTGTGGGCCCCTGCTGGCCCCAGCTCCGCCGCCTGAGCCCCTTCCCTGCACACACCCCCGGTGGTTGCCTTCGGGCCACCGTTTTTCGTGGCCACCGTCACTGACACGCGAGCCTCCAGGAGGGAGAACACAGATAGCGGGATTTCTCCGCACCGGCTGTGTGGACCCGACTCCAGCCCCAGCGCGTGGAGGTTCCCACAAAAGCGGCTTCTCTCCTTTTTCCCACGGCCCCGCGGCATGGTCAGCACTCTTCCCAGTGGACAGCCACGCCGTGTCACGGCGGGCCCGGGTCCCTGACCTCCTGTGGCACCTGCACTATGTTCGTGGCCGCGGTGGAGGAGAAGAGGGGCGGTGGAGGCAGGGCCGTGCTCTCCTGAGCGGGTCCGCGGCGGAAAAGCAGGAGGAATCGGCCGGCAAAGTGGCCCCGCCGGGCCGGCAGGCACGTGCACGCGGGGACGGTGGCTCCATGCGACGCCGTAGGGAACATGCAGAGAGACAGGCCGCCCTTCCCCGGGGCCCGGGAGCACTGAGGCCTCAGGGCACGGTGTGGCCTGCCTGCAGGGACATAACAGGGCGGTGAGCAGACTGGTTAGAGCTCTTGGCCACCGTGTGTCTGAGGCCTGAGTGGAGCAGGCACCAGAGGGCATCCATCCAGGCCAAAGCGGGTGACGCACGCGTGGCCTCGGAGGGGACGGTAGCCCTGGGCCGCGGTGGGGGGACTGGGCGTGAGAGGGCATCCATCCAGGCCGAAGCGGGTGACGCACGCGTGGCCTCGGAGGGGACGGTAGCCCTGGGCCGCGGTGGGGGGACTGGGCGTGAGAGGGGGCCCCCTTCTCCTCCCAGGCCCGCCTAGGACTGTTTGCGGGGCTTTTGGCCCCTTGTCCTCAGGCATCAGGCAGCGGGCAGGGCAGGGGAGCCCTGGGTCCTCCTGGTGCTGCTGACCCCTCAGCCAGCTCGGTCACCATGGCAACAGGAGGAGGGGCGGGGCGACATCTGCATTTCTGCAGCGGAGGGATTTGGTGAGTCTCCCTCCCTGCTCCCTGTCCCGTGCTGTCCGAGCAGGACCTGCTGACGGACGGGCGGTCCGGAGCCTCTGTGTCGCCTGCCATCCTGTGTCCCCCTGAGAGGAGAGGACACAGGCTGTGTCCAGCCCACTGCGGTGTTAGGAGAGGGACAGGCCCAGAGGCCAGCAGGGGTCTCCCGTCTGTGGCCTTCCTCTGCTCCTGGGTGGCCCGTCCACTGGGATGTGCGGCTTCAGGGAGCTAAGACCCGCCCCTCTCCGCTGTCCTTTACAGCCCCGCCTCCTGTCCCTCCTGTCCCTCCTGTCCCTCCTGTCCCTCCTGTCCCTCCTATCCCTCCTGCCCCTGGGAGGGGGACAGGCCGAGGGTGTTGCCCTCAGAACTCTCCCTGGAAGGTGCCAGGCAGTCTGTGCCCAGATTCTCCTGCCACGTGGAGGTGAGGACTCCATGGCCGTCAAATGCCAGGACGGGTGGGGCCACAAGCCAGCGCCTAGAAACGCAGTGGGGGGGCGCCTGGGTGGCGCAGTCGGTTGAGCGTCCGACTTCAGCCAGGTCACGATCTCGCGGTCCCTGAGTTCGAGCCCCGCGTCGGGCTCTGGGCTGATGGCTCGGAGCCTGGAGCCTGTTTCCGATTCTGTGTCTCCCTCTCTCTCTGCCCCTCCCCCGTTCATGCTCTGTCTCTCTCTGTCCCAAAAAAAATAAATAAACGTTGAAAAAAAAAAAAATTAAAAAAAAAAGAAACGCAGTGGGAAGGTTGGCCGGAGCAGAGCAGGGCACGGGAGCCGAGCCCCGTGTGGTCGTCGTGACTTGGGGGAGGGGCGAGACAGGAGGGGCTCAGAGGACGGAGCCCCGCGTGTGGGCACAGGACAGCGTCCGCAGTTCAGCACGTACGCCCTGGAGCTGGTGTGCCAGCAGCTGTGGCTGACAAGGGCGTGGAGGGGGCCGGTGGAGGTGACAGGCCACTGTCCCTCCTTCCCTCAGGGACGGGGGCACAGGTCTGGGGTCTGGGACCCCCGCGGAGGTGACCCTGCTTGGTCTGCTTTGGGGATGATGGGAGAGGAGAGGCCACGTCTACCTGGTGGGACGTACAGGGGAGCGAGGGGCAGGTGGGCAGGGAGGGGGCTCCCAGAGCCTGGGAGGCTCGTGCTGACCATGGCCTCCCTGTCTGCGAGGGAGACTGGGAAGCAGAGAGGAGGACGGGGGGATGGAGGTGCCCTCCTAGGCCCAGCGGCCAGCGCCCTGACCTTCCCTTCGCCCTCCACGGCCTCTGGGGGCTCCCAGAGACCGGACTCCCTCGCAGAGAGGGAGGCCATGGTCAGCACCTGTGGGGGCTGTGGGACCCTCCAGTCCCCTGGCCCCACGTCCCCTCCATCGTGTGTTATGTGGGGGTGCCCCCCAGGCTGGGGGATATACAAACTGTGCTGCCCTTGGGGCCCGGGGGGGTCAGAGAAGGGCTGACAAGTGGGTCTGCTCCCACTCAGAGGGGAGGCCTGGCCAGGGCCCCAGGGGCACCGTGGCACTGAGGACGTGGCAGGGCCACGACTCTACGTGGTGTGTGGCTGAGAGAGGTGGGGTGAGGTGGCCGCGGGTTCAGGTGGACAGTGGCAGGGCCCTGGGGCCGTGGAGGGCGAGGGGTGGGCCAGGGCGCTGGCCGCTGGGCCTAGGTGGGCACCTCCACCCCCCACCCCCCGCCGGTCCTCCTCTCTGCTTCCCAGTCTCCCCGGCCCCCTGCCGGCCCTGTGGCCGCTGTGTCACCCAGCCTGTGACCGTGCCAGGCGGGCCCCTCCTGCTTCCCAGAGCGTCCCGGAGTGCCTTGCTGCCCCCTGCCCGGCCAGCCTTCAGGGCCCCGGGGGTCCAGTGTGGGGACGGGGACAGGAACTCCCTCCCCGGGGGACATCCTGGTTCTGTGTGTGGGTGGCTCCCGAGAAGATGGGCCGTGGCTTACGTGCAAACACAGCCCTGCGCGTGCGTGTGACTCACAGAACTGTGTCTCACACACACGCACACACGCACACACGCGCACTGCGGTTGATCGGCGTGGGCCTGGCGCCCTCGCGCCCCGAGCGCCGGCGAGAACCGGGTGTCCCACGCCTTCCCGTCCTGGAGCCGGGAAACGAAAGGGTTTCCTTTGTCCCCCAGCAAGTCCTGTGTCCACCCACGAGCGGCCGCGAAGCTGGCCCTTGTTCCCGCTGACGGCGTGTCAGGAGCCCGCCTGGTAACAAGCGCGAGGCGGACACGCGGCCCCGGCACGCGCCCTTGACGCGCTCTCGGGAATCGGTGGCCGTGGCTTGTCGCGCCAAACCCTCGCCGCGCACGGACCGCGACCCGCCTGGTTATCAACAGCTGACACTTTGAAACCATCCGCGCCGAGTTTAACTCCTGGGTTTCCATGTCACTCACGGTGGCGGCTTCCTCCACGGCCCTCGGAGGGACGGGCTGTCCCTGCTTCCGCGGCCGCTCTTCTGTCGTGCAGGACAGGTTGGCTCGTGCAGAGAGAAGTCGGAGGCAGCTCGCCGGACTCTCGAACTGCGGAGCTCGTCGCCGGGGCCCTGGCTTGGCTCAGCTCCCCAGGGGAGGGTCAGGACCCAGGCCCTCCGGGCACCGTGGCGTTGGGCACCTCTTCCGGGGGCTTGGAGAGTGTGCTGCTTGGGGAGATACGTCCCAGATTGAAACCAGCCGATCTTCCAGCCTGGCAGGAACCAGGGAGGATGGGGCGGGTGGCTCTGTGTGGCTCCTGTGGTGTCCCGTGTCCTCTGCCAGCCACGTGGCTGCTCCCCTGGGACCTGAGGACAGGTGTTGCTGCTCTGTCCCTGGCACGTGCCCTCAGCATTCTCCGGGAGGGACCGTCATGGGGTGTGGCCGTGGGAGCCCTGAGTGGGTGTACCCTCCTCCTCCCCCTCCTCCTCCGTCCCCTCTTGATGACCGTGAGTCTTGCTGGGATGGCCGTGCCGAGTGCTGGGAGGCACCGAGTGGGACTGAGGAAGGGATTGGGGCTCAAATCCTGGCCCGGCCACGTCCCGGCGGTGCTGCCCTGGGCAAACGTGGCCTCTGAATCCTGGCAGCTGGACATCAGGGTGATGTCTGGGCTCTCACGAGCTCCAGACAGTTTGTGGCTCCTTGTGTTCATGGCATGAGGAGCCACGGCCCCTTCTTGTTCAAGGACAAGCCGTGCAGGGGGCCAGCGCCCCTCCACGGGAGCCCCGAGACTCCTATCCCTGAGCCTCCCCTGTGGGGGCTCCGTCTGCGTGGACCGGCCCCCAGACTGCAGCCCAAGGAGGACAGGGCCCCACCAGGTTGCTCACTGTCACGTCCCCAGAGGCACGCACTCTGCCTGCCTGGGTGAACGTGGCCACCGTGGGGCCGACCCAAGGACTGTGGGTTCTGAGAAGTTCCTCAGGCAGCAGCACTGTGGACGTTTTGGGGGGGGGGCATCGGGAGGACCGATGGGGCCGGCGCAGTGCCCTCCACCCCCTGATGGGTCATTTCGTGCGTCTCAGGCATGGTGGGCGAGCCCCCCAAGGGCAGACCCGCCGGGGCGTGTGGAGGAGGGTGTGGGGAGGGCGCAGGGGTCTCTGTGGGTGCCCGGTGGTTTGGGGACAGTGCCTAGATGCCCTTGTCACCACGTGCATGGCACCCCCCGCCCGCGGCCTGGTTTGGCACTTCTGGGGACTGAAGAGTGGGTTTTTCGTGCCTCACGGGCTATAACCACAGTGTGCCGTGCAGCACCGGTGGCCTGAGATGTTTACTACGTGGCCCTTGGCACAGAGTGCCGGCTCCTGGTTTTAGGGGGACGGCGATGGGAGCCGGGGTGGAGCACGCGGAGGGAATGGGGGGAATGCGTAGCTTACCTAATCCCTCAGCTGAGCTCTTCGAAATCGTTGGCGGGCGTCGTGGGGGGTGGAGCACAGGGGGTCACTGGAAGGACCCGCCGGGGGCCTGGACCAGCCTGAAAGTCACGCTCAGCGGCCGCCTGGCATTTCTGCCCTCGGGGCAGCCGGCCGGCGGGGGCTCTGGGCTAAAGGTTGGGCTCGGGGTTCCCCCCCCCCCCCCCGGGTGCCACGACTTTCTGTCCGGTCGTGGTGTGTGATTTGTAAGCCACGAGCCCATTTTCCTGTGCGGGCGGGAGTGAGTAGGCATTCTGGGGGACACACGGTCACTTTTGTAAACCCGTCCCATGCCGTGCGCGGGGGCTTGCAGACCGATGGGCCAGCAACGCGGCTGCCCCTCCCAGCTCTGACAGGGCCGGGCCGGGTTCTGCGGAGGGACGTGCCCCAGGGCCGTCTCGGGACCTGCCCAGTAATTGCCATCTTCAGACCTTGCTTTCTTCGTAAATACCGACATTCCTCGTCTCGCAGAGGACGCCGTCTCTATGGAAATGAACACAAAAGCAGCTCAGCCAGGGGCTGGCAGAGGTGGCCAGAAGGACCCTGGTGGGCCCCCAAATTGGTTTATTTGCCAGATAATCGGAGGCAAAAACGGTGCTGTAATAGGACACGGGCTCCTGTGTCGCGGGCGCCCGGCTCGGCCCCCGGGGGATGCGTGGGGACGGGGCTGGCCGTCACTCTGAAGTGGCTGTGACTGCTTCTCGGGCAGGAAAAGCTATTTGATTTCCCCCTTGGTGCCTGGTCTGCAACAAAGAGAATTACTAGGTTGACTTTTCTAAAGACGAAGTTACGTGTGGACGGGGGAGTCTGTCAACGCGGCTTTTCCTTTGCCGCCTTTGCTGTTGTGTGAGTCGCGTGGATGACGCGAGCGTGGCAGGTGGCGGTAAGGAACGAAGGAGACTTGTGTGAAGACGTGTGCAGGCTGCTCTGAGGCCGCCAGGGCTTCCCGTGACCGTTTTCTCCACCTCGTGCCGTCCTGGGACGGGCCGAGGCTCGGTCTGTGCCCGCGCTTTCTCCGAAGCCACGGCACACCGGCACCTCGCGGCCGCGCAAGGGCCCTGCGGCAGGGAGCCCTGCTGTGGGGAAGCGACAGGCCATACGCAGACCTGTAAGTGCATGGCAGCTGCGTCCGGCAGCTGGACGGGCTTCTCAGACACTTGCAGCAGGGGAGCGTGATACGGGCGGGCAGCCTGCCGGAGGGTCCCTCCCAGGAGGTGACATTTTCACCGAGTGCCCAGTAACGGGAAGCCAGAAGCACACTGTAAGGTCCCGAATCTGTAGTGCAGGACCAGCTGTTAGTGGCGCTGGGTTGGGGAACAGGGGTGCAGCTGGGCAGACCTGGGGCCACGGGGGCTGGAAGAGGGTTTGGTTTGATTCCACGCGTGACAGGAAGGAGGCGGGAGGAAGACGGAATTGGAGTTAGGCTCCGAAGGCTCTGGTGGCTGCTGGGTGGTCACGGGTGGGGGGCAGGAGATGGGGGGGCGCTGAAAGTGTGCCGGTCCCACGTGGTCGGAAGCGGGGCGTCGCCATCCCTGCCGTGCCCATGGCCTTGGGGCCCCTGCTGGAGCTGCTCCCGGACAGCATCTGAGATGTTTCCAGGAGCAGGAAACAAGGGAGCTCAGCCCCAACTGGCTTGAACGGCAAAGGGGCCTCTGGGGACGAGCATCCGGGTCCAGGGCCTGCTGGGCTGCTGGGGCCCCCGCCCCTCCCGGGCACAGACCTGACCCCAGCCTTGCGGGCTGCAGGCGGACGTGTGTTGGGGCTGGACCAGCATGGGTCCGAGCCCGTTCTTGGCGTTCCGGCTGCCCCTGGGGGGAAATGGAAAGTGCCAGCACAGGCTGAAGCCAGTGAGGGCAGGCCGGCTGCCCCGGACCTGGCGGGCCCCGGGGAGCCCTTGTAGACACGACAGGGGGCTCGGCGGAGGCTGCTTGACCCCAACAGCCCCTCTCAGCGGACACTTCTGCAGGGTCTCCTGAAGCCCAGGGCTCACACACCCCACGAGGACGCGGCCACAGGCCCCCCAGCCTCTCCCTTCGTGGGTCCCGGCATCGGCTGAGGCCCGTGCGACGTTGGCCCCGGGCGTCTCCTCCGCCCGGAGCCAGAAAATCGGTGCGGGTTGGCACGGGTCGCCTGTGTCCCTCGAACACGCCCTTTGTTCTTCCCACAGAGCCAAGCTTCGGCTGCCGTCTTTCAGGTGCTTTTCAAGTTACTGCACTAAAATAATCTCATAATTTGCCAATTATTCCTTCTTTACAAAATGATGTTATTTAGAATTTAGTCACTAATGTGCTGTGAAACATGCAGCCTCATTCTCAGCTTCCGACGCCCGGAGGAAGATTTGTGGGGTGTGGCGGAATGGGTCCGTTCCCTGTTCGCCTGTCGGACTAGTTTTCATCGCCAAATAGTAAGAGCAGTCGTGTAGCGAAAGCTGGCCAGGCAGTGCCGGGCCTGGCGGCAATTTACGTGTCAGTGTGTGTAGCTCCCGTCCGTGCTCGGATCCTGGAAAGGGGCTCCCACGGGGACGTGGGAACGTGGGCCGAGGGATGTGCCCAAGGCCGCGTGGCCAGGAAGCACCCAGGCCCTCGCGCGTCAGAGGCCCAGCTGGGGCCCTTGCCTCGACCGCGTGCCTTCCGGGAGTGTGCGCACGGACCCAGGACCCCACCGCCCCCTGCTTCCCGGGCTGTGTGCAGGGACTCGTAGCTTGGCTTGAGGTCGTTGTCTTTCTGGCCCGAGGCTCGGGATTGGGACCTTGGACACTGCCTCTCGATGAGGACAGTCTCCTGTTTCGTCGCAGACCTGCGTTCCCCTGCACCCCCTGCTCTGGCCCGGGCCCGGTGTCCGGCGGGCCCCTTGGTTCACGCCATCACCTTTTCTCGTGTGCACCAAGGGGCTGTGTCCCCTGCAGGGGGGCTGGAGGAGGTGGTGACGGGGAGTCCCTGCCACGTGGTCCGTGCTGAGGGCTCAGCTCACCCTTCACACGGCTCCGGGCTCCGGGCTCAGAGCCCTTCCGCGCGGGACTCTGCTCCTAGCCTGGGAGGGGACTGGTGGCCGGCAAGGGGTAGTGCCCCGCCAGGCTCTGGTCTCAGGCCTGGGGCTCAGGGTGGCCCGGTGACCACACGTGCCCTGGGGCACTGCACGAGCTCCCCGGGGCTCCCCTGACACAGCACTGCCAACCAGGTGACTTAACACCGAGGACATTCATTGTCGGTCATCCTGGAGGCCAGACGCCTGAGGGGCAGTGGGCTTCCTTCCGAGGCAGAATTGGCTCGGGGCTGTTGGCCGCGTGCCGGGCTGTGGCCGTGCTCCCCACCCTCCACCTCTGCTCCGGCTCCGGGGTGAGTCATCTGACTCTGGGTCTGTCCCCTTCCCCTCTTCTTAGGAGGACCCGGCCTTACTGGGAGGGTCAGAGCCCGGCCTCCTCTGGGACGACCTCCTGTCCACCAACGACATCTGCAGCAACCTCGTTTCCAAGTCTGAGCTTTCTGAGGGTTGGGACGCACACATCTTTGCTGAGGGGACAAACTCAACCCACGGAGAGCAGGCTGACCTGTCTGTGCCTCAGGGTCCCCACCCAGAGCCCCGCTTTCCTGGGTGTCGGGAGGTGCGAGGTCAGTGCTCGACACGGAACAGGAGTGCATTTGGTGGAAGGGAGCACGGATTGTTTTCAAACACCCTGAGCCCCCTGATGGTTCACATGAACCCGGTGTGACAGGGGTGGTGACTGGGCCCAGCTCCCCATCACAGGCGTGTGGGGCGCCCCCTGTGGACGCCACAGAGAAGCCTCCCTTTCCCCAGCACGCCCACTGCCCAGGCCCTGGAGGGACGCCAGCTCCGGGGTGTGGGGGTGAGTGGTGGTCCTCCTGGATCGGCCGTGGCCCGGCCTGAAAGGGAGGAGGGCAGTCACACTAGCCACCCTCGGCCCCGTCCCCCGATGGCCTCGTTGGGGACAACGATACCAGAGAGGTTGGGATTCCCCTTTCTGTGTCCTCGGAAAGGAGCGGGCCCACCCACATGCATGAAGCAAATGTTCATCCCTGGCTTCCAGAGAGCTTGCCGGGCGTGTGTGTGCAAGGACCAGATGGCAGGGCAGTGCTTGGCACACGCCCTGCAGCCGTGAGAGCTGCGGTGGGGGAGGGGGGAGGGGGGAGGGGGGAGGGGAAGGCGGGTGTGCACGGCCTCCCGGAGACCCAGGCCCATCTGGAGCGAACCCCCGGGAGGGGCCGGGAGCACCCAGCTGGACCCCAACGGCCATCCGCAAGTTTCCGTGTTGCATAGACGGCCCTGAGATGCGCATGGGACCCACCCCACCTGTCTGGGCGGCTGCGTCTGTTCCCTGGCCAGACCCCAACCAACCACAGGTCATGGCGCCCCTGGCCTCAGAGCCCACAGCAAGGGAGGCCGGGGGGTGGGGGGGGGGGGGTCTGTGTTCCTCTGTCCCCAGCCCCACGCCGGCACCCACTCCTGTCCGTGGAGTGTTTCCAGGGCGGCCATCAGGGTCTGTTCCACTTGTATTTAATTTCTTTTTGTGCTCTGTTGGAAGTAAGGACTCTTATTACTAAACACCCATCGGTCAAGAGAATCACCCCCCTCAGGGCGGGAGGCCTGACCCGAGTCATTTTCTGCAATAACATTTGTAGAACTTAAAGACAAAACTCTTCATAAAAGGATCATAAAACGTAATCGTGGCTGTGAAGCCGGCCGAGTGGAGGGGAGGTGACCTTTGCAGCCACTCTGGACGAAATGTCGCTCAGGAGAGCCGGCGGTGGGGTCTTAGGTCGGAAGGTGGCGTTCCTGCCAGGCGGGCCGGCACGGTCTGGAGGGGAGACAGAGCCGGTGCTGTAAATGCAGGCTGGGCCGGGTGGGGGCTCACTGAGCCCCCGTCCTGAGGTACGACGCTGGACGGGCCGGCAGTGGGGCCGGGGGGATAGAGGTCCTGGCTGATGACCTTCCCCTGGGCTGGGCGGGAGCCCTCCCCGTCGCCCCGTGCAGATTGGAGTTACTCCCGCCCAGAGGACCTGGGCAGCAGGGAAATGGGGGTCCTGACCACCTGCAGAGCCCCTCAGAGGCCTCATCACCACCGTGGACAGGGTGCCCTCCTCCTTCACCGTTTGCCCATATTCGTGGAGCGGCTGGCAGGGTCCCCGTCAGACCTCAGTCCCGGTGACGTGTGACAAGGCAGCAGTTTAGAGAGACACGTAGACCTCTCCACAGAATGGGAGCTGGGGCTTTGTTCAAAGGAGCAGCCGTGTCAGGAGTGGTGCAAACACAGTGTGACTCACTTTAACACTAGACTGCTTTTCCCCGCCCACCAGCTGCAGGGGCGCAGGCACCGTCTTCTCCCAGGATGCAGGGGCGCAGGCACCGTCCTACCCCAGGATACAGGGGAGTGGGCCCAGCCTCCCCCAGGATGCAGGGGTGCAGGCACCATCTTCTCCCAGGATGCAGGGGCATGGGCACCATCCTACCCCAGGATGCAGGGGTGCAGCCTCCCCCAGGATGCAGGGGAGCAGGCACCAGCCTCCCCCAGGATGCAGGGGTGCGGGCACCGTCTTCTCCCAGGATGCAGGGGCACGGGCACTGTTCTACCCCAGGATACAGGGGAGCAGGCACCAGCCTCCCCCAGGATGCAGGGGCGCAGGTGCGTGTGTTCAGTTGGCTGCATTTCTTTCCCACCTTTTCAAAGCCCCAATGTCCGCACTGAACACCTGCTTTGAGGATTTGCTTCGTCCCCTCGAGGCCACCCGCACCTTCAAGTCCTCGTGTGCCTTCGGCAGTGGAAGGCCTGAGGGTCTCTGTCGCCCATCTGCAGCTTGGGTAGAGCCTGAGTTCGGCTTCTCTGGTGATCTGGGAAGGGGGTGGCTTGGGGGGTCTCATGTTGAAATCGGGGTTGAGAGACTCTGGGGAAGCATCCAGGACGAGGTCCGGGCAGTGCTGGGATTCGGAACCACCACCGGCCTCCCCCAGCCCCTCAAGGTCAGGCATGGACTGAAGCCTACAGGATGTCCTTTCCAGCAGGGCCACAGCTGGCCCCCCGAGTGACCTTCTGTCTGGGGGGGGGCAGCAGCCGAGCCAGTGCCCACAGTTCAGCTGATAGGAGGATCCCCTTGGAAATGAACCCCCTCCACCGTCACTTCCTGACATTTCCGTTGTGTTTTCAAGTCCTGAGGAAATAGGTTTTTTATTTCTGTTTATTTTTAAAAAACTTTTTAAAAGTGTGTTTATTTATTTTGAGAGGGAGAGGCCGGGAGGGGCAGAGAGAGTGGGGGGAGAGAGAGAATGCCAAGCAGGCCCCATGCTGTCAGCACCAAGCCCAATGTGGGGCTCAAAACTCACAAGCCATGAGACCACGACCTGAACCGAAATCAAGAGTCAGATGCTCAGCCGACTGAGCCGCCCAGGCTCCCCAAAGTAGGTTTGTAGGACATACCATTCTCTCTTTCCACCCTTGTCCCGAGCCTTCCGTCGGCTCGGTGAGGCCCGTCATCCTAACCATGGCCACGGCGACCACTTGGCTTAATGCCACTTGGTTTCAACATTCTCGGGGCCAAGTTTTCTGATCGCCACCTTCCCGATTTGTGCAAATGTCTTGGCACCCCCCGTCACGGGGCGGGGTGGGGGCTGCACCGTCCTGCCATAACCCGCTTACTATAATTTATCATAACTGGTATCACTTAGCTCCTTGGCCAGAATGGGATCCCCAGGAGGGAAGCAAAGTTTATAGGCTCCTGTGTTCCCAATGCTTGGCACACAGTCTAGTACACAGTAGGTGCTTAATGACTGTCGGGCGTGCAAGGCTTGCTCAGTCTGCAGCACTGCCTCACGGTCCTGTGGAGCCGGGGTGGGCATCATCAAGGGTCCCCTGCCGGCTGATGAGGGATGGGAGGAGGGGCTGAAAGGCCATCCCGCACCCCGTGGCTCTGAGCCTCCTAGGGAGATGGGGCCCCCAGAACTAACCCAGGACCAGGACCAGGAAGGGATTGTACAGGGCTGGGGGCCCCCCGAGCCTGCAGAGGAGGTGGGGGGGGGTCACTGCCGGTGCCAGAGCCCCCACAGACTACAGTGTTGGCGTCTGACAGAGCTCAGAGCACCGTCCCCACGGCCCATCCCTGTTAGAGGCCCTCTGTCAGCAGGTGCCACCCCAGGGTCCCCCAGGGCAGACACACTCCGTATCTGCCGAGTGAATGAGTGAAGGAATCCGTGAGTGAAGGCCACGTGTCAGGCACCGGCCTGGGGAATGGGTGGCTCCGGGGGTCCGTGGGCCTTAGGCAGGTCCTACCCAAGGAAGCCAGTCCTGGGGCTTCCGGAATCCAGGCCAGCGTGGGGGGCGCCGCGCTGGGGGCACCAGCAGTCCCGGCCGGCCAGGGCCTCCCGCCGGCCACTGGAGCGGCCCCGGGGAGCCCCGGTGGTGCACACGGCTGCAGGGGAGGACTCCGCCAGTGTGTCCCTGACGGGCCAGCGGCACCTCTGAGCCCTTCACCTCCGAAGGCGTCCACCGCAGGGGAAGCCTCCACTGACACCCTTTCTGCAGCGCTGTCCCAGGGCCTGGTGACTCGAGCTGGTGCGCCGTCACAAAGCATGGGTTCCTTCAGCCCATGTGCATCCCGCTCTGCTTGCTCCCGTGACTGACGCCCCACCGCCTTGCACAGGCAGGGGTGGCCGCCCCAACGAACGCCCTTCGCTCGGCTTGAGGAGCGTTGGAAGCAGGCAGTTGGCTGGACTGAATCTCCGTCTTGTTTTAAAAGAGTTTGTTTTTCCAGACTCCGTCCAAGTCTGTTTTAATCCACCAAAAGAGGAGCTAAGTTTGATAAATAAAAGAAGATTAAAAACGGTAGAGAAAAATGTGTCTCTCCACCCCCCCCCCCACCCCTCAGCTCCCAAGAGACTCCTGCCAAAATCGAAGTGTGGAAACAGAAATAGAAATGATCAAAATGTCTGATGGTATCTGTATCTTCAAATGAAAAGGCGGCGTGGCCCTCCAGCCGAGCCATTTACAGAGGATCCCACAGGCCCCGAGCCACTAGACTCCCGTGCTCTGTGGGAACAAGGCTTCGGGGCCATTTTGCTCTGCTGGGAGGAAGGAGTAGGGTTGTCCTCTGTCTGCGAGCCCCTCCGTGTGCGGGATGGAGCGCTCCCAGGGGCGCCTCACGGGGGAGGTTCGGCCCCGAGGCTTGGACCCGCCAGGGGAGCTGTGTGGGTGGGGGTCCCCCGTGACCACCCCTCCCCGGGGGCTTCTGTCTCTTTGCCCTTCAACCCCGCCTTCCCGGGAAGCGAGGACGGTTTGCCCGTGAGGTTCTAGGCACTGAAACGCCCACGGTGAACCTGGGTGCTGGTGAGACAGAGACGGGGTCCTCGGCCGTGGCCGGTAGCTTGGCCAGCGTTTAGATGGCCAGGGTGGCTCTAATTAAGCACCAGCAGGAGTGAGGGTGACAGTGACTTGCATTCAGAGACTCCACGTCACTCGCCAGCCCCGTCCGCCATGTTGCAGGTGTTACATCACCAAGCCAACGCCACCCTCGCCGAGCTGGTGGGTCTGAGTGGGTTTCAGGGCCACGGCATCGGCCGTCCTGGGAAGACGTTCCGCCCCCTCCCAGACGTCCTGAATCTGGATCTCCCCGCAGGGCGGGATTCTCCCACCTCTCTCCTGGGGTCTGACGTGCGCACACACACGAAACGACTTCGCTGAGCGGTAATGTTCCCCGCCCCGTTCGACAAGTGGGGAAAATCGAGACCCGGCATTCGACGGCACGACAGTGATGGAGCCCGAGCCCAGGGAGGGCGGTCCCCACCCAGAGCCCGAGCCACGCACCTGTCGCCCCACTGGTGTCTATGTCGCGGGCTCTCCCGGTATCTCAGTCCCTGCAGCCCCCAGTCCTGGGAGGCACGGCCTCTGGTGCTGCAGCGGCATGGGGACCCCTGCAAAGCCGAGGAGACCCCAGGAGTGGCCAGAGGGCAGACCATCGTTCTGGCTTCCCAGAACCCAGCGCTTGTGGGAGATCGGACCCCGGAGGGGCTGCTCCTTCTCACAAGCAAAACGTGGTAAGGAAGATGTCGGGGATTTTGCAAGGTCTCCAGAGGCGACGTGGCCTGCCACGTTCCCGAGAGCTTCCCCGGTCCCCCCGTCCCCGCCTGCCCCCCGGTTCCCTCCAGGGCCACCATAGGCGTGGGTTCCCCGCTGGTCCTCCCCGGAAGCCGACACCTGTCACAGGTCGGCACCGCCGCTGAAGCTGTAAATTCGGCGGCACCGTACGGTGCTCACGTCTGCGGTCAGTGAGGACCGGGCTCCAGGGCAAGGCTGTGCACTCGCCAGCTTCCGTGGAAGCCGGCAGGCGTGCTCCCGGCCGAGGGCGGAGGCTCAGGGCTGCCCTGTGCTCGAAGCATGAGGGGCCCAACCTCGGAAGCACACGCCGAGCTCGTGGTCACTTCCGGCCCCTGCGCATCACGGATCCTGCCGGGCCAAGCCAGGGGCGGGCTGGGGGGAGGGAGGGGCGGTCACTCAGCAGCCCGCCAGCCACCCTCTTCCCTGTCATACGTGGCATACAGCAGGGGCCTCATGTGTGCTTCCTCCCTGCTGGGCCGAAGTCAGTTGTTCTCTGAATTCATTGTGTTTCTGGGAATGAGCCTGCAGGATGCCATCACACCTACGCCAGGCTTTCGGCCAAAGAGAAGTTCCGTGTAGAAACCACATTGATCTAAGGAAGACTTCTCCAATGGGACATGTAAATTCATCGGCCCGGAAGGACCCTCAGTCTCCCTGTGACAGAGACACCAAGAGTGAACACGCATCACTCCTTTCGCGACCGGAACCCATCTCCCGCCAGGTGCGGGGTCGTCCCCCGGTGCCCCTGCCTCCCTTCCCAACAGTCACCCAAGAGGAACCTGGCACCCCCCGCGCCCTCCCCGAGGCACTTCATGCCCCCCCAACTCCCCCGCGCCCCTCATGGCCCCCCCGCGCCCTCCTGTGCCCCCCCCCGTGCCCCCACACGCCCCACCCCTCCACGCCCCACCACGCCCCCGCACCCCACCACGCCTGCTGAGTCACCTTGGCGGAGGCGGTCCACGCGGGGCTGGAGGTTGGATGACGCGTCACAGATCCACGCTCATCCTGAACTTTGGTGCAGCAAATGATCGCACACATTTCAGGAAGGGGCCTCATTGGAATTTAGATAGTATTCACGGCATTCGCGCGGTGGCCTTTGGAGAAGGGACCAAGGCTTACGGAGCAGCAGCCTCCAGGCTCTCCAGCAAAACGGCCCGGGTCGGGCTGGGTCCCCCAGGGGTCGGGCTGGGTCCCGTCGAGTCCACCCTTGAGGCCCGGGGCCGGGCCGTGGGCGGCCTTGGGGCTGGCTGCACGGGGTGGGGTCCTTCTCTGGCTGCTCTTGGCACGTGGCCCTGGGCAGTGGACAGAGCCGCAGGCCCCCACGCGGGTGAGGACAGCGGCACCGGCCCCTTCCCCAGGCGTGAGGACCAAACGCACAGTCACACTGGTAGGGCCAAGCTCGCTGCTGGGGACGCCGTGCGCCCCGGACGACACAGGTCGTCCGCGTCGGCGGGTACTGATGGTCGACGGGGCACCCAACACGGCTGCCGGTGATGTACGCGCAGCGACTCCTCGCTGGAGCCCCCCTTTCTCCAGGGAGGAACTGAGTCACAGGACACTCGGTAACCTGAACACGGGCCCCCCTGGGCGTCCTCCTGTCGGGACAGCGGCTTCTCTGTACCTGCCCGCCTGTCACCATCAGCCCTGCCGTCTCCACACGCACCTGCCGGGATCCCCACGTTCTGAGCTTCCTGCCGGCCTCTGTGTCTTGTTACAAACGGCTCAGGACCTTCCCAAGCCGGGCGCGGCTCGGGGGTCATGCATGCCTCGGCCCTGCGACCGTGAGCTTCCTGAGGGCAGAGCCGCTCTGTGCCGTTCGCCCCGTGTCCCCAGGACGTGGCACAAGTGCTCCCCCAGCGTGGGGGAAATGCATGATGGGAGCCCTTCTCTGTGTCACAAATACATGCTTCTCCGCCTGGTCTCCCGAGTTCCAGGCCCCCAGGAACGGAGCAGAAACACGGCAAGGGTCTCTTGCAAATGACATTCTAAACACACTGGCCTTTGAAGGGAGAGCGATCTCAGCCTAAGAAGAGTCCCCGGGTGTCGGCTCACTTCCCGGGTGGGCGCAGGGACGGGCCAGAGGGCAGAACTCGCGGGATGGGCCTCCGGAAAACTCGCTCCGGCCCTGACTCCTCTGGGAGCCCCAGAACTAAGACCTCAGACCTTTCAGCCCCCGCCTTCAGAATGTGGGGGGACGGCGAGGCCCACGCAGACAGCAGATAGACCCCTCCGCGGACGGTGGGGGTGGGGCCTCAACTGCTACTTCTGGAGTGACTGACGGATGGCCAGCTTGCCTGGGCTGAACGTGAGGAGGACAGCCCAGGTCAAGCCGAGGGCACAGGCGATTCTGAGACTTTGTGGCAGGATGTGTCCGGATGTGCCGGGTGAGGGAGTGATGGGGAGAGGGACGGAGGAAGCGACGTTAATCCCTCGGAACCACAGCGCTGGCCCCAGACGGTGTCAGCCACAAGCGTGGACTGACGTTCTCCGGGGAATTTAAGGAGTGGACCGTGGAACGATTTCTTCGAAGCTTGAGACCGTCTTTAAAAGCACGCGCGTCTCCTTACTTCCTTTGACGTGTCTGGCGAGATGAGGACCGGCTGCCGGGAGCCAGCTGGGCCGACGGCGCACCTGGCGGGGACAAGGTGTGGGTGGGCGCGGAGGGAGGGCAGGGAGCCCGGTGCAGGGCGCACGGACAGGCTGCGGGAGCTGGGGAGGCTTCCGGGATGACAGGTACTCCCTGCGTGCAGCTTCCCAGTGACGTCACCTCAGATGCCTGACAGGCTCTCCTGAGAAGGTTCTGGCATCTTGTAGGCTCGGTGGGAGATGGTGGGAGATGGCTCAGTGATGTTGGCCACGGGCACCGGCAGAGAATCACCAGAGGAGCCTTTGCCATTTCGGGAGGGCAGGCAGGGGTTCAGGACCCTGAAGCGCTCCCAGCAGCAAGGCTCAGGAGGCCGAAGCCCGATGCCCCCTGGGTGGTGGGGTGTCGGAGAGCTGGGAGCCACAGCCGGCCCTGCCAGGCGGAGCGATCCCGCCCTGGTGTCTGTGAGAGTCGCAGGAAGGTGGGATGTCGGCCCTGGTGTTTCCATCGGCAGGGCTGTGGCCGGGAGACGTTTGTGCGGGGGTGTTTTCCCGCTGTCCGTGCGCTCCCCGGGCTGGGGAGGAAGGACGCCGTGTGTGACAGGAGGTGACCTCCTGGGGGTGAGAAGGGAGTCTCAGCAGCGTTCCCAGGGAGAGGAGGGTGGGCGGCGGGGGCCCCGGAGAAGCGCCCTCCCTCCTCCCCGGGGCCATGACTTAGCTGTCTGAGGTTGGGACTCCCCCGTCCCTCCGCACCTGCTCTATCGGAAGGTGGAGTGCATCATCCTCGGGGACCTGCCGTGGGGACTTCCGGTTCTGATTCGCAGCCCCAGCCCCCAGGAACATCCTAGCCCAAGGCGGCCCCCACCGTCTGACCGCTCGTGACAGTCCGACACCTTCCAGACTCGAATTTGTCGTCGGATCCCGTGTGTGGATGGAGGCCTTGCCGGACCACACAGCCTGCGCGTCCGGGAGCCCGGACCACCGCGTCCTGGTCCAGGATGCTCTCCTTGGACGAAACACCTTCTCGGACCTTCTCCCGCCCCGGGAGGGAGGTGGGCACGTCACGTCCACACTGAAGTGTTCCCAGAACCAGCTGGGTTCTGCTCACTGTGCGGCAAATATCTGCCGTTGAAAACGGTTCCCCAAGTGGTAGCTGCTGCCCCTGCTTTGGGCCTCGGCGAGGAGGGCCCAGCACGTTCCTGGCGCGCCGTCCCCCGCGTTCCATCCGGGGGTGCCCGCGTCCCCCGGCTCAGCGTCATCCTGAGCCCATCACGCCCCAAAGCGCGGGGGTGAGGCCGCTCCGGTGAGTCCGATCGGGCAGGGGGCGCGGCCCCATAAATGCAGGGGCAGAGTCCCCTGTGCAGGGCCGGCCTTCCTGTCACCTCGCAGGTCAGGGGACGGCGGGCTCGCTGGTGTTCAGAGCACACGCTAAGGGCGCGAGCCCATCAAAGATTCCGTGCCAGAACTCCTTGATGTTTGGCTTCAAGTTCAGCGCTAAATATAGACCCGATGGGCTGTGCCACAAAACGTTGCCTTCAGGTGCGTGTGGACTTCTGTGCGTGGGGGTCCCGGGGCGGCCCGTGTTTCCACTTCTGCTCACGTTCTGCAGAAGCGGGGAGGGGGTGGGGAGGAAGACGCATGAGGTGGGGAGAGCCACGGCGAGATCGTTCCTAGGGCCCCGTCCCGTGGAGCTAGGCCACCCTCCCCTGCTCCCGTGGCCGGAGCTGCCCCCACGACCCCAGCCCCGTTGTGGCAGCAGCGTCCTGGGCCGTGTTCCCAGGGGCCGCGTGCCAGATGCTGTGCCGGGCGCGTGTAGCATGAAGGCTTGTCTCCACGGGGTCCCTGTGGGGTCCCTGTAGGGAGACACCTCTGCCTCCTCCATCAGAATGAGCCTCAGGTCATGGCGCTCGCCCAGGGCTGCACACGGGAACGCGCACTGCCTGGGGCTCTGCCCACGTGACGTTGGCCCTGGCTGGGGGGAGGGGCACTGAGGGAGGCCAGCTGCCCTGAGGTTAGGCCTTCATTCATTCACATGGCTGTCTGGGTGTCCAGGACAGGTCCGCCTGGGACTGTGAGTGACCCTAGCCAGCACGGCAGGGACCTGAGTAGGGCCCACTAGCAGGTGGGTGGCTTTGGGCTTGGTCTCAGGAATGGGGCTTGTCTGTCCCTTCCTGCCCCACGGCCTCCAGCAAAGGCCCCACCTTAGCTTGCTGCCTTATGTGTGAGGTCTCAGGGGTCATGACGCCCCATCTGGGAGAGGTGCGTGTGCAGACTGAGTCATGGAGTTCAGGGGCTTAAGATCGTGCTTGGGGCTGGGAGAGGTCCGTGGGTGGGAGCTTCTAATTCCCTCCTCCTTTTCCCCGTGGGTGGCTCTCCATCCGGGGCTGGGACATGCCAGGACCCCTGTTCTGGGATAGAGGTTTCTGGAAGGTGACCGTGCAAGGGCTGGCTAGTCTTAGGGTTCCTCGACCCTGGGCTCTCCCTGCCTCCCATTCCGGACAAAGTCCAGCCTTTCTGGGGCCCTAAGCTCCTCTCTGTTATTTGTGTCATACCCTGCTCTGATGCACGACCTCCCCACCCCCACCCCGGCTCCTGGCTCAGGGCTGGGCCCACAGCGTGGCCCCATCAAGGCCCTGCAGGGCTGATGGCTCAGAGACTCTGTGGAAGGTGCAAGCCAGCCCTGTGCGCCTGAGAAGGCCCTACCTCGGAGCTCTTGGGCCGTCGTGGGGAGGTGGGTGCCATAGGTCCCCCACCCAGGGGCACCCCCTTAGACCAGTCTCCCAAAGAGCTCACAGTCCGAGCTTTGACTGGGTGCTGCGGCTGGGCGAACATGCCAGGGACCCGTTGCCTCAGGTCCGGAGACGGTGACAAATAGCCAAGGTCCCTTCCGGGATGAGGAGCTCAGGGTGCCGCCCGGGTCAGCAGACCTTCCCTGCGAGGGGTCAGATAGGACATGGTTTTGGCTCTGTGGCCCCACAGTGTCTGTTCCGCCGCTCCACGCTTCCAGAAGGGGGTGGGCGCAGCTGCGTGCCGATTACACTTTATTTAGAAAAACAGGCCCCAGGGTTTCATGGAGAGAGAAGGAAACAGACGCGTTAGATTCTGGAACAGAAGCGGCTTATGGGGCCAGCACTGCCCGGGGAGGACGCGGTCCCCTCATTGGAGGAGCTGCCGGGCCGGGTCTGGAGAAGGGAACACGCCGGAGGAATCTCGAAAGAACGTAAATCAGGCTGCGAGGTCTCCTGTTGAATTGAGCGTTGATTGAATTGAGTTGCTCTGGGATTAAATGGACTCGGCTTGGCCTCCCACGAGGGACGCGGGCACGGGTGGGGGTTGGGCTGCAAACCTGGCCCCACCAAGGATGTCTTGAGGGGTGAGGACGTCCCGGTTTGGCCTGCGGGTGTGGCCTGGGGACGGCCTGAGGCGAAGTCCCTTCTGCAGGCAGCTGGTACATCGGGTGGGGGAGGCCGAGCTCACCGGCAGGACCTCCGTCCCTGCTTGTGCTCGGCTCTGCCCCGTGGCCTGGGTCTCTTCGGTCCTCGGACAGCTGCTCCGACCACACTTTGTCCCTGTCCCTCTGCACCATCCCCGCCCTGGGGCCCGCCGTGCCCAGTCCTGAGCGTAATGGGGTGCCCACCGCCCCCCCACTCCCATCACCCCCCACGCTCTGCGTGGCGGGCAGAGTGGGGTGTGCCCTAGGAGGGCCTCCTGTAGATTAACTCGGCTTACTTGATTCATTGATTGTGTCAGGGGTCCGTTTATCACACTGACAACTGGAAAAACCTTAAGTAAATATTTATTGTGCGCAGAGGGGTCCGCTGGGCTCCCCTGGGGCTGCTGGTCGGGCTCGGCCCCTCGCGGTTCTGATGAGAGCCGCCCTCAGCATCACTGCATTTCATTCACGTGTCCCCTCCACGTCCCGAGGCCCTGCCTGTGCGGGGACATGAAGCGAGTCTAGTGCCGCCCCGGGTGTAGACGGCGTAGACCGGGCGGAGAGAGACCCGAACGGGCCACCTGGCTTCAGCCTGATCCACACACTAGAGACGCCACCGTGGCTGGGGCTGTGGACCTGCCTTGCAGCTCCCCAGCCTGCAGGACTGTCCGGACCCATCCCCCCTGCTGTCCGCCTCTGCCCTGCCTCCCCCCCGACCCCTCACCCCCTCGCCCTGCCTCAGCCCTTCCCGACGGCCTGGAGATTCTGCCACATTTCTCGGATCAGGCCCTGCTCTGCCTTCTCGGATAGGTCTGTCCACACGTCGTGACTTCTGCAGTCCTGGTCTCGGACAAATGTCACCTCCTGGGGGAGGCCGCCCAGGACCAGTGTGACTCAGATGGCCTCTCCCCTTGTGCCGTCCCTGCCCTGCTAAGTGTGTTTCCATGGCAATGTCACTCACACCCGCAGGTGTTACGGGGGGGGGGGGGGGGGGGGGGTCGGTCAGGCCTTGGCTGTGCTCATGGCAGCATCCCTCGTACCCCGGCCGAGGACTGACACATGGGGTGCCTGGGACACGAGGGAATGGTGGCTTGCACACCACTGGGTGCCGGGGAGGGTCGGGAGCCCATCCCTCTGTGTCTGGCCGGCTGACAGGAGCGCGCTGGGGGCAGGATGGCGGAAGAGGGGGTGAAGGATCCCGGGATGACAGGGAGGGCGCCGGGGGGGGGGGGCAGTGTGCAAGGGGGGAGGGGTCACCGGTGCAGGCGGGACAGGGCAAGCTGATGAGATCAGGCGCCTGTGACTGTGATGGCGGGTTTGGTGGAGGGCTTCAGGCAGGCTGGTGACAGACTCGTGAGTGTTTAGGGGGACTTGCTTCTCTGCTGGTCCCCGGTGCCCATGTTTGACGGGACGGGGCAGGGCAGCCACCGGTTCCACACCCGCCCGGCCCCTGTGCCCGAGTCTTCCTCGGCCTGGGGACCCTGCTCATTTTCTGGGGCACGGTGAGCCTTTTGGAAGGTTCCTGCGGCGTTCCTGAGCTCACGTCTCGTGGCCACTCAGTCCAGGCCCAGCCCCCTCGGGCTCTCTGTCCCTGGTGGTTTCACGTCTGCCACACCCCGTTGTTCCCTGACCTGTGGGCTGTGCCCTTCTCCGTTCAGGCCTTTCGTCGCTCAGAGGGCATTTCCCAGCCCCCAGCATCGCCCAGAACGGGGCACCAGGCGGGTGCCGATGCCTGCGGGTGAACACGCTCACCTGCCAGCTCTCGGTGTCCTTCCCTCCCCAGTGGGGACGAGGCCACCGTCCCCGGCCTGTGGCATCGAGGGGCACACGGAGCTTCCCCCAGAGCGGAGAACGCGGGGCAGACCCACGGCCTTGCCCTCAGGCCTCCCCACTCCCCACTCCCCAGTCCGTGTCGGGGCCGCTGGAGGAGCTTCCCCTGCGGGGCCTGGGGACACGGGACAGACATCTTCAGAACATTCCGGAAGGGCTCCCCAGACCGCCGGCTGTGACGGTGCAGGAGTTTGACGGCCGCTTTCGTTCATCACTTTCTTTTTCATTAATAAAAATTAGGATAGGAAAGAAATTATCATAATCCAACATTGACAACGAAGCTTTTCCAATTACTTCTCGTTCTGTGAAGCTTTTTTTTTTAATCAAAATGATTTATGATTAATACAGTGCATATTAAAACTTTTAACCTGGTACCTTCGTAAAGTAAAAAATGTCCCCAACATATTACATTTTTAATCACATGAGTTAATTACTCTTTGGGGAGGCTTTGGAAATTCTGGGAAGGAGAGCATTTCGGGTTTCAAAGAGCGATGGGGGCCCGTCATTTAACGAGAACACGGATGAGCACCATTGGGGTTCAGTGAAGGTCACGGCGGCTTCATCGGCAAACGATTACCGCCATTTATTGCCAGAAACGGATGAGCATTAAGAGCTATTGTTTTAATGGATTAGACCCCCAGATGACAACGGTTTCACCATTTCCCAGGTGTCTGGGAAGCGATCTAGGAACGTCTAGGTGCCGAGATGCCCTTCACACCTAGAACCCGCCCACGCAGGTGTCTGTTTCCCCAGCAGGTGGGCGCACCTGTCCCTGGCTGTCCCTTTCCGGGATGGTCTCCGCTATGGTGCCTGGGGTCAGGGGTCCCCGAGAGCCTCCCTGGGCCGGCTCCTCCGTGTCTGCAGAGGTCACTGGACGATGCTTCTGGCGAGTGGGACCCGAGACGGCCGTGTGGCAGGCGTGGCCGCGGATTCTGAGAGTCGGTGGAGGTGGAGACAGGAGCAGGGGGAAGACAGTGGGTCCCTGGGGGAGAACCGGGAGCCCTCCGCGGCCTGTCGCTACCTGGGGAGCGGGGGGAAGGATAGCACAGGGTGTGGCTTGGGGGCGACGGGGCCCAGCGCTCCCCAGCGGCACCGCTGGCCTCAGACCTCCTCCGCACGTGCTCACACTTCCTTGTGCTCTCAGAGCGCGGCCCTCGGACCCCGGCGGCTCAGAGCCTTTCGGCCGCAGTCCACAGCCCCTCCGCTCCTTCTGGGGCCTGGGCTGAGGGAGGCCGCCTCCCCCTCCAGCTCATGCTGTGGCTTTTGTCTGGAATCTTCACTTTCACACGGCGGATGTTCAAGTGCGTCTGTGCCTTCAGAAGCTCCGATCTTGACCGGAGAGAGACAGGGAAACAAGGCAAGAAGGAATCGTTAACCCTGGACGTGCCTGGGGGCTGTGGGGCACTCCCACACTTTGGGCGCCCCGTGCTCTGAGGCCTCCTGTGGCTCGGTGACCCCATCACCAAAGGGTTTCAGAGAAGAGATGACCTTTGCAGGGACCGCTTGTCCAAGCCCCGCTGCCACAGTGGGGCGGGGGCCCTCAGGACACCTGTCCCAGGGCATAAGGCAAGGAGGTACAGCTTGGCTGATGGCCCGGCACTGTAGGGCCACGCACTGGAAATCTTCACCTGTCCCGGGGCAGCGTCCTCCAAGGCCCAGGCCCTGGGATTCCCGGCCCGACGGCGCCCCCCCCCCCCCCCGCCCCCTGCCCCAGCCACATTCTAGTGCGGGCCACATTCTAGTGAGGACCTCTGCACCTCCCAGGGGGGTTGTCCTGGTATTTGGGTGGGGACCACGGGGTCCTGGCTAAGACCTCATGCTGAAGCCTGGTCCTTTGGGGGAGAATCAGATTCAGTGGTAGCTTCTCCCAGGGGCTGGTGGGGTCAGTCGTGGGGGTCACAGACAGGGGCTCTGGGGCAGAGGAGATGAGTCTGTCCCGATCACTGGGGGGATCCCAGGGGGCCTGGGAGGAGGCGGGTCCTTGGCAGGAAGTGCTCCCCGCCTGTGCATCCTGGAGGTGCAGGGAACGGCCCCCTTGAGGCCTGTAGGCTCTGGGGACCGACATGGTTAGTAGTGAGCCTTCTTCCTGCACACCACACGGGGAAGTAATTCAATGTAATAGATGCTGAGGTTTTTGAAATTACATTATTTAGGAGCTGCGGCTTACACACACACACACACACACACACACACACACACACACGTGTGTGTGTGTGTGTGCTAAGCTGGGGATAATTAATAGATTTATTTAAATCGGCCTCTGCCATCTGTATTCATCTGGGGAGAGATGCTTCCCAGGCAGGCCCACGTTGGGACACCTTTGCCTGTGAAGGGAAACTGGCAATCCTGGGGAGGGTGGTGGCCTCCGGGGCCACGGGGGCCACAGCAGGCTGGGCTCCCGGCAGGCGTGACAGGCCGTGACCACGGACAAGGCCAAGCTGGCCCCGCAGACACCAGACAGTGTGGTGCACGGACGAGGCATCCTTGGAGGCTGCTCCCAGGACGGGCCCGGCCGAGGGGCACCTCGCGGACCCGGGAGCGCCTGGCCCTCCCCATCCCGGGGCCGTGGCCAGGCTCTTTGTGCGCTGGCGGCCCGAGCTACTGTGTTCAGCCCGCAGGGGCCTCTTTCTAGGATCTGACTGGAGACATTCCAGGCTGCGGTTCTCAGCCTCTGCCCTGCACTCTCGTCCCACCTCCTTTATGCCCAGAGCTGGCGTCCCTGTTGTCGGGGTTTGTCCAGAAGGAGCAGCGTGCACCTCCCCCCTCCCTGCGGCCCAGACACCAGCTACACTGTGTAGTGTGCATCCAGCCCCAGGCACAGGGTGTCCCCCGGGGATGCGGCCTCAGGGCCTTTGCTGGCGGCTGGTGAGAACAGAAGCTCCAGGATGTGGCCCCCCCGTCCTGGCCCCTGGGAGCTGCGCCTGAGCCTGTGGACCCTGGCCGTGGGCTTGACGGTCGTCTCTGTTGATGGCAGTTGGGGGGGCACCTCGGGAGGAAGCTGGGGACCAGGCTCCGGTTCTGATTTAAAATGACAGGAAACAACACTCCCCCTTCCGAAGGCCACATGGTGAATTGTGCCCACTGGTCGGCAGCTGTAGGGGACAGACGAGCGTCTGGGAATACGGTGTCGTGTGGCCCCGGCCTCGGGTGGTCACCGCTGTGTGGTCACCACCGTGACATCCACGTGGGCCCTGAGGAATGGCCCCAAGACTTGATCTCTGAGTCTTGCCCTTGGAGGGGGGGGCAGAAGGGGGGCTGGAGCCTCCTTGTGACCGTCTCTCCGGTGACACCTTTTCCGCCGGACCGCTCCTGCCCCTGTGTGTCCTGCGTGCCTGCCTCAACGTGGGGAAGGCCTGGACACACGTCCGCGTGTTGAGTCCTTACCGCGACCTTGCCGAGCTGCCTCCCCTTCTGGTGGACACTCCGGGTCGATCCAGGCATGACCAACGCCTTCCAGGAGCAAGTCCTGGGGATCGAGGGGCTCCCCCGGGAGATGAGGAGGGCCACAGGGACCGGCAGACGGGCAGAGTGAGGGGGGTCCCGCGGGGCTCAGAGGGAGCCACCGCCCCATTGCGTCAAAGCCCGTGTGGGGCTCCCGCCGGCCCGCCTCTCACGTTCTCCCCGCACCCGAGTCCCAGGGCTCAGTCCCCTGGGGGCACCGCCCGCCCTCATGGAAGTAGGTCTGGGAGATGTGGCAGCCGCCGAGTCAGATGCTCGTTGGCGGAGGGGCGAGGGACAAGGGAGGGCGGTGTGCATGTCTACCCCACCCCCCGGGTCCTCCGGGATCTGCACGTTGGAGGATCCGGGGCCGGGAGGGTGTCGGGAGGTCCCGGGCGGCTAGAGAGCCGGGCTGTGTGGTTCATTCTCATTCCGGGCCAGGGCCCCACCGTCCCCATGTAGCCATTACTGCGTGCTCGCTCGCTGTGGCTGCATTATAATGAGAGCTTATGTTCAATTTGCCGGGAGCCCGCAAATCGTCCTCTGCTTTTCCTCGGCACACACTCATTTGCTACTTGCCCTAGGTGTTTCTTACAGTCTCGCGTTTTACACACGGACAAATTAAATCTGGGTTTGAATGTGTCCCTCTCTGGAGCTGACATAATGTGTTTTAATGGCCGTCACACCTCCCTGTGTCTCTGAGCCCATAATCGTCTGCATTTTCCAGCTGCAGATCACTTACAGGGTCATATCCTCAAAGCCAATAATGAAGTTATTAAATGGCGTCGAGGTCCATTTGGGTCCTTGCCATGCTGTCCCGCCACCGGCGGTGTGAGGGCGGCCTTTAGGAGCGGCGGCAGTGTGGGGGGACGTCCCTCCTTGCTCTCGTGTTCGTTTATTCATCTGGCCAGCCGGGAGACGTGTCCCAGGCATTTCCACGCAGAGCCGCCGGGAGACGTGGTCCAGGGGCTGTGGGACAGTGAGGTGGCCACGGCCACGTGGGCAGTGAGGAGGGAGGCACAGGGCAGCGGAAGGGTTGGCCGTCTCGGGTCCACAAGGACACCTGAGTGCCACGTGGGCCACGTAGTCGGGGGTGGCGTGCCCCCCCCCCCCGGGCTTCCTCCCCCAGCCCGCAGGCTCCCAGAGACCGCGTGGGCGCAGGTGCGCGCTGGTGGCCTGTGCCTGCACACACATATGTTGACGCTCTGACCCCCAGAGCGTGTGCAAGTGGCCTCTAGGATGTGCTTTGGTCGTGACTTGGGGCCCCATGGTGCGATTATAAGACACAGGAGCACGGTGATGTCTGTCCGCCGTGGAAGAGGCCTCCCTCCCACCGGAACCAGATCTGCCGACACCCGGATCCCGCGCATCCAGCCTCCAGAACTGGGGAAACGGTGTTGTTGAAGCCTCCTGTGCTGCGTCTGTTCTCGTGGCCTATGGAGGAGGACAGCGGGCCCTCACGTTCCTGCTTCTTGAATCTTCTGTGCGGACGAGGGCTGCTGGGGTGGGGGGGTTCCACGGGCGTGGGGCCTCTGATTCAGGCCCTGAGGCTGCCATCCTGAGGCAGACACCCCGCCTGGGAATGACCCGGCCCCCGCCATCCAGCCCCGCCTGGCCGTGGCCTCTGCAAAGCCTTGCTGTCCCTGCCTTCTGCCCCTCCGCCGTGACGGACCCCTGCCCTGGGCCGTGGCGTGGCCCACGCGTGTTGGCAATGACAGAGAATGCCTCTTCTGGCTGGTTTCATCTGGAAGGCCACCTGGGTGACCTTGCGTGCAGACTTGGGGTGCCTCGCGTCTCCTGCAAAGCCCTCCCAGGCCGGGCGCTTGACGGCCTAGAAAACATTTAGCGTCCACTTTGCTATTCGCGCCCGCAATAACCCGCTGGTTCTCCGGTGGCTACGTGATTGACGCGTGCTGTTATCGAGGTGATGATTGCCGCTAGGACCCAGCATCCCCGTTAGAAAGTTCCAGATACCGGCAGGCGGTAATAAACCGCCTCACAAACAGTGACCCCACACATTTCCTACAATGCAATAGCTGTTTCTGACATTCTGACTCGGGCTTCAGCCTCATTTAGAGGTGAGTGTTCCTGGTTCCCAGATCCCCTGCTCAGGGTCAGGTCCAGGGCCCCCAACGCTCTGGAAAAGGCAGCAGGTGACCAAAGTCATTTCTGACCCGCCGCCACAGGGCCTGGTGGGAGCTGCTGGGCAGCCTCCGGCGAATGACCCCTGGGGCTCCTGCCCTGACACAGGTTCGGGGGCTCCGTGCCTCTGTCTCTTTCTCTCAGGGTTTAGGTCCACGGCGTGGACCCGGCCAGCTCCTGGCCCACAGGAGAGTGGAATGTCAGTGGTCACCCCCCTGCTATCAAGACTGCTCTGGAGACTTGCTCCCCCGGCCCCTTCTAGAAAGTGGATCAGCGGGTACCCGGAGGCTCCTGGACGGGCGGGTGGGGGGTGGTCTGTGACTCAGAGGGACCAGCCACGTCTCCCCCTGCCCAAGGTTGGCGTCTCATCTGAGGAGGGAGGGCCTGGACCCCGGCCGGCCCCCGAGGCCTGTCAGGACCTCGAAGGCCTGAGTCTTGGACTGACAGGGGAGAATGGTCAGCGGAGGGGGCCGAGCGGCACAGGGCCGAGGGCCCCGCGGGAGAGATGCCCGGGGCCTCCCAACTGCCTTACTGCTCCCAGCACCCCAGGCCGGCCCACCCCCCGCCAGGACCACTTGGAACTCTGTCCTTCCTGCCTCGGACCACGCTGTGGGCTCAGTACCAGGTAGGCCCCTGCCGTTGTCTCTACGAAAGGGGCACCTCCCAGCAAGTGCCTTAGTCTGGCAGCCCCAGAGCAGCCCCGAGACCAGGACGCATGTGCATGTGGTGCGTTGGGGCCCCGAGGGGACAGCCGTGAGGGGAGGCTGGTGGCCACCAAGTCCCCGACTGCAGGAGGCCAAGCAGAGGCCGGGTGGCCGGTGGGGGCGGGGTGGCCCCGTGGCTCCGCTGCGTCCTGCGGCCGGTGGGACAAGTTTGACTCTCTTGTGGGTCCTGAGCGGGGGCAAAACTGGGCCAGCTGATCAGCCTGCTGGCTGCGGGGGTGGAGGCCGGGCTTCCCGGTGGCTGCGCAGAGCTGGGGGGTCAGAGTCCACTGTCACGTGCAGTCTGGCCACTGTCCGTTGTTTGTGTGGTCAGTTCCTCCATCCCCCGGGGACCTGGGAAGGTCCCAGCCTGGGCCGCGGCGAGAGGGGTGGGCACAGGTCACCAAGCTTTGTAGGAGCAGCTTGTGGCCTTGTGGGGAGGAGGGGAGGTCACTAGTCTGGGAGGGAATGTTCTGGGGCTGGTTGACGCCTGTAATAGCCGTCATCACCATCTGGGTCAGAACAGGAGCCTGGGGACACATGCCCCCTCACAGCTCCCAGCCTCAGTGACTCCACTGGGCAGCCCTGTGGAGGAGACCAGCTGGGGAAACCGAGGCTCCGAGAGCTTGTATTCACAGCTGTGAAGGGACCTGGAGGCAGAGAACAGAAACTCAGGAGACAGACACTCTCTTCCCTTGGCCACTCTGTCACCCCCAGTGGCCGTGACGGGATGGACAGTGGGGGTGGCCCTGGGGCGGCGGGGTGGGCTTGGGGCAGGAACCGGATCCTGCCAGCCGGAGCTTCCCGGGAGCCCATCCGGAGCTCCCGCGAGGGCGCCAGCTTCAGGCGCAGGGTGGGCCCCGGGGGACACGTGAGAACCCACTCACACCGCCAAGCGCCGGGCGGGTCGTGGGCCCGGAGACCTCATGGCTGGGTGGCTCTCCCGGGATGCTGGCCGTGGGGGACCGACAGTGGCTCTCCCCGTGCACAGTATAGTGGGGACCCCGATGTCCCCAGATCCCACACTCGGGGTGGTAAGGAGAGCAGGGGCCTGGGGAAACTTCCCGTTCCAGCTTCCGAGGCACGGGATTCTCCATCCGGCAACATTTAAAGAAGTATTCGCGAGGCTGGGGCCCCGGATCTTTCCCCGTGTCCAGCACTGCTCGGCTCGACCTCGCTTGCAGGGCCCGCTTTGAGCAGAATCCGGCATCTTGTCCCTCAGATGGAGGCCTTGGCGTTCTCAGGTCCTCTCCTCCGCAAGCCCTCCCTCCGTCCACACGAGACCCCTGTCCGGCCGCCCACCCAGCCGCATGCTCAGCTCTCAGGAGCCCACGCTGGCCCCGATCACGGCACGTGCCCGCCGGGTGGGGCGCGGGCGCCCGGGCAGGAGCGCGTGCCTCCCCCTCCCGAGTGCCCCTGAGTCCCAGCAGGTGCACATCTGTCAGAGGAACGGGGGCACCGGGCACGTCCATGGTGTCCCTCTAGGCTCACTGGGAGATGCTTTCAGAAGACGTTCCGCACTTGGGGCAAATGGGACGTAAGCACAGCTATAATGTGGGTTGATGTGTGCGGAGCAGAGATAAGAATTTCCAAAAGGGGAGCAAGGTGACGGTGGCCAGGGCGGGGAGGGGAGAGCCGTGCAGGCAGCTGGCTGAGCGTCCTGGGAGATCGACCTGGGTGGGGGGGCCCGTCTGCTCCCCAGTGGAGCGCCCACCCCCTCCCCCTCCTCCCCCACCTCCTCCCTCCTCCTCCTCCGTTTTGGCTGGGGAGGCCCTCGGTGCACAGGACAGAGACACAGACTTGCTGGCTCGGAGCCCCAGGCCAGGGCCGCCATGGGCGGACAGGGAGGGGAGGCCACGGCACAGCGTGGCCCTGCAGAGTGGGTCACGTAGGGTGAGGGTTTAGCACGGGATTCCTGGCGGAGTCTGGCTGGATGCTGGCCTTGGGATGTCGGCAGGGGTCCATGTGCACTGAGGGGCCCGTTGTGCCCCAGGGCAGGGAGACGGAGCTGGTGAGGGGCGAGGGCCCATCACGGGCGGCTGCGAGTGCCGGGTGGAGGGGGTTCGGTCCCAGCCGGTGGCCCAACGAGCAGGTGGGTTTTGCTGAGATCATCGCCTCTATGTTCTGGGGGTGCAGCGAGGCCACGGGGAGAGGTGACGGTAAGGACAAAAACTCCAGGCCCACAAGAGGTCTGTGCTCACGGGTGTGGCTGGGCCCTCGGGGCCTGCCCGGGCTCTGCTGTCCTGAAGCACAACCCACCGATGGGCCGGAGACGCGGACGTGCTCTCTCACCCCTCCCCCAGCCGGGAGCCTCAGTCTCCCCGTTCGCCCTCCCTCAGCTGGTGCCCTTTCCCTGCTACCTCTCTCTCTCTGCGCCCTCCCCCCACAGGTTCTGCTCGCTTGGTTTCTTCCGCTCTAGAGAAAGGATCTGGAACTCATTCACCCGAGGGTAGAAAGGACTGACGCTGGCTCAGAGTCAGCCCTGCCAAGGGTTTTGCCCTTTACGAAGAATCGAACCTTGAAATCAGACAGAGTCCGGTTTGAGTCCGGCCCCGCCCTGGTGTGTGTGTCCCTGTCCCACGTGCCACTGATTGCGTGTTCCGCGTGCCCCATCACGTGTGCTGTGTGCGCTGACGTGCGTGGTGCGTGTGTCATGCACGGGCCCCGTCACCCGTCACGTGTACCCCCTGCCCGCGGGGGCCGCTGCACAGAAGCCCCACAAGCACGCTGCTTGCAGATGCTGAGCATCTGTGACCCGGGGGCTCCAGGCGCACCTGCCGGCCGGATGCCTCTTCCCCAGCCCGCTGGGTGTCCAGGCACCAGCCCGGCACTCGGCCACGGGGCCCCTTGGAGGTGCCCATGGGTGCAGCCTGCCCCACTCTGGGCATTTGCTGCCTTTCCGCGCACCCAGACCTTCTCTCTCCACCCCAGACCCATGCCCCATGCCCCATGCCCCGGCCGCCCACCCCCTCCATCCTGGGTGTTGCAGACCCAACCCCACCCCCGCTGCCGGCCCCAGCAACGCCCTTATCCAGGCCTTCTCCGGATCTCGCCGGAACCGGCCTTAAATCACTGCCCGGGTCTGACCGCTTGTAACGTCTCCTCCACCACACCGGGGTGGCCTCCCTGCTTTCTCGACAGTGTCCCAACACCTGCTCTCCTCGCTGTGGCTCCTTTCTCGGCCAGAGATGTGGGTCTCACCCGTGGCCGCTTGTCCCAAGCGTGTCGTCTTTGTGAGCCTAGTCGTGGCCCCGCCAGTGCGGCAAGGGAAGAAGGGCTGAGGCCGGCATTCCCGGGGACCGGCCTTCCTCCCCGCCCGTCCCCTCCGTGCTAACCCGTTCTCTCCCCTCGCCTCGCGAGCGTGCTCCGCATTAATACAGGGGACCGCGTGATTTTGACGTCACAGTTCGGTCCAGGAGGCTTTCTCTTTTGCGGCCTCTGCTGTGGCCTGTCTGTCCTTGGATGGGGCCCCCGGAGGACACTGGGAGTAGGGGAGCGGTCAAGGCTTCAGGGTGTCTGTGTGGGCAGGACGGCTCCGCCTCGGGAGACACGTTCTCCCGTCCTGGGGGTACGTCTGGGGACCCCGTGGGGACTCTGCTCTGTTTCCCAGGCTCGGGCCCTGCCGGGTTGTTGATGTGGGGGCTGGGTCCCACAAAGTTGCACACAGATGCCACCCACATGCACGTGGAAGCAGCCGTGGTCACTTCTGGTAGAGTCCCCGTGGGCCCTTGCTTTGGTCCTGGCTGAGGGCGAGGCCTCCAGGTGGCTCCCCTCCAGGGGTCCCCGAGCACACACAACACCGCCCTCCTTACTCGCCCCATCGTGGACGCGGGAGGAGAGGGAGCTACCTCGCTCTGGGCCTGCCTGGGGCATCTGGGCCCTGAAGGCTATGCTGTACTCGCCCCAGTGTCCCGGTCCCCAGCTCCGCTCCGCACGTGCCCGAGGCCTCCCGGAGACCGTGGCCTTCCGGGTCGGCACACGCTGGCCTGAACATCGATCCTCTACATCCTCAAGTCCTAGACTCGAGCCGCCTGCTTCCCGGCCTGCCGGCGAGCTCCCCTGTCCTGCAGGTGCCCCTGGCTTCCCCTCCCGAGGAGGCCACCCTGACTCTCCCCCACTGAGATGACTTCTCCCCGTTAACCAAGGCCTGCGCCGTGCCCCATCTGCTCTCACAGCCTTTGGTTGTTCGAAAGCGTGTGCGTTCACACCAAGTTAGCAACATGTGCACACGCATGTCCACGGATATATACGCCATTGTCTCATTCTCTTTGACGGACGCGGACAGTCACGTTACGTGGATAGAACACAGTTCACGCTGTCTTTGCGATACTAGGTTTCCTCAAATGATAGGGCATCGAATGACGTGCATGTGGAAAAGACAAATTTTCAAGTAACAAATCCAGGTTCAAAATGCAAGGCAGGATTCTGCCTCCCTCTGCCCCACACCCTGCCCTTTGCCCCAGGAACAGAATTGTTAATAGAGTTCTCTTTCCCCGTTCTGGCCCTCCCACTATAACTTGTCCTGACTTAACCTGACCTAACCTTCTGAGTTTAGGTGTGTCCTGACATGTCGTGACTGGTCGCCGCTGGCGGGCACCTGCTTCGCCGCGTTCCCGGTGGGGAAGAAGGCGCCAAGCCCACTCTGTGCTTCAACTCCCCACCTCACTGTTTTCATATAATTTAAAAAAACAAGATGTAAAAATTTCTATTTATCTTTCTACTATAAATACTTCTCCAAGCTTTCTCTACATCTTGATTTTAAAACTTGAAAATGAAAATATGGCAGTATTACTGCACAAATGTTTATGCAGGTTTCATATTTGTGACTAGCACTTTGGAAGAAGAAGAATGTGGTAAAGATTTTTACCCGTTGAAGGAGGCTCTTCTGAATATGAGGGTCTAGTGTATTTGTGTGCGCATTCTTGACAATCTGTCGTACTTCGGAAGAGTCGAGAGGCTATGTTTTCCTTCGTCCTGTATCCGCACAGCTCATTTCTTGATCGCTTTGGCAGCTGGGCTGTCCTCCCAGGCCAGCTTTTTGCTCGGGGTCTGTGATAGGAAAACGGAACTTCCAAACAGCCTTAAATGGTTTGCTTTGTCGACAGCTTGGCTGGGTATAAAATTCTAGATGCCATATCTTTTCCCATCAGAACTTAAAGACCCTGCCTGCTCCAGTAGCTTCTAGAAGGCAGTGTTGTTAACGAACAGTCATTATTTGTTGGTCGTGTTCTTTTTATTCTGCCAAATTTTGAGAGTTTCTTGCGTTTCTTGGGTCCGGGCCTGCCCATCGGATCTACTCAGAATATGGTAGGCCCGTGCTATCTGAAGATGTTGCTCATTTATTTGACTGTTTCCTCTTCTCGGTCGCCTTTTTTCCCTCTTTTAGAATTTCTAGTGAATGGAAGTTTGGCACCCAGGATATACCTTGCATGTTTCAACTTTCACCTCCCTTCTCAAGGCTTTTTCCACTTGCTCCCTATTCTGGGACACGTCCCTAGGCAGTATATTCCACATCCTGGTGTTCAGGCATGTCCATGCCATCGAGCTTCACGTTGGTTAGCACGTTCGTTTCCAAGACTTCTTTCTTGTCTTTCTGTTTCCTCACGGTGGCCTGAATGATGCTACTCAGAATGATTTTTATTATTTCACTTTTCCCTGAAGCATCTCTGATCCTTGCCACCTCATTGTCAAGTGTAGAATATCAATATCCCGAGTCTTCCTCCCAGTTCACACCACCGCCTTTCCATAGCTGCCCCGTGGCCCTGCCTGCCAGGTCCTCTCTGGACAGGAATAAAGGTTGAGGGGTGCACTGTGACTGATTAGCGCAGGTCTGGCTGGGTAGCCCAGCAGGCTTCTTGGTTGACCAGGACATTCCGGGGTGGGGGTGGGGGGGTGTTTCCTAGTCTCGCTTGTGCGATCTGGCAAAGCCTATGGGACCCTTCTCAGAATAGCATAGAAATATGGAAAGTTACTAAGAAAACCAATTATATCGAAATCCGTTTTATCAAATGTTGGAGAGTCTCTTTTGATACAGTAATATGTTTACTTCTTTATTAAAACATTATGTAAAAATGTCTGGCCGTGGGACAGCTCTAGTTAGAAATCAGGGTGAACATAAACACCACTTTGCAATATTCCCAAGAGCTGTAAAATGGTACCAGGATTCCTGTGATTTCCGTGAGTTACACCCAAATATCGTGTTGACTGCCTACATGCCCGACGGAAGGTTGATGCCAATTGTAAATTAAGGACACATTAAACAACGTGCATACTTTCTCCATCCAGGGTCCAATGCCTCCAGCACTCTGGGGACCCTCCCCGGGCTGGACGCCCCTCTCTTTGGACAGCGTTCTCCCGGCTCTGGCCTGAACTAAAGTCTGACGTCAGCTGTGTGTCATGTGGGCAGGGTGGGGGTGCAGACTAACCCGGCACTTTGGAAATACAACCCTGTCCCCCAACCGTCCACTTTGTGAGCACATGCCTGTGCCCCCTGGATGCGCTGCTCCGTCCCTTGGCATCACAGGTGCTGGCGGGGGGTCGGGGGGACCTGGGCGTCTTTCCGATGGGTCCGGCTGCAGCCCCTTTTCTTTTCCGCGGCAACGGGCCCCACAATCTCCCATCCTTTCTGGCAGATTGTCCCCATTCTTGTCCAGCACCGTTGCTGTTCTGTCACTTTTGAAAACGTCTCTCTGATCAGAACTGGATGTCTCCTCCAGAGGTCTGCATTTGTGCTCGTGTCCTGCTCTTAAACAGACTTCCCGGTGGCACCGTGGGCCTCCGTGATGTGCACTGCTAACCGGCTCTCGTGGGCGCCGGCCTTGGGTGTCCCCCGATGTTCCCGTTACCTTCTCTAAGGTCACAAGCAACGCCGCACAGATTTGCCGGCGGAAGTTCTCGGCGCCCCGAGAAGGAGGAGGCTCCGGTCCCTGTGGCATGACACACAGGTCCCTCGGTTCCACCTGTTGAAAAATAATGCCCACACACACTTCATTTTATGAACTTTGTTTTCTTGAATTCTCTTTACAGATGGATCCTCCAAATGGTTAGTTTTAAAAGTTCCCGGGTGAATTTAGGATATTTTTCCAAATTTCAAATACTATCCACCTGCTTGGGAACAGGTGGCTGTCAGAGGTGGGCTCTGTTTCTTGACTGAGGTCCCTTTGGGGTCTTGGGTGTGCAGGTGAAGTCAGTGCCCTGGTGACCCTCAAGGCTTCTGAAGGGGACGGCTCAGCTCCACGTGAGGAAGGAAGGCAATGACCTTGGTGGAGGTCAGGCTCTGCATGCTGGGCAGGGCGGTTCCCTGAGCGATCGCTTCAGGTGAGGGCATCACTGGAAAGTGTCTTGGGGGCGAAGGCAGAGGAGCAGGGCAGGAAACGGGGCTCTGAGGAGGGGCTGCAGAACACCAACCCTCTCTGAGCTCCTGAGTCCCCGGCTGGAGTGAGATCCAGGCCACTTCTCCAGGTGAGGGCTTGGACTGGCGTCCTAGTCTCTGCCGACTTCCCAGGGAGGTGACTCACCCAGAGGTGTGGGCTTGCCTGTCATCCCCCCCCACCTTCTGATCAGGGGCTGGCACAGCAGAATCGTGAGAGGCAGACGGTAGCAAGTCGGGCGCTAGTCTTGGCCGGTTTTTTTATTGTTGGATTTGGTGCCGGTGTCCAATGCCTCTGCAGACCTCAGTTTCCCCAAATGTACACTGAGAGGTTAGAACTATCTGACCTCTAGGAGCCCTCTCCAGATCTGGCCTCTTTCCCTTGGCCATACCGAGATGCCTGGGCAGGAAGGAAACAGCCTTCTTGTGACCCCGGCACCACGTCTCCGGGCCTACCTTGCACTCACAAGGACCCTCTGCCCCAGGATGGTCTGTGACCCCCCCCCCCCCACACACACACACAGGGCCTCACACAGGAAGCGCAGGGCCAAGCATAGGTCCCTGCCCCAACCCACTTGCAGAGCTCTTTGCTGGGCATTTGAATTCAGTTGGTGCACAAGTGCCTCAAGGCCTACCACCCTGGTCGCTGTGCTTGGGGGCGATCTGACCACAGATGCTCCTGGGCCAGGGCCCTAGGAAGGTGAGGAAATCCGCCAGGAAGAAACACCCGCCCTTGCTAGGGGCGGGATAGAGGTGGGCAGGAGGGTGCCCGCTGTTTCCTCTGGAGCCTTCCCTGGGCATCTACTGTGCTCCCACGTGCTCGGGCGCCTAGCAGCTGGCCTGGAGGATTTCACACACCAGACCCAGAGAGAGAGAGAGAGAGAGAGAGAGAGAGAGAGAGAGTGAGTGTGTGTGTGTGTGTGCGCGCGCGCGCGCGCGCGCGCGCGCGGGCGCGGGCGCATGTGTTTCCGGGCAGAGGGGCCCTTTTTCAGAACCCACAGCAGGTCGGGCCTGGACCGCAGTGAGGCCTGGGCCAGGGTCCTCCCCGCTCCCCCCTTCCCCCCGCCGGCCGCGGGGGTGCGAGGGGGCTGGGCTAGCCCGCCGGAGGCCGCCCGCCCCGCTCCCGCAGCCGCCGCGGAGGCTCTGCAGTGAGGCCCCTGCGCACCTAGGTGGAGCCCGACCCGCGGTTTTCGGCTGGACAGGCCCCGCCTGACCCGCCGGCGCGCCAGGCGGGGGCGCTGCAGGGCGGCGGGGGGTCCCCCGGGTCCCCTGCGCGGCCCAGTGCGCATCGGCGGCTCCGCGGACCGGGCGGAGCGCAGACGGCGGCGGGCGCGGGCCGGAGTCCGATCGCCGCGCGGGCCGCCTCCCCAGAAGGGGCCGAACGAGCGAGCGAGCGAGCGGGCGCGCGCCGCCGGGCCGGGGCAGCGGTTTCCCGCGGGCGGCGAGGCGCGCAGCGTCGCCGGCCCCACCTGTCGGCGCGGCGGCCGCCGCCACCGGCCCCTCCGCCGGCCCCGGCAGCGCCGGCCAGCGCGAGCGGCCCGCGGAAGCGCCGGCCCGGGCCTCGTCCCACGGCAGCGGCGGAGGCGCGGGCTCCGGGGAGCGCGGAGGCCGGCCCCGTCCGGGGCGGAAGGGGGGGCGACCGGCCCGCCAGCCCCGGGCCGCGCAAGTTGGATCTCGGCGGGCCCGGCCGGGCCCCGGCGGCGGCGATGGTGCGGCAGCCCCGCGCCCTGCGCGCAGTCCCGGCCCCGAGCCCGGCTCTCCGCGGCGGCGGCGGCGGCGGCGCGGCCCCCTGAGCCCCGGCCGGAGCGAGCGCGGCGCGGCGCGGCGGCGGCGGCGGAGGCGGCGGCGGAGGAGGAGGAGGAGGAGGCGAGAAGGAGGAGGAAGAAGAGGAAGAGGAGGAGGGGACGAAGAAGGCGACGCCGAGCAGCGGCGGAGGGGCCGGGGCGCGCAGCACCCCCCCGCTCCGCCGGCCGTTGCGCAATCCGCGGCCCGCCGTCCGGGCCCTGCGGGCGGCGCGGCTCCGGGGGCGGCGGCGGGGCTGATTCATGGGGCCGCGGCGGCCGCCCCCCCGCGCCCGGGCCCCCGGCGCCCCGCAGCCCGCGATGGTGGCCGAGTGGCCGGAGCGGCGGCCGCCGCGGCCGGAGACTTTCTGCTAACCTCCCCGCCCCGCCGCCCCTCCCCGGCGCCCCCCGCCCCTCCCCTCCCCCTGCCCGAAAGACGCGCATCGCCGCCCGGAGTGGCGCCTCCAGTCGCGGCGGCCGCGGCGGTGGCGGCGGATGGGGGGCGCGAGCGGGCGGCCGCGGCGGCTGCACCCGGTGGGGCGCTGATGCGGCGCCTGGACCTTCGCTGCGCGACTTCGGGGGCGTCGGCCGAGTGGGCACTCCGCGATGCAGCTCCTGAAGGCGCTCTGGGCACTCGCAGGGGCCGCGCTCTGCTGTTTCCTCGTCCTGGTGATTCACGCTCAGTTCCTCAAAGAAGGTAATTGTCCCCGGCGCGGACCGGCCCCCGGGCGCTGTCCCCGCGGCCGCCCGGGCTTCCAGCACGTTCCGCCGGCGCCACTGCGGGCCGGAGCGGCGGCGCGGACCTTCCCGCGCCCGGCGCTTCGGGGCTCACCGGCGGCGCGGGGAGGGCGCCGCGGCCTCTGTGCCCTCGCGCCGCTCGGGGCCCCAGCTCTCGCCGAGGCTGCCGTGCCGGTCCCCTGCCCCACTCGGCCCCGTTGGCAGCGGCGCCCGCCCGCTCTCCGCGGGCCCTCGGTAGATGGCACCCGCGCTCCACGGTGGCGGGGCCGGGGCGCGCGCGCGCGGGGCTGGGGGACCGGCAGGAGCCAGGGTGAGGCCTGCGCGCAGCATGCCGCTCCCCACGCCACCTTCCCAGCCGAATCGGGGACCCGTGGGCTCGGGGAGCCGGGACTTGGTCGCCAAAGTGCGGGGGTTGGGGGGGTGGGGTGCTGCCCTCGGGTGCCTGCTGGAGCGGGGGCCCCTGGATCCCGTTCTTGGGACTTGGTTCAGGCGGATGCCTGGACGGTCGGACCCTCGAGGCTGGAGGGTATTCTGGGACCTCGGTTCCGATATGGTCAGGTGGGCACTCCTGGAAACTTCCTGGCCCCGAGCAGGGCTCTCCTGGAGCTTGGTCCTGGTAGACCCAGGGCACGCCAGGCCTTCAGTTGTACCCACTGCCTGGGGCTGTCAGCCGCCCTTGCCCTCAGGCACCTTGCTACCAGGGCCACCGGCCCGCCCCCCCTGGCCAGCAGGGAGCGCTGAGCACTGGAGGGAGCTGGAGTGGCTGGGGAATGCTAGCCCGTCCTCATTAGCCCTGGGTTTGGGTTCCTACAAAGGAAGGATTTGCAACATTCAGCTGCTTCCCTGCCTAATTAATGAGCTGCTGCTGGCTTCCCAGGGAAGCAGGTAGGTGTGGGAGGCCAGCCCCAGGCTGGGTGACCTCCTCCATCGGCCTGGTGGCCGTTTCCCTCCGTGGAATTTGGGTCCAGGACCTGAAGGGGGAGCTGACTGTCCCAGGGGCTTGCTGTTGGCCTGCCCTGCCCTGCGGGTGAAGTTGGAGGCCAGCTCCCGGCCACGCCACCTGCCTTTGGAGTGGGCGGTCTTGCCTTGGGTTGGTGGTCCCACGGGGCTGGCACGTCCCCAGAGGGCTGTTCTCAGCCATGTCTGCTACCAGGGGACCAGAGGACCCCCCCCCCCCAAGTGGCCAGAGGGACCCTGGGCAGCTGGGCCTTGTTGGGCCTTTAGTTCTTTACCCTTCTCCCTGGTCTTTCCCGTCGGCGCGGGGGGGGGGGTTCGTCTTGGAAAGGGATCGCGCGTTAAAGTTTTACCGTCTCTCTCCAAGGTCGAAAGTGCCCATCTACATGGGAAGTTCCCGGGACGAAGAGCCCTTTCCCTGATATTAAAGCAATGATTTAGAAAGAGGGTCAGGCCACTGGCCACTCCGATTGCGTGGGACTGAACGGGTCCCTTCCGCTCTCCCCACGGGGACTGAGCGGTCCTGGTGTCTTCAGGGGACAGCACCATGCTCCTGAGGCGTGGGTCTCAAGGACAGTTTCTTCTGGCTGGGAGGAAAGAGCTTCTGTCCCCTGGGTTGGAGGATGCCGGGTTGCAGGGCAGGGCAGGGTTTAAGGGAAGAAAGGGGTTCACGGAGTGAAGTGTTTTTGTGGGTGGTCGTGGAGAGCCCTTCACAGGAAATCTCGGCATTCACCCTAAGCAGACAGATACACACACGTGTGTGTCATGTGATGGCAGGCCGTGGAGGACGAGGAGGCCAGGCTGCGGGGCCGTGGAGCAGGCATGTGGTCAGAAGGCGCATGTCCCTCAGACAGACGGGAGTCCCGGTGTTTGCCCGTCCAGCCGTCCAGGCGCCGGAGGTCCGTCAGCGTGCGGTGACACGGAGGCTCTGGCTGCAAGGGGCTGTCCCCTTCGTCACAGGGGAGGCCTGGGGCTCTTCTTGGTCCTCAGGCCGTGGGAGCCGGTTTTCTTGCCTCCAGTAGCGTGCTGGCCCGCGGGAGGGGGGCGGCGAGGCGGGCTGGCTGGCAGTTGTGACTTGTTGTCTGCAGATGAGTGGGAAAGGGCTGATTAAGTAGCCATTTCCGTGACTCTGGCTTTTCAGGGATGAAGAATGGGGGGCCCAGGGAGCCGTTTGTCCACACTTCACCTTTTGTGTGGAGCTGCGGGCCACCCTGTGGCTGACTGGTCCCCCTCTGGCCAGCCGGCCTCCCAGCGTTTGGGAAGATGAATCGGGCTGTGACCGGAGACGCGCGCACATTGTGGTTCCCCAACTGCAGCCGTGGCTGGTCCGGCCTTTGTCGGGACGATCCTCGCCCCTGGGTGGGTCCCGCCTGGCTCGGCCGGCCGAGGGCCGAAGAGGGAGCCCCGGACGTGGCCCCGGTGTGGGAAGTGGGGACGCCCCGGGGCCTGGGCGGCACCTTCTCGGCTCACTCCTGGGGCCACCCCGACCCCCTGGGACACAAGAGGGGCCTGTCTGTTGCTTCTGAATGCAGCGTGCAAATGTGTGTTTGGGGGTCTCGGGAACCAGATTTAAAACCCAGCTGCTTACTCAGGAGGCAGGTGCCCAGGTGACGGGGTGCTGGGGCAGGGGCAGAGGGAACCCCTTCCTCTACGTCCTTGGTTACGTCGGGCCTCGGAACGGGGTTACGGGAACGGCTAGAATCGTAACAGTGTTTCCCACCTTCCTCTTCAAGGGACTTTAATATATTTTCCTCCCGTCTTTTATTCACTTGACAGATTACAGCACTGCCCGCAGATTAACGGCTTTTGTGTCGATGCCTAATGTAACAGGAAGAGCGACAGAAACACTAAAAAGGAGCGGGGAGACGTGAGAGCTGATGCCCGGCCGAGCCAGGCCGCTTGTGGGGCGAGGTGTTGGGGGCTCTGGGACCCGGAGGGGGCAGGAGCAGGCCAGGAAGTCTGCGTGGAACGGCGAAGCTGGGATTTGTTTCTGGAACGTGGTCTGGGGATTTAAGTCTCTCTCTGTAAACCCTTTCGGTGGCAGACGAGTGTGTGAGACGGGCGTGTGTCGTGTCAACAGCCTCTCTTACAGCTGCTCCCGAGCGCTCGCGGCGGGGTGGGGAGGTCGGCACCGGGCCGGCCGCCCTCGCCGTGTGCCGGCCTCGGTCCCGGGGCTCCCGAGTGCCGTCGCTGTGGCCCGCGAGGCCTCAGCCGCTGCCCCGGGCCAGGCTGTGTGATAGAGTGGATACGATCCAGCGTTCACGTCCCGAGTCAGCTCGTTGTTCTGAGAGGGAAGAGTAATTCTGTGAGCCCGAGGCTGGGAAGGGGCACGTGTGACCCCATCGGGCCCCTTAACGGCCTTCCGTTAGTTGGCGGCCTTCCGTAGTCGCTAATTGCTGTCGTGGTCACGAGATTCGCAGCTGGCACCGAGCGTCACCAGCTTCCTTGCAGCCACCAGCTTGTTCCGAACAAGGGACAGGGAGAGGATCGGGGACTGACACGGCACCCTTCCTGAGCGAGGATTCCGTCGGAAATGCTCGTTGGCTCGAAAACAGCCCGACAGCCTCTCCCAGTTATGTGGCACGCATGCGTGTCCCCGAGGCGTGAGCCGGCAGGGGCTGGCGGGAGGCCCGCCGTGGGTTGGTGCGGGCTCGGCGGGGAAGCTGTTCCTGGCGGTTCTGGGCCGGGGGACGGTGCCCAGCTCCATCGTCAGAGTCGCGGCTGCAGAGGCAAGCCTCGTTCACAGAGAGAGGGCCACAGCCCCGCGCCTGGCCGCCCTCGGCCGCTGTGCCAGTGACCTCCACCTGGTCCCCGCATGGCGCCTCCCCAACCCTCCAGCAGATGCGTCGGGGGCTGGGGACGTGTGAGTGGCTTCGGGAGGGGTGGGAGTGGAGGACGTTAAAAATAACCAGCTCCTTTATCATCATTTACTATCGTTTCTCATGTGATGAAGAATCTGATAAATGAAACCCACACCAGCCTCAATGGGAATCTCAGCGCCGAGATCCCATCCTCAGGACTGGAATCAGAGGGGACTTTTCCGACGTGACACGGCTCGCTGCGGCCTTGGGCGGGGGCGTCTGCGCTCTGGGGGCCCCCAAAGAGCCCTGGGGTGTCTGGGGGCACCGCTGTGGTGGGGGTGGGGGCCGTGCACGTGCCCACGCTGGGAACGGCGAGGCCTCAGCTGAGGTTCTGGCAGGCAGCAGCCTCCCACCTCGTTCTGTCCGAAAATGGCACGGGGAGCCGCGCCGGGGACGTGCGGAGCCCTCGCTCAGTGGTCCGCATGCCGTCTGGGGACACCAGGAGCAGAGGGGGCAGGAGGGGCGGCCGCGTCCCCTCCTTTGGTGGTGATGTTAATGACTAGTAAGTGACATCTGGTTGAATTATTCAAAGGCCCCGTGTGTCTGTGGTTCTATATGCCGTCCTGAGGCGTGTGGAGTATATCACATGCATCGTGGGCCCGACTGAAAATGCAGCCTCTTAATTAGGGGGCAGAGCGCCTGTGCGATGGCATGCAAGCACAGGGGCGGAGGGAAGCCCGTCCGTTGTGTCCTGAGTCACACAGGAACGAAAAGCACTTGAAAGTATGTGACGCGTGTGAAGTGAGCTACGCTGTGAGCACCTGCACAGGTAGCACAGAGCAGCTACTTGGGCACGTTTTCAGGGAGCGGATTCGGGGCTCCTCTTGGATGAACGTTCATGGCCCGTATTGCTGTCTACCTGCTGTCAGCCAGGGGGGCCTCAGCCGTGGTCGCCAGCGTTCCCAGGACTCTGGATCCTGGCTCCGGGGAGCCCTGTGGGAAAGGGCAAGGCTTCCTCTCCCTCCCAGGGCCGGGAGCACATGTCTGTGTCCACCCCCCCCCACTGCCCCGCAAATGGATGGACAGGCCCCCACCCCAGGACCACCTCTGCAGGGAGGGGCTCCGCAAAAGGAAGGGAGCCTGAGGACCAGCGGAACGGGGAAAGGGTGGGAGAAAAGCCCAGTCTGCGGAGGCCCACCCTGGGACCCGGCCCGAGTCCTGGGGGCCCGCTCACCAGCCTCGGCTGATAGCCTGCCTTTCCCGGCGGGGGGCTCTCATCGCTCCGTAGACCCGGTGAGTCAGGTGCAAGACGGCCAGACCCACCTGCTCTTTCTGGTGGTTACTTAGTTACTGAGTGCGTGGGGACACTGCTGACAGCCCCCCTGCAGAAGCTGTTGGCAGGGGTGGCCCACGGCTGCAGGCGGGGAGGAGGGTTATCCGGCTGTCGGCCGAGGTTGGGGGGGGGCCTTGCTGTCGACACCCCCAGCTCCCCACGCGAGCAGGCGCTTCCTCCAGGCGCCAGGCGGGGAGGGGGGTGGGCAGCTCCCCAGAGACCCTGGCTTTGCTGGATCATCGCTTTTCCGCGTCTACACTGCCTGCAGGCAGGTGCCTGGATGAACCCAGGGAGGCAGTCAGGGTGCGCGAATCCGTTTCCCTGTTGTGTGGGCTCTTTGAGGCACACGTGGCAGGTGCAGCTGTGCGACCCCGAAGGTGCCCACGGCAGCTCCCAGGTGAGCCCTGAGAGCATGGAACCCCTTTGTCCCAACAGTTTTGTAGGGACTGGAGCCGGAGGTCCGCCCCGCGTGCCCCCGCCGCTCCCAGCCGTCACGGAGAGGTCCCAGAGCTCTGCCCCGGACCGCCGGAAGCTTCTTTGCAGCCTGATGCGTCACGTGTCAGACACTCAGACCACCGCCTGGGGTTGAGCCACGGCTCGCTCTGGGTGGACTGCCACCCGTCACGTGGACGGCAGGTGTGTGTGCCACGTGCCCGGCCTGGGAGGGGTTGTGCCAGCAGCTCCAGGGGCCCTGCCTCTTGCGGGACTGATGTGGGAGCTGCCGTGGTCTTGCACGTGTCTTCGGTTCGCCTTTCCCTCCCTGCCTAGTGGCGTCCACGAGTCACTTGTCATTCCGTCCGATTCTCGCTGAACGGGGGAGGCCGCTCTGCAGGTGGGAACACGGTGGAGGGAGGAGGCTCTGGACGGCCGCGGACAGGCAGGTTCCAGGAGATGAGACCGATGTGGCCTCGTGTCCCAGGCCCTCCAAGCAGCAGGGCCCCCAGCCCTTAGGGCTCAACCCTCCCGAAGCCCCTGAGTTGTGGTAGAAAGACAGGCCGCCTGCTGGAGTGGCTGTTCTCACCCGTGGGGCTGGTGTGGACCTCAGGCGCCCAGAGTGGCAGCCGCCAGCTCTCGCTGTCCCCGAGTGCCCGGGACTCTGACGGGTGGGACGGGGCCTCGAAGGGCCGAGGCAGTCGCCCTGCGGCGTCCCTGGAGGCCCTCAGCCTGCCGGCTCATGACCTGTGTGGGGTCCGACCGGCACCTGCTCCTGGGCTGGGGGTGCTGGTGCCCCCTGCCCCCGCTCAGCCGAGCCCTCTGCCCTCTGCCCTCTGCCCTGTCCTCTTTTGTTCTTGTTTTGCGCCACAGAAAACAGACCGGGCTCTGCTGGGTCCCGAACGTCAGCGTGTCACCCGTGGAACGGTGTCACCCTCCCCCCCGCCCCTGACCTCATGCCGCCTAGGAGTTCTCAGAAGCGGGGCCTCCCGCTGCCCACCCCCAGCCCAGGCTGGACCTCGTTTCTGGTCTTGCCGGGGCTCCCCCGTTACCTCCCATGGCCTCACCTACCCCGTGAGGAGGGTGTGGTTGGAAAGTCAAGGACAGAACGTGCAGGGTCTGGCCAAGGCCCCAGGGCCTTCGACGCTGAGCACCGGGCTCCACTTTTTCTTCCTTGCGGGAACGCAGATGTGCATCCTGGGAAGCCACACGGAGGTGCGGCAGCGACCCTGCAGGATGGGCGCCCGCTGGCGGTCTCGGGCAGGGTGACATTGGCCTCAAAGCTGTCTGTCCGCCCACATGACCCCGCTGTGCAGGGGAGGCCACAGGGGTTGGGCAGAGACCTGGACGCCAGCCACCGGTTCTGAGCCTCGGTCTCCTGGTCCGACGGTGGGATCCCGTGGTTGGATGTGCCGAGGGGGCTCCCTCTGCCCTGCCCCTTGCCTCTAGGTCCCCCGACCTGGGCGGGGAGGGTGGTTCTAGAAGGCTCCAGCTCTGGGTGAGCTGCCCTCTGGGAGGCTGCCCGAGGACCCGGCCAGTTTTCCCCGGCTGACCATGTCCGCCCTCGGCCCTGTGGTATCTTCCCCGTGCGTAATTAGAGGAGGCTGTTCCATCTTTAAACACACTCTTTTCTGCCTGGAGAAGGCGGGTTTTATTAACTCCTTACCTTCCTTCTCCTCTGCTTACAGAAGCAGCCAGGCAGGCCCTCTGGTTTGCTCACCAAAGGCGGAGCCCAGAGCTTGTTATAAATGACTGTGCTCTGTGGGCCTTACAGCCTGCGTTCAGCCCTCTGACCCTGGGGGGCACCAGGGCAGCACGCACCCGGTCCCAGGACCCGCAGCCCCGTGACAGCCTCAGTAGGCGTGCCTGGAGCACAGATCAAGTGCCTGCTGTAAGCCAGCAGGGCTCTGTGCTGGGGAGCTGGTGGATCCAGTGGGATCCAGTGTGTAGGGAGGATGAGCGGGGGCCCGAGTGTGTGCACTTGGGGGGAATGCACAGCAGCGGGGCAGTGGGACCCCCCAAACCACGTGTGCCCCGGACCCGTGGATGCGGCCTTCTTTGGAGACAGGGTCTCTGCGGATGTAATTAAGGTAAGGGTCTCGAGATGAGATCATCCTAGACGAGGGTCCACCCTAAGTCCCCCGACAGGTGTCTTTATAAGAGAAGAGACGTGGGGGGGAGGCGGGTGAGGACGGGGGCAGAGACTGGGGGACAAGGGCTGCCCACGGCCAGCAGGAGCAGAAAGAGGCAGGAAGGACCCTCCCCGGGAGTCTCCAGAGGGGACACAGCCCTGCCCCACCTGGGTCTTGGACCCTCCACATCCAGGCCTGCGGGAGAGTGGATTTCTGTTGTTTGAAGCCACATGTTTGTGGTGATGGCAGGGCAGCTCCAGAAACGGACAGGCCGCGCACAGAGGAGGGGGCACACGCCGTGTCACCGGAGTCACGTCGCCGGGAGTCACGCCACATGTGCTGGGGGCTCAGGGAAGCGTGTTCTCCCGGGTGCTGGGTCTCACTGCCCTCCCCCGTCTGTCTGGTTTCCGGTCAGGGTGTCTGGGCCCACGGAAGTGATGACCTTGGAGCTGCCGGGTGGGGCAGAAGCCGCTTCCCCCAGGTCAGGTGTGGGATGGATGGGGCCACCCGGAAACTCCGAGCACGCCTCCCCCATAAATCCAGCGTTTCGCAGAGTGAGGCACGCTTTATGCAGCACGGGTGGGCATTTTTCATTTTAACGGCCGTGTGTTTATTTTTATGGGTGCCTTCTATTTGTGGCCATGGCGCTGGCTTTCTGGTTAAGAGAGAGAAAGGGCTTCTTTTGGACAGGAAGGTGGGACTCGGGTGCGGTGTCATCGTGGAGAGACTCGGGGTGGGTGTAGTGCACGTTTCCTGAGCACCTACTGAGCGCCGGGTGCTGGGAGTTGTTGGGACCAAGGGCGCCGAGAGCTCCGGAGAGTTCTGCAGGCTGGGGGGGTGGGCTCCAAAATGCTGGTCACTTCCTCTCGGGTGTCCAGGCTGGCTCAGCGGGGGAGCCGGGCTCCACGATGGAGGTCAGGATGGACAGGTGGCTCCGTCGGCTTCCTGGGGCCGCCGTCACGAAGGACCGTGGGTGGACACTTTGAGCCGCAGACCCTTCCGGTCTCTTGGCTCTGGAGGCCACGGTCTAGACCACCGTGGGGGCAGAACGGGTTCCTTGTGGAGGCTCCGGTTCCTCCCAGATCCAGGATGATTGCGTATCAAGAGCCTTGATTGTACCTGTGAGGACGCTTGGTCCAGATGGGAGGGGAGCTCACGGTACAGATGGTCCTTTTACTGGTTAGGGAGGGAACATGGGATGCATGGGCCGCTGGAGGGGTGCAGGCGAGCGAGGACGAGGGCAGGACTGTGCCCCCAATGTGGAGTCCCAGGCAAAGGGGGCACACCGAGTGCCGTTGGAAGTAGCCTGCTGGGGCCGTGCTGGGCAGAAGGAAGAGGCGGGCACCCCAGTCTGTCTGTAAGGCCGGTAGTCAGCCCCCCTGCATGTCTGACCTGTTCCGTGTCACGTAACGTCCCCCGAGGTGGCAGGTGGGGGGCGGGGGGAGTCAGGCCGAAGGCGGCGAGGGGCTTGCTGAAGCCACGTGGCCCTGAGCCCCTGCAGACGTGAGGGTGTGGTGCTGGGGGTGGCCCAGGAATCTCCCTCCCCCAACAAGCATCTGCCTGGACACCTGGGAGGTGGCCGCAGGGGTGGGGCCGGAGGGCTCCCTGCGGCTTCTGCAGAAATCTCTTGGTCCAAGTGGTCTCCTGAGCTGCCCCCTGCATGGGGCCTTGTGCTGACGTCCTTCCGGGGACTGGCTCATCCCATCTGTCACTGAACACCCTCCTTGCCATGCTCAGCTCTTCTCTTTGCCACTGACCTTGGGGGCTTAAGGACCCTGTGCCTCAGTTTCCCCCATCGGGGGGCTGTGAGCACAGGTCCCCCGGGGTGGTGGTGAGGGAGAGGTGTGTTCACGCATGCAGGAGGTCACAGCTGAGCGTGTGGAAAGTACTGGCCTCACGTCACACCCAGCTTGGGATCACCATCCCGCCCGTCTGTCCTCTGACATGGGCGGAGGACTCCGGATTGGCCGCCATGTCCCCACTGCCCCCCCCATCTTTCCACCCCTCCTTTGCTTCCTCGTTGTTCATGCCGACCCTCTCCCTTGGGGGGGGCTGAGAGGCAGTTCTCAGCTGGGCTCTGGGAGGCTCTGGATGGAGGTTGTCAGAGGGAGGGCCCCGTGTTGGGTGACGATCCAGGGTACATGGAATTTTCCAGAATACTTAGCAGACATAAGCAAAAGGGGCCTTCATGAGGTCCTGCCTGTGCTTTCTGGGGCTGATCTCAGGGGGTCACTCAAGAGGGCGGTCAGGGCCCCTGGGGCTGAGCCTGGCGTGGTACCTGGTTGGTGCCTGGAGAGCCACCAACGGGGTCCTGGGCCTGGGGGAGGCTTGCTGAGGGGGGACAGGAGAGCCAGTGACGGCCTTGCCTGTAGCCCCGGGATGGAGCCGTCCCCTGGTGACCCAGCTGGGGGCAGAGCAGCTCCGGGGTGGCTGGCCTGCCGACTGCCTTCACCGGCCCGCTGCCCTCTCCTGGGCAGGTCCCTGTGCACAGGTCCCCGGGCCACTCTCTGCTCACTGGACGCCTTTCCGCTTCTGCGTATAAGGTGACGCCTCGGAGCCCGTTTACCCAGAGATGACGGCACAGAGGAGGTCCGCCCACATCACCTCGCAGATGGGGAAACGGAGGCCCGGCAGCAGACTGACTCCTCCAGGGCCGCGTGGGTCTCAGTTAGTGATGTTGGCAGATGTTGGGGGAAATGGGTCTTCAGGCAGGGAGACCGGTGCGGCCGAGGGCTTTCTCGTTCTTGTTGCAACAGGGAGGGGTTTCCAAGCTGGCTGCGGGGGGGGGTGGGGGGGTGGGCAGGGGTCTGCAGAGGAGGACTGATGGGCGTGCCAGGTCTGAGCCCGACAGTCTATCAGATTGCAGAGAAATGTTCCTGTAACTGGCCATTGTGTGGGGGCCCTCGAATCTGTACTTGTCCTGTCCCCCGAGTGACACACGTGTCTGCTCTTAGGCACGAGGTGGGGGGCTGCTCTTGGTCTGTTCCCAGGGCTGGGCACGTGTGTGTCCAATGCAAGTCAGCACCCGGGGACACGGGGCCACACTCACCGTTCCCAGGGGGCCCCCGTGTGGGTCCCGCCAGCTGCCTGCTCCTTACTGAGTGTGACCGTGGAGCTTTGTCTGGGGCTGGGTCGTGGCTCGTGGTCTCCAGCTCTGAGTTGTCTACCACGGACCGGGCACCCTGTCTGTATTTCTGGGTGGGCTGTTGGGAACACGGACCCCGTGGTTTGGCGCTCTGACCGCCGTGCCCAGGGAGCCTTCGTCTGGCTGGTCACTGAGCCTCGGATGGCCTTGGCAGGTGGAGCAGACGGGCTTCCTCGGTGTACCCTGCCCTGCCCAGAGGAGTCCGTGCCCCCACCCCCTGGCCCACGAGCCACTCTCGGCTTGCGGGCGTCGCTGCTTGCACGGGGAGACACTGCACTTGACCACACCTGTCAGCGCTGGGCGCGTGAAGCCCCGTGTCCACACGGGCGACTCTGGACGGAAGAGCTTCCTGGAGCCCGTGACCCGGTGGAGTGGCAAGCACCAGTCTCCCTGCACACACTCCCAGCTGTGTGCCCGCAGCCTTGGCCTCCACTGCTCCAAAATGCAGAGGAATTCTCCCTGTGCCTTCCCGGGCAGAAACGCAACCCGGGGGCCCTCCAAAGAGATCTGGGGGACTCCCTGTTCCCAGAATGGTTGCCCTCTAGGCTCCTGTGTTCCTCTGGGCCCCAGGGGTGCGGGGAGGCGATCACAACCACCCCCCTGCCCCCCCCCCCCCCCCCACCCCCGGCAGCTCCAGCTGGAGCCTGCTGGGACTGAATGCAGCTGACGGCACTCAAGGGCTCCAGCCACACAGAAGAGGCTGGGGAAATAGATGTGTTTTGTTCCGACGATCAGCACACCACCAGCGGTGATGAGATCCTTGCTGGGCAGGGGGGCCAGAAGCCCTTCTCTGGGCCAAGGCAGGCCAAGTGGGGCTCCGTGGGGGCCGCCGAAGCCGTCCCCGTGGGCCACGCACAAGAAGTGACACTTCGGGGGATGGGCATCAGCCCAACAGGTGCAGTGAGCCGCCCACCCGCAGGTGAGGGTCCCCGGCACCTGTCTTGCCTCCGGGGGCTGAGAAGATCCTGGGTGCTGGTTAATTGGCGTCCGTGTGGGGCCGTGCCGACTTCCTCAGGGTCTAATCCTTTAAGAACAGAGACGGTCTCCAGTACAGCTGAGTTCTAAGTAAATTAAAACTTCTGCTACATGATATCTCGCAGCCTTATTAAGCGGCAAGATTATGCAAACACAATCATTAAGTATGATTATGCAACTTCCAGTGTGGTTCTTACAGGACATTCATTATCTCCCACCCCTCCGTACGTAAGCTTGATTCCCAGGGAATTAGTGGTATTACTGTTCAAATCTTAACTTTTGTGTTAAGCAGGCGCGTGGCAGAGCTTTTGAAATGCATCTTGAAGGCGGTGTTTGCATCTCAGGGTTTGACAAGGGAGTGAACGTGACGAAGGACCAATCTCGCTGGTCTGGGAAGATTCCGGCCGTTGTGCCGATAGGTTTCTCCTCGCCTGATTAAAACGACGCTCTGTTGTCCTGAAAGTTACCGAGATGGAGTTGTTTCAGACAAGGGGGGGGATGGCGGAGGGGACGCCGCCTCAGGGGGCCTAGGGCGAGTGTTCCTTTCTGGTCCCCACGGGCTCGGCCGGCTCTGGGCCCTGGCGCGTGTCTGAGACCAGCGGACGGCGGCCTTCCCAGCCCTGAGAAAGCCGGCAGGTGAACGGATGACGGGACGCGTGCCGATGAGGTGGACTATGACTCAGGCGTAAGGAAAAAGCACGTTCTGGCACCTGCTGCAACGTGGACGACCCGTGAGGGCCTGGAGTTAAGTGAACCAAGTCTTGCTCGAGGGAACTCCTGTTCGGTTCCACTTGGGCGGGCAGCCTGGTAATGGTCCGATCACGGACACAGAAAGTCGGATGGTGCTTCCTGGGGCCTGGGGGGGGAAGAATGGGGTGTGGGTGTTTAGTGGGGAGCAGGTTTCCTTTCGGGAGGACCACCAAGTTCTGGACACGGATGTGGTGACGGTGGCACCACACTGAATGTGCTCGACGCCCCTGCCCTGCACAGTGACAGGTGGTTAAAATGGCGCCTGGGGGTCTCAGTCGGGTGAGCGTCCGACTTCGGCTCAGGTCACGATCTCGCGGTCCGTGAGTTCGAGCCCCGTGTTGGGCTCTGTGCTGACAGCTCGGAGCCTGGAGCTGCTTCGGATTCTGTGTCTCCCACCCTCTCTGTGGGGGGCGCGTGCCTGGGCTGGGCCCCTCTGGACAACGAGGGGACCTCGGGGAGGCCAGCAGGTGGGGTGGGGCCCCAGTGGCGCCACGGGCGGGGCTCAGAGAGGAGGCTGTTCGCCAGCTCTGCGAGTTGCGTGCCAGCCCTCGTGGCCACGCTTGTTCCTGCCACAGGGAGCGTGTCTGCTCTGATTCATCGTGTTGAAGTGTGTGCGTGCACAGTAGTGTGCCTGTTCGTGTGGGCACCCACACGTGTCTTTATGCACCTCGTCTCGTGTTATGTGTGCGTAAAGGTGGGTGTTTGAGCCGACGGCACCTTGTGTTGCACGCGGTTCGGAAGGTACAGGTGTCGAGTCACGGTGTCTTCCCCGGCGATCCCGTGCCCCGCAGCGGCCAGCCGGGTGGTGCTTCCAGCGTCTCCTGCCCTCAGCGGGAGTGCTCGCACACACATGTGCACACACGCACACACACACACGCACGAGAACATCACGTTTGCCCTTTCTGCAGTAGTTCCTGGAGCTCTTTCCGGAACGGTGTTCTCTCACGCGGCTGTGGGGGATTCCTCCGCGTGGGCTCACGTTCACGTGACGGGTTCCCCATCGCCGGCCCTCCCGTCTGCGTCTTTTCTCGGAAGGGAACGTGCTGGCCAGGGCAGCCGTGCGCGCCTTCGAGGCCCCGTGGGCGGGTGCGCCGTCGTGCCTCTGGAAGCCAGCCGGGGCCTCCCTCCGTCCAGCGGGTCGCGTGCAGAGGCCCCCCAAGCCCGCAGCTTGTTGACAGCGCGTGCTGTCAACCCTGTGCGTCCCCCTGACCAGCAGGTGGCGGGCGGGCGTCTGGGGCCATTGTCATTCTCGCTTCTCTTCTGAGGCCGATGCGGCCGCTTTCCCCCGTTCGCCCTCCGATCCGTGGCGGTTCTGTGTGGGGTGCTCGCGGCGTCCTGACTGCAGGGCTCTCCGCTCTCCGGGACAGTCTTCGTTACCACACGGGTGGCACAGAACGCTCCTGCAGCGGCTCAGGCACGAGCTGCCCCTCGTCCGTGCGTGTTGGGCTCCGATCGTGGCCGCGTCTGAGAGACCACGTGTGTCTGTCCCCCCCGCTGGGTCTCGTGCACGGCCGCGTCCCATTACGTGCCCCGTAGCGGCCTGGTGCTGACAGGTGCCCGGCACAGACCTGGAGAGGGCCGAGTGCGCGGGTCAGTGGAGCCCTGAGTAACCGTCACCTCTCAGCGTCTCGGGGGCGCGGGGGAGCCGTGACGTGTGGGGTCGGAGGCGGTGAGTCCGCTGATGGAGGTGTCTGTGCCAGGGCTGAGGTGGGCAGCAGGGCCACGTGGCCAGGGAACGGTGGTGCTGGGCTGCCCAGCGGCCTCTGGGGGTGCCCAGTCCAGGGTCTCTGCGGACGGGCAGGTCCCACGTCTCTGACTCCTGCCGCACGAGAAGGCTTTGCAGGGGCCTGGAGAGGTAATGGGGTGATGGCTTGAGGCAGGGCCGGTCCCTCAGGAATGGGCTCAGGGGCGCGTCAGCCAGCAGTCGCCTTTCTGGACCCGCCTGGACCTTCCGGGGAGGGTACGACCTCACCGCAAGGCTGTGCCTTCGCTCGGCACGGAGCGGTGAGCGCCCCGGCGGACGGGCACACGGGGCTGATGCAGACTGGCTCTCGGAGGTGCTGGGCCCTCCGTTTTCCCGGGTGGGAGGTTTCATTTACCAGAAAAGACCTTGCGTCATAAGCGCTGGCGTCGCTCTTGGCTCCGGTCCCGCCTTGCGCTTCCCGGGCCGGGCAGCCTGTGTGAGCGGCGGTGCCCGCGTCTCAGGAGACGGTGGGGCGAGGAGGTCCCCAGGCAGATGGCGGTGGCGCCTCCAGCTGTACGGCGTCACAGATGCTCAGTGGTGGGCTTGCCAGGAAGCGGGCACTTCGGGCTTTTCGGGACAATGCGTTGCAGGGTGGGGCAGCTCCCCGGCGAGGCCCCCCCCCCCCCCCCGCGCCTCCGCCTCTCAGTTGCCAGGGGTCACAGAGGCCCCGGTTTCACCCAGCCCGGGGAGACGTGGGGCAGAGACGTGGGGCTTCCGCACAGGGTCACGACGCGGCGTGGACACACACACGGGGCATCCCATCGGGGCACGAGAAGGCCCCGGCACCTTCCCTCTGTCTTTCCACTGAGGGTGCTGGGATGCTGTACGATGACGCTCTGGGGAGAGGACACCAGGAGCACCTTGTCTGGCACCAGTGGCCCGTGCACACCCGTGTGGAGCCCCGATGGGGCGCTCCTAGCTGGCGGCTCAGCTGCTTGTGGTTGTCATGGAGACCGCGTCCCAGGCCGACGGAGGATTTGGCTGTCGCCTCTTGTGGCCCGGGGACAGGTGGCTTTGGGACAAAGTCCCCCTTCTTTCCTACACCCCTCTGTGCCAACAGCATGCCAGGAATGTGAGCCGAGAATGGCAGGCCCTGCTCCTGTGTCGTCCTGAATTTCCTTGCCGGAAAGTGAGCCCCTGGATGGTGGTTGCCTCCTGGGTATTTCCTCCTTCCTGTCCCCGCTGGCCCCCTAGAAGCAGGGCTACGGGGAGATGGGAGGAATAGGCCGAGTGTCTCTCCAGAGGGTACAAGCAGGAAGCAGCACACTTGGGAAGGAATCTTGGTTTATAGGGTGTCTTCACTTTATCTTCTTCTCGGGGGAGGGGACTGTTGTTGTGATGATGATGGTGGTGGTGATGACGATGATGGTCGTAATGATGGTGGTGATGATGGTGATGGTGCTGGTGATAACGATGGGGATGATGAAGATAGTGGTGGTGACGGAAATGATGATGCTAACGATGGTGATGTTGACGGTGATGGTTGATATCAATGGCGATGATGGTCATGGTCATGGTGGTGGTGGTGATGTTGATGGTGGTGATGAAGATGGTGATGATGATGATGGGAATGATGATGATGGTGGTGATGGGGGTGACGGTGATGATGGTGGTGATGATCAATGATGGTGATGATGGTGATGACGATGGCGGTGATGGTGATGATAGTGACAGTGATGATGGTTTGATGGCCGTGATAAGTGGGTGTTCACACAGGACCCGCCTGCCTCAAAGGCCGGAGCACCTGTCCTGCTGCCGTCCCCCACTGTGAGCTCAACGCCTCACTGGGCAGCTTCTGCCCCCTCCACCCTTCTGGCTACAGGGTGCCCCATTTCTGTGCCCCAGTCGGGCCTGGCACATCCTTCCAACGCCCCCTGCTGTTCATCTCTTCCTTCCCCATCCCTGGCTCTGCCACCTCCCTCACCTTTCCATGTGTGTGTGTGTGTGTGTGTGTGTGTGTGTGCACACGTGTGTATGTTGGGTGAGAGGACGTGAAGGTCCCTCTGTGGAAGCATTCTGCTCTTTGCTGTTGTGACTTGGGAAACTGTCACTCCAGGGAAGGCTCCTCTAATACCAGGGACGCTCTGGCCAAGTGACAAAGGAAGAGTAGAAAACCAGGGTGGGTCAGTGCAGGGAAGCAGAAACATCTAGTTGCTGTCAGGAGGGCATCACTTCCGTACAGACGGACCCTGCAGCTTTCCCTTTGGGGGCGTAGCTCCATCAAGGGGTGAACTCGAGCCCGCCCCGTGGTCCCGAAGAACAGGAATGTGAGGGGCCGTGGAAGACCATCCTCCAGGCATCGCGTGCGCACCTGGGCTCGCAGGAAGGTACACCCCTATGACCCGCCTTCAATCCGTAGTGCAGACCACGCTTCATGTGCAGTTATTGGAAAATTGCAAACCCACGCTGCCCGGAATGAAGAAGTGCCCTCAGTACATCCTGCCGAGTCTGCGGAGCATTCGCGGAGAGGCCACGAGGACAGAGAGCAGACACTGTGGCACTTGCCACTTAAAAGTGGAGAATGGCGTGAGGGCGTGTGTGTGGGACAGAAGCCGCCCAGAAGGGAGCTGGGCTCCTGGCGTGTCGGGAGGAGTTGCTGGCCTGGCACCCCGGGAAGGGCAGGTGGCAGGTGGGAGGTGGGGCTCGGGGCCTTCCTGTGTCCTGAGCCCACGCCCACAGGCCTCAGGCCACCCTCTGAGCAGCCACGTGGCACAGATCCCCCAGAATGAGTGGCTCTCCCGGCGACACTTGGGGAAGGTGGGGGCTGTTTTCTGACGTTTGCCCTGACTTAGTTGACCAACCTGGTCATGGAGGAGGGGCCTGGGTGGAGGGCTGGCCCCGCTCTCAGGCAGCCATCTGGCTCACGAGGAGCCATCCCCGAGGATTGGGGGCGTGGCAGGGGAGGCAGGAGCCCCTGGGAGGGGGCGGTCACCATGCTCGGGTGCAGACGTTGCAGACTCGGGGTGTATACGTTACAGCCCTTAATAAACTCCTCAGGCCCTGAGGTCCACATCCCGGAACCTCTCAGAAACCGTCCCGAGACCCTGGCAGGTGGAGGCTCCCCCGTTCGTGGCCGGCACCCGCAGGCACAGTCCGTCTGGTGAGCGCGTGAGCAGTCTGCGGGTACCGAGGGGATGCTCAGCCGCTGTGATGCCCACGTCCCCCAGCCACTCACCTCCCTGCCTGAGGCCCGAAGGGCGGGGACGGGTTGAGGGAAGACCCCAAGCCCCGTGGCAACACCGAGTGCGAAGGACAAGACGCGTCGCTCGGCTGGGCGCCGTCCCTGGGCCGCTGCCCTCTGTGGAGGGCCTGCGGGGCCGGCTCCGGGGGACGCGCCCTGGGTGCCCAGCCTCGGCTGGCTCCTGAGGTCGGTGGGCAGACTGTGTCACCTTTCCTGCCCAGGACGCCCCGGGGCCGGGACGCTCACGATGCAAGGGCGGCTGCGTGACTTTCCCGAGGCTGCTGGAGCAGAGGAACAAGAAGGGAGCAGCTTAGACCGCGGAGGTGCCTTCGTTCCGAGTGCCGGGGGCGCAGGTCCGGGCGGAGGGGCCTCCCGAGGGCCGTGGGGGAGGATCCGTGAGAGGTGCTTCTTCCTTCTGGGCTTGTGGCTGCGACCCTCCCGTGCGTGTGTCCGTCGTCACGTGGCCGCCTCCTTGGGGGTCCCCCCTGTGCCTGGGACCCTCCTTGGGGGTCCGTCTCTCTGCCTCTCCTCGTATGGTTGCTGGTCGCGTTGGATTACGACCCGCCCCGGTGACTTCATCGGACCGTGATCACATCCGTTTCCGCCTGAGGTCTCCCGCACAGGTGCGGGGTTAGGACGTGGACACGCTTCTGCACCCCTCACGGCAGGCAGAGCGGGGCCTCGCGGGGCCTCGGGTGGAGGCTGAGGGTTGGCCCCGAGGTCGCTTCACAGGGTCCGGTCGGGGGTGGGTTGAGAGCCCTTCCCACCCAGAGTGGGGCCGGGCCTCTGGGAGGAAGGAAGGTTCCTGGAGGGCACCTGTCCGCAGAGTGGCTCCTGCTTGTTCGCGAAGCCCCATGATCTTTTTCTTCTGGGGGAGCTCGGCTCCCCGCTCCTCCTTTGCTGCGAGCACGTCTCTGAGTGGCCGGCACGGGAACAGGTCAAGGTCAGTAGGTACCACGGAGGCAGCACTCACAGGCACAGGATGAAGCTCAGCGTAAACAGATTAGTGCTGTCGTGTGCTCAGAGGCAGGGTGGAGGTTTGTCCCCTGCACGGGGATGAGGAGAGGGTCTGTCCCAGGCACAGGGGGGAGAGGACGGGGCCTGCCCCCAGCACAAGGTGGGGAGGGTTCAGGGTCTGCCCCCAGTACAGGGGGGACAGCAGGGGGTCTCTTCCCAGAACAGGGGAGAGAAGACGGGGTCTGCCCCCAGCACGTGGGACAGGAGGGCGTCTGTCCCCAGCACACGGTGAATGGGGGGCCCTGGCTTGCAGGGCAGGTCAGAGACCAGGCAGGGGCTTGACTTGAATTGGCGGCCAGGCTTGGACACTGGTTTTCCAGGGAGGGACTAGTGTCAGCCAGATGCCTCAGTGGCCCCTCGGGCAGGACGTGGTCATTGCCAAGTGCTTTGTGAAGAGGGGGAGGGAATATGGCACAGGGCTGCCACAGGCCATGGACGGAGCCACGGTCTCTGCTCCACCGCCATCATCCCCCAGGTCACCCTCCCGGGGTTTCACGGTTTTGTGTTTGACTATTAGGTCTGTAACCCGGTTTGAGTTCATCCTCGTGCAGGATGTGAGGTCTGTGTCTGGATTCGTGTGTGTGTGGACCTCCAGCCATTCCAGAACCTTCTGTTGGAAAACCGTCTTTGTTCCTTGGTCAGAGGTGGGGGGGGGGGTGCACTGGCACGTCTGTAGCCGAGCCCTCCCCGCCGCGCCCTGGACCCGTTTCCGCCCGGCTCTCGCCCAGCATCGCACGTAGTTTGCCGTGGGTCCTGGGCGTGTGGCCTGGCCGTCCTCCGGCTCTGTCCTCCCCTGGCGTCCTGTTGGGTCTTTGGCGCCTTTGCGTCTCCCCGCCAACTCTACGATCAGCCGGCTGGCGTCCCTGAAATACCTCGCTGGGATCTTGTTTGGGGCGGTGCTGAGTCTGTAGACGTTGTGGGAAGAACCAACGTCTTGACAGCCTTGAGGCCTCCGGCCTGTGAACGTGGACCGCGTCTCTGCTCGTTAAGTGCCTTTGCTCGTCGGGATCCGTAGTTTCCGCCTAGAGAGCGTGTCCCTGTTCTGATAGGTTTGTACCCACGTGTCCCGTTTGTGGGCACTAACGTGGCCAGTGCTGTGTTTTGCTGTCACTTCCTGCCTGGTCGGCACCGACATCTGTCGTCTCTGGTGGCTGCCCCCGTAGACCCGAATTCTCCGATTCCTCTTTTTCTGTCCTTTCTTTCAGGCGTGGTCCTGTGGTGCGTTTCTTACGCCTGCTTAATTTGTTATTATTACTTCCTGGTATTCGTTCGTTCAGTCTTCCTTAGCTGCTCTGTTTCAGCTCTGACTGAGCAACAGGCACGACAGCTTCTAGAAATCTCCGTTCTCGTAAACTCAGGGTTTGTTCTCTGGGGTCTGGGACTCACGGTGCCGGGGCGAAGCCTCTGGGGTTGGGAGCACCCGGGTCTGTGGACGACGTGATGTGCCACGCTGGAGCCCATTCCTGCACCTGTTCCCAGTGATGCTGAGGGTCTGTGTTGACCGTTGGTCCTTCCATGTCCCCAGGCCTCCTGAGACACTGCCCAGCGGTGCCCTGACTGTCCGGTGGGCCGGGCGACTGTGCCGTGACCCGTGGGACCTGGGGGGACAGGAGGGCTGACTGCCAGGGAGCAGCCTGGGTCGAGGACAGAGGACCCACCGCCATCGATGGCCTTGGCATTGTGGCCGGCGTCACCTGCTAGGGCTCCCCTGGCCCCAGTTTCGGAGGGACAGGAACACAGAGCCTGCCTTGGGCCGGCAGGGCCTCCCTCCCTCTCCGTCAGCCAGACCATCTGCCCTCAGCAAGGTCCACCCATCGGCGCGTGGTGCACCATCCTCTGGAGAAGGGGGTGAGGGCAGGTGTGCCGGGTGCCGCGGGCGTGTCCATAGCAAAGAGTCACCACAGTGAGGCCTTTACTCTAGGAGCAAAGAGACGCTAAAATCCACTCGCAAGTGGATTAGGCCACTTCTCACACACACGGTGCAGCCAGACCTGATGTGGCCACAGGCCAGAGGGGCATCTCCGTGCTGACCGGGTACCCGTGCTGGGTCGGGGCTGGGTGGTGGGGGGATGTGCACGGCTGGCCCTGCCCCCCTCGTGGTCACGTGGTCACGGGGGTTGGGCCCCAGAGCGAGGGCAGGGCCCAGCCTCACATGCCTTGTGGACCTGAGTGCAATTATCTGGGCACCTTGGATGCGATTAGCACACGACGAGACAGAGACTCCTGTGTTCAGCCGAGGGCCTCTGGGGCCCGTTTGTGTCTGACAGTGAGTGTGTGAGTGTGCACGTGTGTAAGTGCATGCTTACAGGAGTAAGTGTCTGGCCGTGAGCACGTACACGTACGTGTGGGTGTTTGCATGGGCAGGGGGCCTGTGGGGGATCGGGAGGACACGGGGTCCTGACCCCCGTGGCTGTCACAGCCCCACAGGTGAGGCCCCAGCAAGGTGGTGGCCTGACTGTTCTCCGTCTGGCTTTTCGGATGTTCCCGGTGAGAATGCGATGCCGCCGTGGCAGACCCGTGTGTCCCGGACTGTTAGCGTCATCTCGGAAGGGCCCCCGGCCCGCCGGGCCTCAGTTTCCCTCTCTGCACGCGGGCCGTGGGAGCCACGGAGAGAGAAGGACATCTCGCCCTGACTGCACGTCGCACCCACACCTCTGCCCGAGAGCGTCCGGGGCCCCCCGCGCCCTGAGATGCTGGTATGGGTCGTGCTCATCACCGGCCACCCGGCCCCTCCCCTGGGCCGCCCCTCCTCGCCCTGAGCGCCGCTCCAGCCCCCGCGGCACCTGCCACGTCAGGGGCTCACGGGGTCCAGCTGCGTGGCGGTGGTCCTGCCTTTTGGGCCTCTCTCCCTCCTCACCCTCTGTGCCCACCTGGCGGGCAGTGCCTGGCGCTGGGGGTGTTCCTGACGCTCCCAAAGCCCCCCTGGCCCAAAGGGGAGCTACGGCCCCCGTCCAGGTCCTGCCCTGGCCTGTTTTGTGCAGCCCCGAATCGTGAATTGTTTTAAAATTCTAAATAAGTCTTTGAAAAAATTGAAAGGACTGTTTCGTGAAAGTCAGACGGCAGCTTCCATAGCGAGCTGTGCTGGAACAGGCCACGCCTGCTGTCTAGTCTCGTCCGTGGCTCCCGCTGCCCCACAGCCACAGCACCAGCCGCTGCCCTGGACATCTCGGCTGCAGAGCCACACGCTGGCCAGCTAGCCCTTTATGGAAGAGGTTTGCCGACCCCCGACCCGAGGCGTCGATCCCCGCGTGTCTGCGGACGGTACTTGAACTGCCCGTGGACGTCACTCAGTCACGCGGGCACGGCGTCCGTCCATCTGAGGCCCAGAGTGAGGGTGTTTGTAGCCCAAGGGCCAGGCCCGGGGAGGTGGGCGGGGACCAGGCGCAGAGACCCGGGACCCGCTCTGTGACCTCGGGCAGGGGTCCAGGCACCCCGCCCCCGGCCGATACTCAGCATCCTAGGGCAGCTGTCCCCGTGCAGAAGGTCACCTCCACCTGCTCGGTTGTACGTCCACCCCTGCGCCCCCTGGCATGGGTTTGGGGGAGTTCAGGACCACCGGTCACATGCCCTTTCAGAACGAAAACCCTCATACGTACAGAAGGGTCAGGAGAACGGCGCAGCAGTCACGTGCCCCCACAGCTGTGTGCGTCGTCTGTGAGTTCCAGGCTTAACTCTCTGCTAAGTTCGCTTCGTTCATGGACCCCCGTTGGCTGTGGTTGGCCTGAGATTTCCTGATTCCAACAGTGAAAATCCCGCACCCCACGTGTCCCCACGGGTCCCAGGTGAAACAGGACAGTTGGTCACCTTCATTTGTATATATCTTTAACATTTCGCTCCTGCGTTTGGAGGCGCGGTGGACATCGGATGCCTGGCAGAATCTTCCGGCGGCCTCTCCCGACAGTGGCATTCTCCGGCCCCGAGGACAGTGAGCCATAGTCCTTTGTGTTATTGATCCACATGTCACGACTGTCCCACGAGGGACCAGCCAGGGTCCAGGTTAAATTCATGCTTTGGGAGTCACAAAGGGGTGTCCTGTGGGGTGCCGGGTGGTGGGGGCCCCTCTCTGCAGCCGGCAGACCTGGCGAGGACGTGGTTGCCCCACTCAGCGCCCGTCCTGCTGCCCTGGGTGGGAGGGCAGAGCCCCAGCTCAGACGGGAGCCTGCGTCTGGAGTTCTGTGTCCGTTGAGATCACACGGTTTAGAAACCCGGCTTTGGGTAACCCTCTGAGATTCCGCGGCCTCGACGCACGGGGCCTTTAGCGAACGGCTCCTGCCCCGGCACCGTGGCTCCGAAATGAGAGAGCAGATAGCATTCACGGAGAGGTCCCCTCGAGCTTCTGGGTCTGCACGCGCCCGCGGGGCGCGGGGCTCCGGGTCACTGTGGGGGGGACCAAGGCACCTGCCGCATCTGTAAGGTAGGCTCTCAGCTTGGTCTGCTGGAGCCGGGCTGCAGAGCCCCCCGGGGACCCCAGCCTCTCCTAGAGAGCATCCCTGCTTTTCTTTCAGATTTTAACCTTGGAGCTTCTCCAGACGACCAGATTCTAGAGAGTTTGGGGCTGATGGAAACACCGCAGGTGTTTCCCCGGATACCCCGAGGAGGGGAGCTCGCTGTTCTGCAGTCTTGCGCCTTAGTGTTTGATGTGAGTGGCTGAACTGCACGCGAGGCTGGCCACGCGTCCCCTACCGTGCCACAAGTGTTCACGAGTGTGCTCTGGGTTGCTACCGCCTCCGGGGTCCCGGGGCCGTTTTTACCAGCAGCACCGACGTCCTGTCATTGGTTCTGTCATGACTTGGAGTTTTCCCATCTGTAAAATGTGGTTCCAGAATTTGTGTGACACCGTGAGATCTGGCAGCGTGGGGACCCCGAGGCGGGGCTGGAACAGGAGTGGCGGCCACAGGCTTTAGGCCACCTAAAGCCTGTGAAGACACCCAGCCCAGGGTCACTGTGGATGGGGGCCCGGCAGCTACAGAGGTGTTCCGGTGTGGGTTGGGCTCTGAGAGGCAGTGAGCCTCCCATCACTGGGAGCAACCAGGCAGAGCTTAGAGAGGTCTGTTGGCATCGAAAAGGGAGGGCCGATTTCATTCGTTATAATTTTCTGCCAACACCGAGCATCCTGTTTTTCTAAAATGCTGATGTTCCCTGGTTGAGTCTTGATTAACCAGAGCATCCGGGCTGTCCGCATTGTGCAAAGCGTCCACGAGCGTTCTGCCGGGTTCTGGCGTCGTGAGGGAAATCTCCGGCAGGCAGGATGCTTGGGAGAGACCCCCAAACACGCTGCTCGGAGCACACGGTGCAGGTGCAGGGCCGTGGAGGTCGCCTGGGCGTGGAAATCAGGAGCGACGTCACTGAGGCACACTTGCCGGGCCCGGCCCTGCCCACGCCTGGACTGGGACTGCCCTTTCTGCCCTGCCCACTCCTGGACTGGGACTGCAGGGGGCTACCAGACTCCCAGGAACCCCTGAAAGGCCCGTGACTCTGGCCCAGCAGATTCAGGGCTCTGGTCAGGTCAGCAGCGGCACTGAGCGGTCCCGTGCGCCCCGCACGGCAGGGACCCTACCACTTCCTTGGACAGGATCTCCAGTGACCTCTCCCGGCATGCACAGCGGGGACTTTGTCCTGAGCACCTGGCCGGTGATGACCTCAGCCAGTCGTCCCGGGTGTCAGACAGGGAGACTGAGGCAAGCTGGCCAGTGTCGGAGCCAGGCTGCGGGCCCCGGGAGGGTGGTCTGTGCGCGTGAGCTCAGGGCTGCATGGAAGCAGGACTTAACGGCAGGAAACGCTCCGCTTCCTGATGCAGGAGGCTGTTTCAGAGTGGGAGCGGGTAGCCTCTGACCTCCTCAGGATGGGGCCCCCCAGGGCCTGGGCCCCCGCCTCCGGGGCCTGAAGTGTGCCCTGGGGGGCGGACTCCACGTGCGTGCACGGCGCCCCCGTGCTGAGCCCCGCGTCCGGTGTTTCTGTATTTACTCTCGCAGAACAGATCGGATTAGAAAAAGGCCATCCGTGCAGTTTTGAAACAAGAGGCCTCATAAATACTTCATTGGAACAAACTCGGGATTTACTCGCTTGTAAAGGTACCCTGGACGGTTCGCTTGGTGTGGGGTGGCCGATTGGTGGGGCCTAACGGTCGTTGTTTGTAATCGGGCTGCTTGGCCCCGTCGCGGGGTGAGGAGTGGGGTCCCTGTGCCTCTCCTGCGTGGTGTGGGTGCCCCACAGGACGTGGTGGGCTCCTGGGGCCGATCCAGAACCTCCGATGGCCAAGGTGGGTGCCTTACCCCCCTGTGCTCTCCAAGCATCTCTGTGTCCCTCCCGTCCCCCCTACCTCCTGACCGTGAGGACGGCGGGGTTAGAACTCCCCGAGTTAACTGCTTTGTTGCCCTTCATACTCGTTCTGGAAAGAGAGAGCAGTTAATGGAATGGATAAACACATTAGCTGTCTGACTTCCCAAGATAGTGATCTGCCACCAGCCCCGGTGTCCTCACTTTCAGAAAAGAGCCGGAATTTCCAGTCTTTTCTCCCTTCAAAACCCAGCCGTGGCGCTCTCCCTTTTTTGTGCCGAATGAGCTGTGGGGGGCTCTGTCCCGCCCTTGCCGGCTGGGTGCTCCCGGGGGTGTGGGCCAGACTCCAGGCTCCGAGGACCCCTGTTGGTGAGGGCTTTGGGGCACCCAGGCAGACGCCTACTTTAGGACACAGAGCATGGCCCGGGGGCCGGTGTCTCCCCGAGGGCCGGGCGCAGGGCCTCAGCATCAGCCTGACCGCACGGTGCTGGGAAGAGCCTGTTCTGCCCCCCCAGTCTCAACCCGCTTCCTACTCTGACCGGCACGCCCCCCAAGCCCCGGGCCACCAGTGCTGCGCTCCCCGACCTCGGTTAACTTGGGGCCACAAGCCGCGGGCGCCACGGAAATGCCAGCCGTCAAACCCAATAGGAGCAGCAGAAGAAGAAACAAATCGACCCTGAGTTCAGGCAGCCAGGCCGTGGGACTGGAGAAAGGACCGCCCTCCGCCCATCCCCCTCTGGTCCCCGATCCCAGGGTCCTCACTGTCCTGTGAACCTTTCTCTCCTCATTTGCCCCGTGCCTTGATCTTGTCCTGTGACACATTGCTCAGGCTTCCCTGACAGCTGGATGCCAGGGCCTGAGCCTGGGGCCCGGGTTCTGGAAGGTTCTGACTGATCTGCGCAGACCGGCCTTCTAGATCCCCCGCCGCCCTGCCCCACCGCACTCCCTGCCTCAACCCCCGGCTTCCCTGAAGGGCCACCCCCGCTCCTGCCTCAGGGAATCCTGGACAATGCTGTCCCCAGGAGTTGCCGCCCCTTCTGGCTTTCTGGAGGTTCTGATGACTCCCCCGTGGACCTCGGCCCCCAGGGTTCCAGGAAGGTTCCAGAAGAAAGTCGGCATCTGGGCCATAGCATGTGCACTCAGTCATTTACCAAACACCCGTGGGCGCTGCTCTGTGGCTGCTGCTGGGACGGCATCGTGGCCGCTGCTGAGGGCAGACCCCCTCGGGCTCCCCTGCTGGCCCCCAGCGCGGCCGCCCGAGGGCCGTGGACCCTGCCTGCCGTGGGCCTTGTGTGAGCGGCCGGTGGGGGACGGGGGAGGACGCCTGCCCCACCCTCAGTGGTGGCCTGTCCGGAGTGTGTCCAGCCCTCCCACCCTGCACACGGCCTGGCGCTTCTGGGTGGGTCGGTGACCCTGGGACGCGTCTCCTGTCCCTCCCATGGGACCCACCTCTCCACGGCCGTCCCGGTCCTGCCCACAGCGGGCTGGACTTTCCTGATGCTCGTACCTCTGGGAGGCAGTTCCTACTCAGGCTCTCTGCCACAATTGCCACCTCGGAGAGGGGACCGTGTCCCTCATCCTCCCGCCTTCTTCCTTTTTCCCCAGAGGAAGATTCATTTGATCTCCAAACACAGCTCACGAAGCCCAGCACTCTACTGTCTGGAAGCGGTCCTCAGCTCCTTCCCGTGTGTGTCCTCGTGGGGGTCCCGGCAGCATCTGTGAGGTGGGCCTCCGTTCCCCCAGAGGCATCTCCAGGCATCCGCGCTGTCCAGCCCCGTGGCCCAGGACACGCAGAAGTGACTCCTGAGTGGCCCCTACCCTCAGAGCTCCGTGGTCAACTGCCCCTTTCCCTGCTCCCTCCCTCCCTCCAGCCCTGCCTCCCTCCCTTCATCTGTCCGTCCGTCCCTCCGTTTGTCCCTCCGTCCGTCCATCCTGGTGGTGGTGTCAGATCTATGCAGGCAGTGAGCAAACGTGGCCCAAGGCAGGCCAGCCCAGGAACGCAAATGGAGCAGCTCACAAGAAAGCCTGTCTGTTTTGCTTGGTGTAGGGCTTTGGGGGCCAAGCCTGCGGGGAGGGGCTTCTCGGGGTGTGGGACCCCACATGAGGAGTGGGCAGAAGGCAGGCTGGATCCCAGGGGGAAAGCGGCGAGGACTGGCTCCATAGGGTGTCCTGTGAAGTGCCAGCCAGGCCTGTCCTGTCCAGGGCACCACCAGACATTCAGTCCTCACGGTTCCTTGGGCCTCTCACGGCCGGGACGGTCTCTCAGACTCAGCTTGCTGGTGACGACCTTGGCAGTGTTGAGGACACCGGGCAGGTGTTTCGTAGAAAGGCTCTCTGTCGGGTTTTGTCCGATGTTTCTCGCGTGGGGAGGCTGGGGACGTGGGTCTGCGGGAGGGAGACCGCAGGGAGGGGGTGCCTTCTCACCCCATCGTATCAGGGCAGATGCCGTGGACGCGACGTACCCCCAGGACCGTGCCCTCCATCACTTGGCTGAGCTGGTCTGTCAGGCTCTTCTTCAGTGACGGTCCTCTCTTCTCTCCTTCTGCGATGTTCTCTTTGGAAGGACGTCGCCGTATAGGGCGCAGCCCGCGGCTGGGGAGTGGGGAGTTACGCTCCACTTCCTTGAGGGCAGGTGTCTACAGAAATCAGTGGGGATTCTTCAGCCTGGGAGGTTTGCAATCTTCTGCCCATCGGAGAGTTGCTTCGGCCATTTATGGTTATCGCCGCAGACTGAGAGCATCGTGTGTTTTGAATGAGATGCTCTGCTACTTTGTTTATCTGGTTGCTCAAATGTTTTAGCTTAAGCCCCTGGGAACTCCCGTGTGCCTTTGACATAGCCTCCCCCACCTCCCCAATGATATTGCTTGGTTTTTGAGTCCTTCCTTCCCTCTCGTCTCCACAAGATGCCGCAGTTCCTACCCAACCCTCAAATAAGCCATTTCCCCCGAGGAGTCCTGGTCGGTGGTGGGCGCGGGGGGGGTGGGGGTTGTTAGAGACCAAAATCGGGCGTCGGGTGTCCTTGTTGCTAATGGGCTGCTGTTGCTTCCGGATCCTCTAAGCGGACCGAACACGGAGGAAGGTCCGCGTGTGCAGGAGCCTGGGAGCTGACGGGAACTCACACTGACCAATGGATCGTTCAGCCTCCCGCGCTCGCTGATCTGACCTCCCACCGCCACCGTGTGAAGAAGCCTGGCTCCACCAGCCGCCTCCACTTGCCTGACTGTTCACGTGCAGACGTAGGGCAGTGTCAGATTTGGGCACTTGTATCCCCCTGCGAACCCGCTTCATTCGCTAGAGACAGTGCTTCTGCGCGGTTCCCACCGCCTCCGTCCTACGGCGTCCGCGCATCAGGGCGGCACGGTGGCCCCGCGTCTGCAGGCGGCTCACACGCCTCTAACACGGTGAGGTGCTCCTGACGGCATGTGAACTCCTTCCGGGATCCTGACAGGAATCCTCCAAGGGTGTGTGTGTTCGGGGCACTCGCTGAGTTGTGAAGTAACACGGCTGCCGGCAGATGATGCCGCGTGGCCCCGCTGGGGTCACCAGGCTAGTTTTCCTGGACTGAAACGTCCCTCTCCTCCTCTCCCTTCCTCTCCCTCTCCCCCGCTTCCTTCCTCGCAAACTGGCAGCCGCTAAGTTTTTTATCTCCACTGTCGCTTTGTTTTTCCCAGAACGTCGTAGAGTTGGAATCACAGAAGACGTAGCCTTTTCAGATTGGCTTCTCTGGCTGAGGGATGAGCACTTAAGGTTCTTCCCCGTCTTTTTCGTGGCCTGATAGCTCATCTCTCGGCCGCGCGGAGGACCGTCCCGTGGTCCGGATGGACCACGGCTTGTGTGTCCATCCAGCTGCGGAAGGACCCCTGGCTTGTGTCCAGGTGTGAGCCAAAAGGTGCAAGCAGTCTTTTGTGAGGATGTAAGTGTGAACGTCAGTGAGGACCACTCCCATCGCGGGAGCGGCTCGCCGGGTCGAGAAGGCGCAGTGGCCGCCCCGAGCGCATTTGTTCACAAAAAACGGCCCAGTCGCCTTCCGCAGCAGCCGCACCGTGTCGCCTGCCCTCCCGCAGCGAGAGAGCTGTTCTTGGTCTCCGTGCATCCTCTCCGGCAGGTGGAGATTTTCAGATTTCCGTGTGTTAGCTGTTCGAATGCACGTGTGCTGATACGTCCTTGTTTCGGTCTGGAACTTTCTGGCGACAAATACTGTTGACTATATTTCCGTGTGCTCCTTTTGCCGTGTGGGGGGGAGGTGTCTGCTGGGATCTGGTGCCCGTTTCTTGATCGGGTTATTCTCTTCCGGTTGAGTGTTCAGGGTTCGTGCACCTTCTGGACGCAAGTGCCCTGCCGGATGTGTGTGGCATCTTCTCCGGGTCTCTGCTCGTCTTTCGTGCTCTTCACGGCATCTTCCGAGAACAGAAGTGCTTAGTGTTGGTGACGCTTGATTTATCTCTTTCTTTCTCGCGGATCGTGTTTCTGGTGGTTTGTCTAACAGCCCGTTTTACCAGACTGAAGGTCACACGGATTCTCTCCTACGTTTTCGTCTGGAAGTTTTAGATTATTGTGTTTTTTTTATTTAGATCCCCACTGTGAGCTGGTTTTTTGTGAGTGGTGTAAGGCCTGAGTCTGGGCTCATTTTTGGCGTCTCTGACTCCTAATCATTCCGGCATCTTCCGCTGGACAGCGATCTTTCCTCCTCCGTGGAGTTGCCTTCACTGCTTTGTCAGAGACCAGCCGGCTCCGTGTGGATTCCGTCGCTGTCCTGAGGCTTGGGGGTGGGCGCCCTCGGTGTAGACTGCACTGGGCCCCCCAGCCAGGTAATGAGCCCTCAGATCCCGTTGCTTCCTGCGATCCAGGAGATGCTCGCCAAGGCTGGGGAACGTGGTTTTCCAATCGGCAACTTGGCACGAACATCACCCGCGCCGTCTAAAGAAAGCCCACCGGAGAGGCCAGATGCGCTCGCCAAACATCCACCTCTGCACCGTCCCCGGTGTCCTGAGCTCACGCACTCCCCCGGCGCTATGTGTCTCAGGGCTGCTGCTGGTGGTTCCCGTCAAGGGCTCTCGCGGCTGCCCAGCGGGTGGTCTCCTTCCCAGGTCCTCCGCTGCCTCCCTCGGCTTTAACGGGGAGCCTGCAGGTACCCGGTGTCTGAGGGCCACAGCCCTGGGCACGGGGCGCAAAGGCTCTTCGCCGAGCGGTCCTAGCCTCGGTAGCCCTGCTGCCCAGGCAGGGACGGAGGACGGAGACTCAGGGAAGGAGGATGCATCCACCGCAGGTCGGGATCCACACGGGGGGCAGGGAGCGGTGCCCCCCGCCTGGTCTGGCCTGAAGGCTGCGGAGGGGTCTGTGTGGTCAAGGTCAGCCAGGAGGAGGGCTGAGGGGGCATCTGTCAGCGCAGGTTACCACGCTCCGCTTATGTGCCCGCCCAGGGACGAGGGGAGGCCGGTGTGCTGGGGTGTCCTCGGAGCCCCTCCCTGTGCTCACCCTCTGGTCTCTGGATCTTTGTCCCCTTGGCCTCCAGAACGTGCCCCTCCCCCTCCCTCCGTGCGTCTCGCTCAGGGCCACCATCACCTGCACGCCTGCCTCCCTCCAGGTACCTCCCGCACGGTTGTCTCCCCGCCAGGTCATCGGGGAGAGAGGGCAGCATCCTGCCCGTCTGCCAGCAGGAAGCCTCCACACGGCTCCTGCCGATGGAGGAGACAGGCTTGTCCCCAGGTGCCCTGTCCCCACGTGCCGCCCCCAGGTCTTCTGTGGGAGCCGGGCAGGGGTGGGGGACAAACCCCCGGGCCACCAGTCATGGAGGCTGGGCCACTGGACGCAGAGCACACCCTTACGTGATGTCACGGAGGACAAGCAGCCGTCCCTGCGGCCACCTCTGTCCTCCTGGAGCCCAAGGCAGGGACACACTGGTCCCTCCAAGGGTGCTTCTTCCTAAGATAGACGGCCGGTGCCGGAAACAGCCCTGCCGTAGCCCACACTTCCGGGACTGCTCAGGGACACCTGATTCCTGTCCCGTGGGTGCCATCATGCGGGGAGGGGCGGGGGAGGATATTCGGGCTGCGCGTGCCTGGCTGAATGCCGGTGCTCCCTAGCAGCTCCCCCAGGGGCCCGGGGATCCAAGGGGCACCCTCCCGTGAGACCAGGGTCCGCAGAGAAAGCCAGGCTACTGGGCCTGCAGGGGGCCCCATCTGGAGGAGGACACGCCCTTGGGGGGGGAAGGGAGTTACTTTGGCCGCGGCTTGCGGGCTGGCCTGCTGGGGCTGCAGGACAGGCCTGGTTCCGCCCTGACCTCCACGGCCCCCGCCGGGCCCCTCCTTCCCTCCAGGATGACGGCAGGCTCCCCAGCTTGCCCGACTGCCACCCGAGGACCCCGGCCCTCCCGGGGTGCCCAGGCCTTTGGGGTGACCCGTGCACGGAAATCACATTTGCTCCGTGATGTTCGTGCACGTTGGGTCATTTCAAGCACATCCTGAAAGACAGCAGAGCAGGGAGTGAGCACTTTTCAGGTCACCTGGGAGCTGCAGGAGGGTGTCCCGCCATCGTCCTCCAGCTCAGGTGGGACAGACAGCTGGACAAGCCGGGCCCCTCCTGCCCCTGCCACTCACAGCACACGGGACAGCCGGGTGCCGGTCCCTCCCCACCCACCCCTTCCCGTGATGGCCCGTGACCTTCCTCGATCTCCTACGACCTCCCAGCCCACCCAGGCCCTGGCCCTTCTTCCGCTGGTTGCAGCGAATCCGTATGTCCAGAGATGGCCTGAGAGCCACGTGACTCCACGTCAGGTTGAAGCAGAAACATGTTTTAGAACAGCAGGGCTCACAGGTTTGGTGACTCAGCCAGGTTCTCAGTCAAGGGCAAGTTCTGGGCCTCTGGGGGATCTGGCATCATCCGGAGACACGTGCAGTCTTCACAGAGTGGGGGAGCCCGGGGTGGTGCTGAACACCCTGAGGTGCATAGGGCACCCCAGCCCCAGAGAAGGACCTGCTGGGACGTCCACGGGACCTCTGGGAGAAGGCCTGGGTCACAGCCACCTGTGGCAGAGGGCAGGTGGCTGTCTGGGAGGCCCCGTGGCCCGGGCAGCCTCACCTGTCAGCCCATCAGGGGCCCTTTTGGCCCTCAAGGAGGCCGCTGCTAACGGCAACACTGGGTAGCAGAGTGAGGACCAGTTAGGGCAACACTGGGGGGGGGGGGTGGCCCCAGCCAGGAGTGGGTGATGACCTATGCTCCATACCTGGACACCAAGCCCCTTTGGCCAGGAGTCCCCTACCGTCACCCTGGTGGCTCCTCGGGGATGCAGCTGCCTGGGGATCCCAAGCCCATCCCGTCTGCCATGGAGGTGGCGGCTGGGAGAAGCCCGACCCGGCCTGGGCTGAGGGCCCCCTTGCCGGGAAGTGGCTGGTTGGGGTGGGGGTGCGGGCGGGAGCCAGGAGGCCACCAGCCCCCGCCCTTGTCGCTAACTCGGCGAAGCCCGGGTAGCTGCCCGGATAGAGCTCACGGGACTCTGGGCTCGGAGCGCAGGGGCCTCGTGGAGCGGCGTGGGCAAGGTCTAGCCCGTGCGGAGGGGCCCCCTTGTTTTCCAGGCGGATCCGGCTCCGCCGCGGTCCCCCGCCCGCCACACGGCGCTCCCTTCTGGAGAGCGGTGCCGCGTGCCTTTATTGACCTTTGCGAAGTCATAAACTGCGGCGTAATTACCCAGTGTTTACGATGTTGTGCCAGCAGTGTTCCAGCCCGGCTCGGGACGGGCCCTGGGGCCGCGCGCGGACCTGCCAGGCCGGGCGACGCCTCATTAATAGGCACATTAACGGGGATAATTGACTGGGAGCCAGCTGGACAGCGGCGAGGTGCTTGATGATGGACGTCTCGGGGCGGTGTTCGCAGCCTCAAGGAGAACAATAAAAGTGCCTCCTTTACTGCCCTCTTCCATAACACGCCTGCACGTCAGAGGAGCCGGGCTGTCGGGCCATCCCCAGGGCCCGGGATCGGTTCGGGAAGAATCCAGCCCCAGGGAAGGAAGCAGGGAGTGCCGCGGTCAGCTGGGCCTGGGCCCTCGGCTCCTTCTGTGCCCCTGCCTAAAGCCGGGCAGCCGCCGACATAACTGGGCACGTGGGGCGGCCAGCGGGGGGACGCCGGCCACGTGCTCATTCCCGGGGTGGGAGACGTAGGGTCGGAGCGGACAGGGGAGCCTTGCTTTGCAATGCAAGCTGGCGTGCTCTCCTTCAGGAACTTTCTGGGGAGGGTCTGTCCCCGGTCAGCCTTCTGGGCACAGCCCCCACCCACCCACACAGTACCTGCCGGTCCAGGTTAGAGGTCGGATCGGGGGCTCCCGGAGCCTCAGCCCCTCCCAAAGGGCAGGGTGAGCCCAGCTGCTGGGGACAGGGTCTGGGGACCAGCTGTGGAGCCCGTGACGACCGCTGGGGTCCCGGCCTTTGTGCCGGCCAGGCCAAGGGGAAGAGGCGAGCTCGGGCTCCCCCCGTAGGAGCCCCGGTGTGTGGTTCCTGGTGGGCAGCCCATCCCCGGGAGGCGTCCTCACCAAACGCTTTAGGTCAGGGCCCCCTGTGGCCTCATTATCAAGCCCCAAGAGACCTCTTTGAGCCCAGGTCACTCCACAGCAAAGGGCCTGGGCTCCCAAGCAGGAACGACCCAGGTTGTGGTCCCTTTTGCCTCAACCAAGCCTCCTCTCTGCTCTCACATTGAGAGGACCTGAGGACAGCCTCACGCCTTCAGGGTTTTCCGAAGTGTGCTGGAGATGACGCGATTTAGTCTGTGATGAAGTCTTTGAGGACAGCAGGGGTCCCCATGTGGTGGCTGATGCTCCGAGTGTGGGTGCAGGCTCTGGGCTCCACTCCCAGCCCCGGGGGGTTGGGGGACCCGCCAGCCTCCTGCCCCGGGTAGGGCTCGGTGCCGGGCACGTGTTCCAACTCTCTTTTCACCAGTAATTAATATTTAACGTGAAACGTGGACCTGAATCCTCTGAGCCCTGGTCCAGCCGTGTCTACGCTGAGGTCACCCCCTCAGCTGCAGGGTCACGTGACTGGAGCACAGGTGTTGGCCGTGAGCTTCGGTTCCCGGCTTGTGGGGCAGCCCTGATCTCAGGGGACAGTCTCGTCAGGAAGCACGAGGAAAGAGGGCCAGCGGGGACCCTCTCTGTGGCGTGGCCGGAAGGCACTGGGGTTGCGGTCCCCCCTTCCGCAGCCCTGTGCTGTTGGCTGGGGCCCAGGACCCCCCACGTGGTCCTCCCACACCCCCCATGCCCTTCACAGCACCTTTGAGGCCCTTTTGCTCTGGCTGAGCCAGCCCGGCCCCGTGTGGCCCGAGTCCAGCGGCCCCCGCACGCATGTCAGGCCTGTGCTCTCCTACTGACATCACATCCCGGGCCTGTTTCCTGACTCGCAGGCCACCCTGCACTTAGTGCTGAAACAGCACGGCTTTATTCTCTTACAGTTCTGCACGTTTCAGGCCCAGAAAGGGTCTCACTGAGCCAGAACCAAGGTGCGGGCAGGGCTGGATCTTTCTGGAAGCTCCAGGGGCGAATGTGCTCCTCGCCTTTCATGCATTTCCTGGCTGGTGGCCTCTGGATCCACCTCCAGGGGCATCTGTTGCCCCAGCCTCTGTGTGGGGTCACTGGGTCATTCCTCTGTGGTCAGATCCCCTGTATCTCCCTCCTACGGGGACCTGTGGTGACACGGGCCACTGGGATCATCCACATTCGAGCTCCCTAACTTACACCCGTACCACGTGGGAGATATTCACCCTTTTGTGGGCGAGGGGGCCACCTGACACGTTCCAGGGCGTGGGAGGTCCACATCACTCCACCACTTTCCACCTGCTGCGTGAGGCTTGTTTCTAGGTCTGTCTGTGCTGTGAGTCCTGCCTTCTCTCCCTGGAGCCCGCTGGCGGCTGTGCCCTTCGGAGGGAGGTTCTGGGCCCGCCGCCCTCCACCGGCTGGCTCGTGGTGGACAAGGACCTTCCCTCCGCCGTCCACGCCCTTCTCCCCGGGGCATCTGGTCTCCATGGTGGTGGCTCAGTCCAGACGGGGAAGAACGCTGCCTTGTCCCGCTGGCTCATTTCACAGATGGGGAGACTGAGGCTGCCCCCGCTGTTTGTCTGGTCTCTCTCAAGGCGAAAGGCTGTGTGGGGCTGTGGTTGCATCCAGAGGTGTGGGGTGATTCCTGCTCCGGAGTCCTGCCCCCGGGCTTGGCATGGGCAGAGCCCGGGCGCCCTGGCTGGATGGCTGGCGTGGGGTCGGTAGCAGTTGTCAGGGCAGGGAGAACACAGCCTCCGGGGTGATGTCCCCAGTGGCCCCGGGCAGAGGTGGGCGTGGCTGGAGTCTAACTGGGTTCCTGGAGGCCTGGGTCGGCTCCAGGGGGTGGGAGGGGGCCAGGCCTTAACTGTGAAGGCCAGTGACCCCGTGCGGGCCCTGCACACGCCCCGTCGGCATTACTGAGCACAGCACACGGGCTGCAGAGGGCACATCGGGGGCATGTCCCTGTTGAAGCCACCAGCCCAGCCCAGACGGCGGCTGGCTTTGAAATCCCACGTCTCAAGGACCAGCCACTGCCTCCGGGCACCGCCCTGTCCTCGGCAGGGTTGACGGCATTGGCAGTGACAGCGGGCAGGTCCCCAACACCCACATGGTGGCTGCCCCTGGCTCGCACAGCACGGCCCAGCCTGGCCCTCCCCCGGCCCGTGTCGGCAGGTGCAGACCCCTCAGGCCTGGGCGGGGGGAGCGGGTAGGGGTGGCGAGGCACTGATTTTGATTTAAGGCCCGCTGTGGAGCCACCGGAGGGAACTTGACTAGAGAGGCTTTGATCTCCCTTCTGGAGGCCTGAAAAGCCTGCCTCGTAGCTGTAATCAAGGTATTATTCTCTTTTCCTTTTTATTACGGTCCCTCCACCTGCTCTCACCCAGATGAAAAGCCCAGCTCTTAGAGAGCCCAGCCCCAGCAGCGCTTAGAAGAGCCTGCGGGCGCTGGCGTCCTTGAGCGGACCCTCCTCTCTGAGCCGGGGAATGGTGAGGGGCCTCGTCCCTCCCTCCTGGTGCAGCCCGCCTGGAGGGACCCTTCCCGTGTTTTCAAACTTGACAGGTGGCCGAGGGACAGGCCAGGCACTGGGCAGGGGTGAGCCGGCAGAACTTTCTGGAAGGGTGCATCTGGCTGTGCGAGGGGGCTGCCGTCTGCCCCTCTGTTCCCAGCCCGTCCAGCTTCTGGACTTGGGCAGGGGATGCAGCTCGGCGGGGGGGAGGACGGCCCAGGGGGTAGAGGGCAGGCAGTACGTGACGGGAGCAGGCTGGGACAAGGTCGGCCGGCTCCAGGAGGCTGCCGCGAGATGTTTGACTTTGCTGGAAAAGACATAATTATATTTCACAGTTGTGTTAGCGGGGACAGCCAGGGGACACTGGGGCCGATCTGCAGAGCAGGGGCGAGCCAAGGGCTCCTCTTTAGGATGGGGAAGGAGCAGGTGTCCAGCTGTGACAGGCACCAGGACAACTCGTCCGTGCAGACGCATCCTGCCCCCCTCTCCCAAGTCCACGCCCCCACCGTTGACCTTCCTGACACGTTCCCTGCAAAGCTAAGCCAGGGCAGGAAGAGGCAGGCAACGTCGGGCCTGGCCGCTCGGTCTCCTGAGCTCACGCACAGTCTGGCTTTCCCGTCCCACCTCTGGTCTCACCCAGCCCTGGACTGGCTGTGAGGACGGAAGGGCCAGCCAGGGCCGAGGGCCCCTGACTCCCCGCTAGGCCGTTATCAGGGGCCGTCTCTGCGGACCGGGGCGTGCCAAGGCCTGAGCACAGGCCGCATGGAGGCGTCCAGGCAGAGGGGCGGCATCCCCCCCACCCCCCAGTGCAGAGGTGGAGGGGACTGTCCCTTTGGAGATGGAGGCACACAGCTGAGGGTCTGCAGGGGCTGTGCTGGTGCGTGACCATCCTGGGAGGTGTGGCTGGAAACGAAACAGGGCTGTGGAGAGACCCCTTGAGGCTCCGTGGGCGGTCAGAGCGGACTTGCTTCCAGCTGCTGAGTCCCGTGGGAGGGAGCCTACGGCCCCTACGGGGGCTCCTTGGGAAAGCCTGGTGTGCGTGCACGCGTGTGTGTGCGTCTGGGCCGTGAGCGCACACGCCCCGACGGAGCAGCGGCTTTGTGGCCCGCACCTGGGCTCCCGGGCCCCCAGCGACCCTGCGGGCGCTCTGGAGCTGCTCTGCCTCTTGGTCTCAGGAGCCTGGTGGCCCTGCCCCCTGCTCTGCACCAGCGTCCCCTCGCCCGTGCGCTGGGGCCTCTGTCACACTGTCTTCTGAGCAGGTGCCTCCTGGCACCAGGGGCCGGAGCTGCGGAGCGGCTGGGGCTGGCCACCCGCGCACGGCCACAGATGTCCCCTCCTCCGTAAGGTCCCGGTTTCACTCACCGTCTCGCAGGCTGGTCCCCGTGCCCGTGAGCAGAGGGCTGTCCTGGGTGATCCGCGGCACGCATTTACCTGGCTCCCGTGATAGAGAACTGGATGCCGGCTTCAGTGCTCGGGAGCCCCCTTCCCCACGGGGGGCAGGACCCAAGCTGGGGGGTGGGGGGTGGCTGTCGGACAAGGTGCAAGCCCTGTGACTGGGCGAAGTCGTGAGGCGGGCGCAGTAGGAGGTGGACGGTGACTGGTCGTGAAGGAGGACGGTTATGGCAGGTGCACTTAGTGAAAGTCACCGGATGTCCTGCGGCCCCTCCCCCCCCCACGAGAGCCGGTGACCTGCCCCTTGAGGGAGGAGGCGCTGACCTGGCCCTCCCACGCTGCGGGGGGCGGGGGAGCAGGTGCTTTCTGCCAAGGTGGACGTCGTGCGGGTGACAAACCGCGGAAGGTGTTACTGTGACTGCTGTAGCTCAAACAGAGGCTGTCATACTCCCATCGGGTTTTATACTTTTTTCCGTGTATTTTCATCCTACTTAATGTGTTCCCGGGACACAGCTGCACGTCAGTCCTCGCTGGTGCAGCCTCTGGCGGGCTCTCCGCGGTGGGACGTTGGCAGGGCTGTCCGTGGTGGTAACGGGAGAGGCAGGTGCACAGGAGGGACGCCCAGGGCTCTGTCCTCCACATGCCTGTCCGGTCGGGCCACACCCCAACGCTCACAGGAGTCTGCGGTTTGGGGACGGCACCAGCGTGGGCCCAGGATGCCCTGTGGCCAAGTGGGCGTCCGCACCCTCGTCCTCGGGCGGTGGGAAAGGGCACCTCGGCACCCGGGGGGCAGCTCACCCGCATTGGGAGTGAAGCCAGTTGTGAACTTGGGGGCCCTTGGCTGGGGGGAGGTGTGCATCCTTGGCGCCTGCAGGGTCTGACCATGGAGTCCAGAGCGGATTTGGGTCCCCTGGGGACCCCGAGGTAGGCTCTGGCACGGCTCGCCTTCAGGATGCTCTCGTGGTCCTTCAGGGACCAGGCTCGGGGGCTGGGTGGTGGCGGCCCTCCACTGGGACCGTGCTGGGGACCTGGAGGGGCTGCTGTCCAACCTGGTCTGACTCCGGGCACACGTGAGACTTGGCAGCCCAGGACACGGGGGCTCTGGCTCAGGGGGCCTCTGCCCGCGCTGGCCAGGGCCCCGGACACCCAGGAGGCCCCCAGGGGCCAAACGCAAGATGTGTCCCACTGGTGCTTCCTTGCACATCCCTGCCCTGAGTGCCAGGGCCCCCGGTCACGGTCCACCGGCGTGTGATGAATGTCCGTGGGCTGTTTCTGTAAAATCCGGGCAGAATGCTCACCTTGTGGGGAGTTGTTGGGGTCCAGTCCAGCCCAGAGCCGACACCTCAGGTGACCATGGCAGTGAGTGGGACCCACAGCGGGCTCTTAGCCTCTGGGGTCCGGTAGGTGTCCCCAGCCTCTTCCCCTGGGGCCACGTGCAGCCGCCTGGCGGGGCTCCAGCCCTCGGCCAGTGCAGCATAGAGGCCCGGAGTTGAGCTTAGCCGTGGCCCCCGGTGCCGGAGCTGGGACACCGTTTCCAGGCACAGTCCCGGCCTTCTCGGTGCTGGCACGCCCTCCGAGGCCCTGCTCTGAAGGACCCACCCACGGGGGCTCCTGACGTTCTGGACGCGAGAGAGCTCTGGTGGCAAGAGGAAACCCGTCCCTGGTCCTCTTGTGGGTTCCTCCCTGACTGTTGCTGTCCTGGGCTCTGGTAGCCTCCGGTCCCTGGTGGGGTCCCTGCACATCGGTCCTTGGCGGGGGGACAGTCAGGCCTGGCTCGGCCACCAGCAGGTGTTTATGCCCAGCCGGAGGTCAGAGCTGGCCCGAGCGGGCAGTGAGGCCCGCCAGCGCCCTCGTCCCCTGCACACCTGGTGGGACAGGCGGCTTGGGCTCACTTACAACCGGGGCTGGTTTACCTCAGTAAGCCCTGCAGTGGGGGCCGCTCCCAAGGCCCCCTTTCCCGGGGCTCAGAGCCCACCGGCCAGGGCAGGCCGGGCAGGATGGCTCCCACCTTCTTCTCTGTCCCTGCCCTGCGAGTCTCGAGGTGTCTGAACCCACAGGCGGGGGCAAGTCTCCTTGAACTTCGTTCCACGTGTATCCACCTGCTCTGAGCGGGATGTGCGGCCCCGTCGGCGGGGGCAGGCCCCCCTGCTGCCCTCAGAGCCTCAGGAGCCAGGGTGTTGGGAGGGGCCGGCAGGGCCTGGGGAGGGTGTAGGCCTGGGGGCCCCGGGAGCCGGGTGGACTGTGGGAGGGCGGTGGGGTCCCGACCACAAACTAGAACCCTGAGTGGAAGAGAGTGACCTCGGGGCTCTGAAGTGCATCTGCCCGGAGCTGGCTGCTAGAGGGGACCCAGATGGGCCACAGACGGTATCTGAGCTCCAAATGGCCGGTGTGGCCTGCCGCGGGCGGGGCCAGCCGGCTGCCTGCCCTCTGACCCCTGCCCCGAGCGTGGGCACAGCTTGGATGAGATGCTGTGGGTTCCCGCCAGGCTGGGTGGGACTCAGCTCCCCCCCCCCCCCCGGCCGGTGCGGATGGACGGGCCCGACAAGCTTGTTGAGCGATAGCTTCGGTGCGTCCGCGGTGGGTTCCGGGGGCTCAGCGGCAGATGGCCGCGCCTGAGTCCTGGCGGGCGGTGGGTCCGTACCCACACGTTCGGGTCGCGGCCTGAATTCCGTGGCTGACCCCCAAAACAGACAGGCAGGGCCGAGTGGAGGGCCGGCTGCCGCCCAGGCCGGGCTGATTGTTCTCTGCGACGCTGAGCGTCCTCACCGTGTGCAGTGGCCACTCCTTTGGCACCTGGTCTCTGTACTCAGCCGTGTGAGCTGCCGGCGGGATCCAGCGCGGGGGGTACGAGCGGCATCGGGAGTGGCCGGACGCTGTCCCCGCTGAGCCGCAAAGCGCCTCGCGTCTCTCTGCGCCTCCGTTTGGGGCCCGTCTGCCGACGCGCTGGGACCCTGTGCCCTTCCGGCCCCTTGTGAGACCTGCTGTTTGCAGGTGTCCACACAGGGTGCCGGGGCCCAGGTCTGGGTCCGTGCACGGCGAGGTGGAGCCCCAGGGGACGGGGGCTGGCCACGGTTGACGTGTCTGTGGGTCAGCCCGAATTGGGGGATGGAAAGTAAGATGGGGAACCTGGAAGAGGGGCGGCCAGGGCAGCCGAGGCAAGGGGGTGGGCGCACGGAGAGGCACCGGTCTGGGCGCTGCAGGGGAACCCCGCGTCTGGTCGGCTGGCGATAAGTTAACGAGCCGGGGGCACCCCTCTCCGGAAGACAGTCAGCCGTGAAGGGTATGCACCCCCAGATTGTTGCAAGCCGGGCATTTCTGGGTTCTCAGAGGGGGAGCTTTGTTTCCTTCCTTTCGTAGGTCGGATGGGGTCCCCAAGAGCTACGCTCGGGTCCTCACCTCCTGTGAGTGTGGCCTCGTCGGGCGGTGGGGTCTCTGCAGCTGTGCTCACCTTATGATGAGGTCATGCGAGCGGGCTTCTCTGTCCAGGTGGCAGGTGACTCGTAAGAGCAGAGGCACGGAGCGCTGCCTGGTGAGGAAGGAGGCGGAGGCCGGCCCGATGCGGCTGCCACCAGGACCTGCCACCCCCGGATGCCGGGAGAGGCAGGAAGGACCGTCCCCGGCAGCCCTCGGGGGCCCCCTGCCCACACCCACGTGTCAGACGTGCAGCCTGCACACAGGGGCGAGTGACAGGCTGCGGTTCGGGCCTCCCTCCCGTCTCCGGTTCCTTCCCAGGGCGGCCCGGAAGCTGACCCGCCATCAGAGGCACCTGCCGTGGGCTGCGTGTCGGTGTGGAAGCGTGTCCGCCTGGGGGGCCCTGGCAGTCTCGTCATCTGCCGGCACCACCGGTGCCCGGGGCGTGGGCCGCAACTGTGGCATGTGGGGGCGACCGTGCCAGCCTGACCGCCGCTGATTGCTGGGCCGACGGGGTGACGGGCGCTTTGGGTCGCAGAGACCCCCATCGGCCCCCCTGCTGTGGCCCCGAGTCCCGATGTGCCCGGCAGCGTCTCTCGTGGCCCCGGTGCTCGTGCTGGAACGTGGGCCGGTTAACGCCTTAGGTGAGGAGTCGCGTGGCTGGCTGGCGCCTCAGTTCGCAACTGGGACTCACGGTGTCCAGGGGTCCTTCACCCCGCACCCGTGCGACTCCCCCAGGAAACCTCGTGTGCCGTCCGACAGGCTCTGGGTAGCGGGCCTGGGGTCACTGCACGCAGCCCTCTGAGTCCGCGGCTGGCGCGGCTGGTGCCTCCCAGTTCTCACGCACACACGGCACCCCCAGGGCTCGAGGGTGTGCTTCCTGTTTGCACCCGGCTCGCGGCTTGGCTGGGGACCTACAGGTGACAAAAAGGCAGGAGCGATGTTGCGCAGTGAGCTGCCTGGAGGGCCCGGGGGACTGCCTGGAGGAGGGGCCCGAGGCGACAGCAGGCAAGTGGACAGTGAAGGACAGCAGGGCTGAGAAGCGCCACCCAGGAGCCCCCGGGATCCCCCTGCTTTCCCCTGCAGGGTGGGAGCCACCCCCACCCCACCTGCCCCACCGGCCCGTCTCCTGGCGGTCGCTTCTTCGCGGTTCCCTTATCCTGTGATCCAGCACGCGGGCCCCGTCCCCACGCTGTCCCGTCTCCCGGCCGGGCCCCGCGTGACACGTATCTGTAGGAGCTGGTCCTCCTGGCTCCCCAGGGCGCTGTGCGGTCTGCTTTGCTCACAGCATGGTTGCGGGGCCCAGCGACACCAACGGCATTCGGTAGGTGCTTACTATTTGCCGAGGGACTGGGAGAGCGAGAACCTGAGTGCGCAGAGCCTCTGGTGGTTCTCCAGAGTGGTCACGCGGGTGGAGGCTGCGGCTGGGTGGCCGGGGTGGAGGGGCAGCGGGGGCCCAGCCCAGGGACGCACCGGTGCTGCACCGGCCGAGCTGGGGACGGCCTCCGGTCGGCACGGGGCGAGGTGGCCGGTCTCTGGCTGGACGGCCCTCCGTGCAGAGCTGACGCCGTCCCGGCGAACGTTCTCGGGGGGTCGGGGGGGGGGGCCGTGCCAGGTTTCACAGAAGTGACAGCCTGCAGAAGGCAGGTTCCCCTCTGCTGGGACGTTGGCGGCACGGGCACCCTTTCCGTGACTCGGGGACCACAGGGGAGGAGGAAGCCACCCCAACTTGTCGTCGCCTTCGAAGGAAACCTGTCCCTTCTCTGGACACTGCTGGCCCAGGGGTGGACCAAGGACAGCCCCGTGCCCTGGGGTGGCCAGTATTTAGGGATCAGGGCAGTGTCCACGTGGGAAGGCAGGAGTGAGGGGCGCATCCAGGTAACCTGTGTGTACCTGTGTGTGCGTGCCTGCACGGGACACGTGTGCAACGTATGAGTGCCGTCTGTGTACCTGGGTGGGCGTGGATGGGTCACACGTGTGCTGTGTGGGCGTCTCCCCGTACCCGCCCGTGTGGCTCCTGGCCTTGGCACCTTCACACCTGAGTCCGGCTCGCGTGAACCCGTGTGAGGTGCGTTCCGTGCCCACCTTCCGGGCGTGTGCGGGCGTGTCTGTGTCTGTGCGTGCACCTGACTGCGTCCTTGTGCAGCGTGCCTGCTCTCAGCCCCGTGCTGATGGGGGGGAGGCTCCCCTGCGATGTGGCGGGTGCGCAGCCGTTAACACAGCTGGGAGTGCCTCTTGGCCGGCGGAGACCCAGGGGCCGGCGTGGGCTCGGATCTCTGTGCTCTGGGCGGTCTGGCTGCTTCCATCAGAGCCCCGACAGCGAGGCTCGGCCCCTTCATCTCCGGCGTGACGGACGGGGCCACAGTTAATTTCCTGTCTGCCCAGGCAGGGCCTCGAGCGTCCGCGTGCAGAGGCGGCTGGGCTGACCCGGCGCCAGCCCCATACGGCGTGTTTCTGACAGCGTCCTTCGCGAGTTTGAGACGGGCGCTCCGGGCGGGCAGCCTGCCTCCCGCGGCCGCCGGGGCCCCTCCGCGGGCGGGAGGGCTGGGACGCTCGGCCCCCCGCCTCGGCCGCTCAGCCCACGCCCGTGCCTCTCTTGCAGGTCAGCTGGCCGCCGGCACCTGTGAGATTGTGACCCTGGACCGCGACAGCAGCCAGCCCAGGAGGACGATCGCCCGGCAGACGGCTCGCTGTGCCTGCAGAAAGGGGCAGATCGCGGGCACCACGAGAGCCCGGCCCGCCTGCGTGGACGGTAAGAGCCCTCGGTCGCGACCCCTTCGAAGGCCCGGGCGGCTGGGGTCCAGCGGACATAGCCCGGCCCCCACCACCAGGAACGCCTGTGGAAGCTGCCGGCTGTCTGGGCCTGGCCTCAGGCAGGACGGTCCTGATGGGGCGCCCGGTGCCCGGACGGTGTTGGTGTCTCTGTGTGTGTGGAGTTTGGGGTGCTGTGGGGGGCAGGGAGTCACGGGCCCAGGCGGGGACCGTGGCCCCTCAGTGTCACTGCGGGAGGAGGGGGTGCAGGCCGACAGCCCTGGACGCCGTTATATCCCTCACATGTGGTTTCTGGGGGAGGCCACCCACTCAGTGACCCGCGTCAGGACCCCATCCCCCTCGGGCTCTGAGAGCGGGGAGGTGGTGAGGCCTCCCCACGGCCAGCGGGCTGTCCGGCCTCTGAGATGTGCCACATTAACATCCTCGCGGGACGAGGGCCCAAGCACCTTGTGTGAGGCGGTACCTTCGGGGATGGTCTTTGAAACAGAATCGCAAATACTCTTAGAAGCAGAGGGGAGCCTTTGCAGTGCCCGTCACCCTGGTAGATGGGCCTCTGTGTGCGGTCCGGGGTGAGACCTGGCATCCGCGGGCAGGCGAGCATCGGGACCGGGCCGGAGCCCCGTGACCGGAGCAGGCGGCCTAGGGGGTGCTCCTGTGGCCAGGCCAATGGCGGCCTCATGTGTCGGAGCTGCTTGGGGTGGGGGGACCCCATGCAGGGTGTTCTGGGGGGGCTGCAGGAGGTGTGGTCACAGCCTGACAAGGTGGTGGGGTCCCAGGGCTCAGCCGTGCCCTTCCTTCCCCGACAGCCTCTGCACGGGGCTCTAGGCACCTCCTCCCCGGTTCAGATCAGCGGCTTCTGTGTGGGAGCCCGCTTCCTGCCCAACCAGGATACTGCGGTAATGACCATCCCCACTGCCCTCGGTGCTCGGGACGGTCACCTGAGGAAGGATGGCCGTGGGAGCCTGGGGCCGGGACACCTGGAGCATTTGGAGCACCTGAGCTCAGTTCATTGGCGGGGGTTTGGGCCCTCGGGAGTAGGGATGTTAGCATCCCCAGGGGTGGGCTTTTGGATGGGCCGGCGGCCCCAGGGGGTTCCTGGAGCCTCAAGGCACCAGGAAGGGGTCAGCAGAGCCATGAGGTCACTTTGGGGGATGGAGACTGACCAGGTGGGGACCTCTGCCCCTGGTGTCACCGGTGAGCCTGTCCCCGGCCTGTCTGGGGCGTGGTGGGGCAGTGAGTCGGCTCGGGAGCTGCAGGCCCAGCCCACCCACACCTGGTCGCCCTTTGGGGCTGAGCGGGCTGCTTGGGCCTGGCCCGGGGGGCCCGCGGTACGAGGTCCCTGGAGGCCCGGTGGGGCTCCCAGCTGACCCCACCCCAGGGCCCATTTGACTGTCCCTGGCCCCTGTGGCCACGTGCCGCCAGCCCTGAGGGGCTCCTTGGGAACGCGGGGGCACTTTGGAGAAGGTGGCAGAGGGGCTGACCCTGCCCGTGGGGGGCTGGAGGCAAGTGGGGGCATCTCGAGGACCTGGTGCTCAGAGGGGCTCGTCGCGGGAGCCGGGTTTGTTTTTAAGAACCGTCGTCTGGGGGCGCCTGGGTGGTGCAGTCGGTTAAGCGTCCGACTTCAGCCAGGTCACGATCTCGCGGTCCGTGAGTTCGAGCCCCGCGTCGGGCTCTGGGCTGATGGCTCAGAGCCTGGAGCCTGTTTCCGATTCTGTGTCTCCCTCTCTCTCTGCCCCTCCCCCATTCACGCTCTGTCTCTCTCTGTCCCAAAAATAAATAAACATTGAAAAAAAAAAAAAAAAAAAAAGAACCGTCGGTGGGCGTCCCATAAAAGGCGTGCAATTGAGCGAGCAGGGGGGTACCTGTGCCTTGGGGCAGGGTCCGTTCTGGAACTCGGTGCAGCCCAGCTCAGGTGCTCGGTGAATTCGGGCCGGGGCGGCCTCCCTGACTCCCAAGGAGCTGCATTTGTACCCTAGCAACCCCCCCGCCCCGCCCCCGGCTCCCGAAACCGGATCAGACTCCCAGTGACGCACACCTTCTTGCTGACGCTCATCGATCCTTCCCAGGGACGGGCGCGGGGCGCGGGACGAGGGGCGTGGGGCGAGGGGCCCCCTCCTCGCTAGCCCCGCGAGCCTGCAGGGAGAGTTGGGGTCCGAAGTGCTTCCTAATCGAATCCGGGTCTGCTCATCTGAAACCACGTTCTCTCCCCTCTCCCGCGAGCCTTCCCGCGCCTCAGGGGCCGTGTCCCAGAGACCCGAATTAAAACCTGGCCGCTTCCAGGGGAGGACAGACAAGTTCGTTGGCGTTCTGCTTCTGCACGGTGGGCATTTTCTCCGCCGCCGTCTAATTTAATTTTTGCTTTTCTATTTCCCTGCTCTGGGTGCATAATAAGTTTCCTCACGTGTGCCTTGTGGCTGCTGCAGAGAAACCTTGAGCCTTCTCGGTGGGTGGGATCCGGCACGAGCAGGGTCAGTGGGGTGGTCTGTGCTGACCCTGCTGTGTGCTCGGCAGGGAGCCTGGAGTCCTGGAGCACCCCCGCGTCTGTCCACCTGTTCATTCATTCGTCCGTTCATTCATTCACGCTCTCGTACGTTCAGATACGGGGTGTGCTCTTGAGTGATTGACGCTTGAGATACCTAATACCTAGAACATACAGTGCTGTGGGCTGGGGTCCAGACTGTGGGGCAGGGGCTGCGGGACCTCAGAGCACAGCCGTCCCTTCGTGTCCGGGACCTTGGCAAAGTTACTTCCACAAGGGGGCATTTGAGTAGGGTATTGAGGGATGAAGAGGAGCTCGCCAGGGAAGCTTTTCTTCCTGAAAGGAGGGTGCTTGTGGCAGGAGGGGGGACTCCTGGCCGTGTCTGCAGGTGCACGTTCTCACGCACAAATACAGGGGATGCGGCTCACCTCGGGGGCCGCCCCAGGTCGTGGATGCCGCGGCCGCGGCTCTGGGAAGCCACGAGCTCCCCTGTGCCCCTCAGTGGACACGTGCGGGCCGGGTGCCTCCGCAGGGCTGCCGTGTCGCAGCCCTGCCCGGCACGAGCAGGCAGCCGCGATGCCCGCGGTCCTTCCCATTGAGGCAGGGTCTTGCTTTGTAAGTGGAGGCCCTGCCTCCCCTCAGCTGACCTCTCCAGAAACGCTTTGGAAAGGAATCGAAGTAAAGAAAGCAGGTGATGCCAGGGTCGGGTGCGGGCGGTCGGAGCAGAGAGGGCTGTTTCTAAAGCAGCCCTGCCCGCAGCCGGGGGGGCAGAAGGAGAGGGGCCCCTGGGCGTCTGGGGGAGGAGGCAGGGCAGTGTCTGTTGTGAGGCCCGGGGCCCGCCGGGGGAGGAGGAGGGTGACCTGGGCTGTCGTGATGTCTGGAGAGGCTTTGGGGAGTCATGGCTGCCTTCAGCGCATGGTCGGCGGGGCTCTCCCGGGGCCCTGGGGGTGACCCTGGTGGTGACGCAGTTCACCGGTGGCACCCGCTGGGAGCCCACCTGCCTTCCAGGTGACCTGGCCCTTCACTCCCGAGCAGGGATGCACCACGTCATGTGCCTGCACGTGAAGTTCGGAACTTGTAACACGCTCTCCTGTCCATGGGAGCCCGGGACGCCGGAAGCCCCAGGTACGGAGTGGAGATGTCTGGTCTGCGATTCGCTGTGCCCTCACCGTCGGGCGCCGGTGGGCTGGGCCCCCGCCTTCATCCACAGACTGGACATCGGCAGGCTCTGCACGTGAGATACGGTGTGCAAACGGCTTCCTAAGCTGCTACCTGCTCCGCCCAACTTAGGGAACCACCGCCCCTCCCCCTTTACGCTGTGTCCAGCAGCAGGTGATCCCCGGGTCCCGGACGCGGCCTTGAGGGCCTCCGCCGAGGAAGCACAGAGCAGGGACAAGCATCTGGGTGCGTTTGCTTGCGGACAGCTGCTGAGGTTCCGGATGAGGACGGGGTCCTCCGTCCGGGAGGAGGTGAAGGTCCAGGAATGAAGCCTCCCGTATTCTGTCAGCTGGTCGTTGACAAGCGTTTCCAGACCGTTCGGCGGGGAAAGCGTCGTCTTCTCAACACGTGGCGCCGTGACCCCTGGAAGCCGCATGCACGGCGGTGGAGCGGGACCCGCCGTGTACAGAAGTTAACGTGACCCAGATCAGAGGCTGAACCCGTAGACGGCTTACAAGAAGATGGGGGTGAACCTTCGCGATCTGGATTTGGCAAAGGATTCTTAGATCTGACACCAGAGGCACGAGCAAAAAGAGAAAAGAGAAGAGAAGGTAAACGCGACTTCACCAAAACTCTGGTGCTTCCGAGGACACGGTCGAGGAAGCGAAAAGACAGTCCACCAAGTGGGAGCGAATATTTGCAAATAACGATCACGGACTTGTCTGCAGAACACACAAAGAACTCCCACGACTAGATGATGAAAAGACGAACAGCCCAGTTGAGAAAGCGGCAGAGGGTTTGAACAGGTGTATTTTCAAAAAGGTATTTGTGCAAACAGCCAGGGAACACGTGGAAAGATGCTCGGTCCTCAGTCACCAGGAAGAGGCACACGGGGGCCGTGTGGGAGCTCCACGGAGTCGGAACGTCACGTGTGTTGGCGAGGATGTGGACGGTCAGAGCCCCCCACGCGGCTGGGGGCGCGCAGGTGTGGCTGCCTCGGGAGCTGGTCTGGCTCAACGTGGCGCTGTCTTAGGAGCCGTGGCTCCACTCCCAGCGGAGTCCTGGGTGTGGGCCGAGGGGAAGTGAGAACACGCGTCCACGCACACACGCACACGCGTGTTCACGAGGGCGGACAAAGAGCGGAAACGACCCACGGGTCCGCCAGGGGGTGAGTGGTGCGGTACGTCCACGGAACGGAACGTTGCCGACCCGTGAAAAGGAGGGACGCCCCACAACACGCGTGAGCCGTGAGTGAGAGATGCCGGGCGCGGAGGACGGGGACTGTGTGGGTCCGTGTCCACGAGCGTCCGGGGGGGCAAGTCTCCAGAGCGAGAGGGCAAGGAGCGGGGGGTGATCAGCAGCTCAGGGTTCTTCTCAGGCCATGAAAGTGTTCTAAACCGGACTGGGTGGGGGCGCAGCTCTGCGAATGCCCTGAAAGCTGCGATGGTGTGCTTCCAGTGGGTGAATCACGGGGCGGGGGAGCTCCTAGCAACACAGGAGTGAGGAGGAAGGCGGCCGGAAGGGGCGCGGGGCCTCGCGTGCGGCAGGAGCCGGCGCTGGCCCGTCCGCTTTCGTGGCGGGGACCAGGGGTAGGACGTGGGCGGTCCCGCAGCCCCGCCGGGTGGGGCTTCCGACTGGCGAAGGACGGGCGGCCAGGAGAGGCTGGTGTAGACGCTTGGTGGGGAAGGGCCGGTATTTGGGACGTAGGACGCGGTGAAGACGAGTAACTGCAGAAACGCGCCTCCAGGAGGCGCTCGGGTAGAAGTCTGTGTTTGCTCGACTCCGCGGACGCCGCTGGGCGAGGACGGCGGGTGTCAGGCCCGAGGCCCTGCGGCCACGGCTCGATCGGCACGTGCCTGCACCGTGTAGCAGGAGGGAGGCCCGGTGCCCAGAAGCAGAAGCAAAGGGGAAGCACCCTGAGGCCATGTGGGTGCGGCGGAGGGGGGTGGGGTGGCCCAGAGGGTGGGGGAGCCACTCCGGCTGGCGGTTCTCAGGAGGGGGCGGGGGGTGGGGTCCAGAGGAGGACGGGGGATGGGGGTTACGCCCCCGTCTTCGGTCCTGCGTGGGGTGGGGACCGTCATAGTGTCCTGTCCCTGGAAGTAAGCGGGTGTGCCTTGTGGCCCGGGCAGGCCCTGAGGCACCTTCCCGTGTGCTCCTGAGACACGCAGGGCGCGTGCGGCCCCCCAGCGGACGTGTGCTGCCTACACGTCTGTGTTCTCATCTTTGTTCTAGCTCAGGAAGTTCCCGGCTTTCTGGAAGCTTCTTGAGGCTGCGGCCGGGACAGGCCAGCCCCTGGGAGCCTGGGCCTGGGGCCCCAGCTCTGCAGAGTGCGGGGCACCCCAGGGGCCAGTGCGGTGGGCGGGGGAGAGGACAGTGTGGCCGGTGCGTCTGCAGCCTGACCACGCGTTCCGATGACGACGGGGCCGTTGGGACGCTCGGTCCCCCGCCATTTGCTGTCACTGGAGTCCAGCCTTCTTGCTGCTGGACAAGCTCTGGGGAGGGGGTGATGTGTTATGGAGTCCCAGATGCCACCTCCCAGATGCCACCACCCGCCCTCCTGAGGCCACCCCCATTCTAGCTGCTTGCCCAGGACCAGGGGGACTCTGAGGTGCCCTCTGATGAGGCCCCGAGCCGTGATTTCTCTGGGGAGGAGGGCGGGGTGTGCGTGCAGAAAGCCCGGCAGGGACCGTGAGCGGCACCAGGTCTGTGCGCCCAGCAGCCCTGCCAGGGAGGGGTGCGTGAGGCTGTGCTGCGGGCCCGGGCCTGGAGGGGAGCTCTGGAGGGATCCGGGGTCAGGAAGGAGCTTGGGGCCCAGCCCCGGCTGGCTGCGCCCACTGGCTATAATAGCCTCTTACGGCCCGCCTGTCGCTTCGTGAGTTCACTTTCATGCGAAGGGAGAAAACCATCCTTCCCTGGCACCTTCTCGCTGGGATATCCAACGTAACTGCCTTTGATCGTGGACGACCACACGGTGGCCGGCCACGTGGCCATTTCATGTTTATGCAGAGAGATCAGAGCATCGGCCTGTCACCGTCGGGTGCTATTATCTCAGCCCAGACTCCCCTGGAGCCCCAGCCACACACGGGTCTGAGCGAGGGAGAGAGTGGCCCCCTGCTGTGATCCCTGCTGTGGCCCAGCTGTGACCCTGACTGTGACCCCCAACTGTGACCCTGGCTGTGGCCTCTGCTGTGGCCCTGCTGTGACCCCCTGCTGTGACCCTGGCTGTGACCCCCTGCTGTGGCCCTGGGTGTGGCCCCCTGTTGTGACCCTGACTGTGGCCTCTGCTGTGACCCCTGTTGTGGCCCTGGATGCGACCCCCCTGCTGTGACCCCCTGCTGTGACCCTGGCTGTGACCCCCAACTGTGACCCTGGCTGTGGCCCCTTGCTGTGGCCCTGGCTTGGCTGCCCAGAGGGTCTGGGTCTGTCTGCCTTCCTGCTGTGCAGGCCCCCACGGCCCAATCTCTCCCGTCCTTGTGCCTCGCTGCAGAATTCGGTGTTTTTTCTAGGTGGCTGCAGTCTCTGAGCAGGACGGGACTTGAGTTGAACCCGCTGACAGCCTGGTGTGGAGGGAGCGGGGAGCAGCGTTCAGATGCTCCGGCACTGGGCCGTGCAGCCTCGGGGCAGACGGAGATGCCGGGCCAGCCGGCCTCACCGTGTGTCCCTGCAGCCGCCCGGGAGCGCTGGGGGTGGGGGTGGGGGCAGAGACAGAAGCGTGAGATGGGGGGGCCGCATAGGGCAGCACAAACCCCGTGGGGCCACAGGCGTAGGGCTGAGCCGGGCAGAGGCAGCAGCAAAAGTTCCAGAAGGCTCTCCAGGGGAGCCGAGCACTGTGTCCGGGGAGGTGGCCACACCCACCTGCCCGGTGGTGTCCTAGGTGCCTGGGGGCCCCTGGAGGCAGGCACGAGTGGGCGTGAGGCCGCCCCACGTCCCCGTCCCCGTCCACGTCCAGCACTGTCCGGACCCTCCAACCCTGCTCACTGAGAGGAAACAGCCTCTGAAGGGGCGGACGGGATACAGAGGGGACAGCTGGCCTCCGTCCTTTTGGGGAAAAGCTTTTATGTGCTTCAGTACTTAGAAAAATGGGTGGAAGTGTTCACGTGTATTTATAAACGCGTGTGTGTATCTTGCGCAGCCGGGTGGCCTCCGGCAGGTCACCTAGAGTCTGCGAGCTCGGGCAGAGACGCAGCCCGGCCCGGCTTCCTGCGCCCTGCGGTGACGTCCTCTCTCCTTGGTGGCACTGCTTGGGAGAGCCGCCCCCTGCGGGGTGCAGGAGCAGACTCAGGACAGCTTGGGGGAGCCGTGTTCCGTGTCCGGGGGTTTCGTGAGCTGACTGTTAGCATCAGCTGGTATTAAAAATTGAGTCCTGTAAGTATACCTGTGAGTAAATTATGTTAAAACCAAAGGTACCCATTTTGAGACAGAAGAAAAAGAAGAGCAGCTGAAGTCAAGTAGAAGAAAGAAAGTAACACAGGATCGGAGTAGAAACAACGAGGAAAACGGGGCGCCTGGGGGCTCAGTCGCTTGAGCGTCCGACTCTTGATTTCAGCTCAGGCCATGATCTCACGGTTCACGTGTTCGAGCCGTCTTTGTGCTCTGTGCTGACAGTGGGGATATTCTCTCTCTCTCTCTCTCTCTCTCAAAATAAATAATCAAACATAAAAAATATATCAGAGAGGAGACCCTTCTAATTGGCGTGACCCTCACACCGGAAGCATCGGGCAAAGACATGAGAAAGAAAACACAGACCTTCCGAGTGTAGACGCAGAAATCCCCAGCAGGGGACTAGCCGGCTGCCCCCAGGGGCACGCCGAGAGGGTCACACGCCGTGACCAGGTGGGACTCACGTCACGGGTGGGTGTGAGTCCGGTTCCGGGAGCCCATGAGCGTAGAATGCCGTAGGAACAGAATCGAGAACAAAAATCCTACGATCGTCCCCACGGTGGCAACAAAGGCGTTGGCACAATCTGACGCCATATCGCGGTAACAACGTTCAACAGACTAGGACAAAGAGAGGTTTCCAACGCGACAAAGAGCATCTAGGAAACGCGGACAGACAGCATCCTCGGAGGAGGGAGAACGGACGCTTTTGCCCCGATTTCAAGGACAAGACCAGGGCGTCTGCTCTCGTCACTTCTATTCAGCATCGTCCTGGAGGCTGTCGCCCGGGAAGTTGGGCAGGAGAAAGAAGTAAGGCCATCAGTTCATGGGTGATGTGATCTTTTGTAAATAAAATCTCAAGGAATCTACATGTACGCTTGGAACTCATAAAGGTTTCAGCCAGGTTGCAGGATGTAAGATCAATATACAAAAATTGAATTTCTCTGCAGTGGTGGTGAACAACGTGAAAATGATCTTAGGAAGACAATTCCATTTACAAGAACTTCAAAAAAAAGAAAAAAACCCAAATAGTCAAAAATAGACGTAACAAGTGCCGGACTCCTGCCCCGAAAGCTATAAAACAGGGCTGTGTTAATAATGTCACTTCCCTCATCTTATACATTTTAATCAGCATTTGAGAATAATCAGCATGTGTAAGGAGAAATGTCTTTGAACCCTCTTGGAGGAAATTCTCTCCAGGAAACCAGGAGCTGACGGGCCCCAGTGTGCGGTGGGAGCCCGCTTGCTCTGATTGGGACCATCATCAGGGATGCTCGTGACGTTAACCGGGGAACGACGCAGGGGGTCCGCACGGGTCACCAGACACCTCCACCCTGCCCCACGTTCAGCTCAGGGACGTCGCAGATACTCCCTGTTGCAGGACAGTGCGATCCGGTCTCACTGGGCTCCACCCAGGCTGACGCAGGCAGCTCCCTCCTGACGTTGCCGAGGCTGTGTTGCCTCCAGGAAGGAGGGCGCGAGGGTGCCCAGCTCTGGAGCTGATCTGCATGGGGGACGGGAGAAGCACGAAACAAGAGTGCAGATTCAGGCTGCGGCATCCAGGGAAGGCTTCCTGGAGGAGGTGACCCTTGCGCCCATGATGGGACCATGGTGGTCACAAGCAGGTGCAGCTGTGGGCCAGGCCTGAGGGTCCCCCAGTCTTCCTGGTTGTGGCAGCTGCAGAGGAGGGACGCAGGCGGCCGCCCTTGTCTCCTGCACCACCCCCGAAGCACTCACGCCACGCACGGGCACGCCCCAGTGCTCAGCATTGTGGCTGGTGCTGCCCTTGGCCTCGGTCCCTCTCTGGGCTGTGGGCCAGTGGAGAGGCATACACCAGCTACCATGCCCCCCCCCCCGATCCTGGTCTACAGGGTGACCTTGTGGAGGGGGAGGAGTGCACACAGCCGTACCGGCCACCCGGCCACTTCCAGGCTGAGCCCGAGAGAGACGGGCACAGGGAGGCTGGCCACCGTGGGTGCAGTGCCTGTCCGTGCACCCAGGGCCCCTTCTTGGGGAGGCCAGCTTAGGAGAGCAGACAGACTCAGTCACACTGTGGGGCCTGGGCAGAGGCCAGGGGTGGGGTGGGGGCCCCTGCGGGTCGAGGCACCAAGCTGCCCGTGGCCCTCATTCTCCCCTTCCCGTGACCGCCCTACCCTGGTGTGGGGCTGTGTCCTCCCCTGGACGTGTGGCCGGGGCTTTGCTGAAGGCAGGGGGCCCCGGGACCACCCAGCCGGCACCTGCACCCCCCACCCCCAGGGTGGGACCTCCTTTGATGAGCACGGAGCCTTCCCGCTGTCTTTGATGTTACTGGAGATTTCCAACTCAATTAAACTGTGTGATGAGAAACAAATCAAAGCCAGGGAAATTTTAGATGAGACAATTTTATTTTGATCTCGGGAGATGCTTTGATCACGGGATATCGGGGTGATGGGAGCATATGCCTGTGGGGGAGCGGCAGCCCCTGGTCCCATCCAGGCCCCCTGGACGCATCTCCCGTCTCCGTGCTCCCCAGGCCTGGCGCCCCCTTCCAGGGAGGCTGCGAGGTGGAGGGAGGAGGGCAGGTGTCTGTGATCAGACAACAAAGGCCTGCAGGGCAGGGACTGATTCCCGCGTGCTGGAGCGGAGTGCTGGCTGACGGCCTTCTAGAAGAAATCCCTCCCTGCCCCCAGACAGTAAGTTTCGAGCCGCAGGAGTGGATGCTGGGAGAGATCCGCCTGGTGATGGTGGTGACGGGGGACAGCTGGTGTGGGAGGCCCAGGTAGGGGCACGGGAAGCTGTGCAGGACGAACCTGCACCCCACCGGGGGCGACGGGCTGCACAGGGGACACGGACGGGTTGTCTGTGGCGCTCTGCCCCTCCCCGGCAGGTGCCCAGGGCGGCCGGACGATGCACCTGGCTGGGTGTGGAGGTGAGCAGGTCGGCAGGGAGGGGCAAGAAGGCCGCTCAGGACACAGCTGTGTGCCACGGTGGCCGTGTGCTCCAGGATGTGACCGCTGCTGAGCCCGACGCAGCGTGGAGATGTCAGTGCCTTCCCTTCCCTGTCCTTGGTGGCTGGGGCGGTGGAAGGAAGGAGCTGAGAGGCCGATAAAGGGCTCCGTTAATTATTCAGGATGCCTGGCAGGGTCCCGGCGGCCTCGGCTCGCGCAGGAGCGACAGCCGACTGATGGGAGAGCAGGAACCCGGCCGAGCTCGTGGCCAGAGCCCGAGTGGCCAAGGGCGGGAGGCTGGCAGGACTCAGGGCTGCGGGCTGAGGGCGGCACTCGGAATCAGCCAGAGGGTCCCTGCCTGTGCCTCAGTGGTGTTCTGTCTGGCTCTTACTTTTGTCATTCGAAGTGTCCTTGGCTCCTGGTCGAGCCGGTGGGTTGAAGGAAGATTGTACTGTCGGGAAGGCACGTCCACGTCCGTAAACCCGTGAACGGGGTGCTGCTCCCAAAGGCCAGGCAGGGGCTGCAGGCTGAGGGCGCCGTGGCGGGGATTCGTAACCCCTGGGCCTCGCTGCCCAAGTGACCTGCACTGGCCACCTTCGCACCCCGCACCCTCTCTCACGGGCTCCAGGGATCCGGGAGCATCGATCTGTGACACCAATGGGACAGGACCGTGGGAAGGAATACAGACGCCAGCACCGGGCCGTTTAGCGTTTTCTACAGGCGACGCGGGCTCCTCCTGCTGGCCGCGGCGAGCCCGCACTGCAGGCCTGTGACCCACAGACGCGTGGCCCCTCCGCTGCCTCCGGGGGCAGAACACGCCCAGGAAATGCTCTAGCCCCACGGCGACGCACGCGCAGCCGCGTCTCATGAGGGGGCCTTCCCTCCAGCACCGGGGACCTCGGTGACCCTGTGAATCCGCATCTGCACGTCACGCACGCTCACAGACCCGTGTGGACACGCTCAGGAGGGAGTACACGACCCTGCGGAGGACTGAGAGGTGCAGAACACGTGTTGGTTCTCTGTGAAGGCTTTCTCTTTCTTTTTTTTTTTTTTTGTAGTTCATTTATTATTTTGGGAGTATTTTGAGAGGGAGAGTGAGAGCAGGGGAGCAGTAGAGAGAGGAGAGAGAATCCCAAGCAGGCTCCGCGCTGTTGGCTCAGAGCCGAACATGGGGCTCGAACTCGTGAACCGTGAGATCGTGACCTGAGCCGAAACCAGGAGTGGGACGCTTAACCTACTGAGCCACCCCCCCCCCCCCGCTTCCCTGTTCTTTTTAAAGACCTGAACCGAGGTACTTTAACTGAGATCCAGCGCTCACGCAGGCTCGCGCACACACGTACGGGCAGCCTGGGCGCCCCGGCCCCGCCCCCTCGGGTCCCTAGAGTCCTGGCCTCTGTCACCGCACGTTTGTCTGTTCTGGGAATTCGCATGAACGGAATCGGACGGTATACGTCTGCCTTTGTGAGACCCGTCTACGTGGGCAGCGGTACTCTGGCACTTCCATAGAATTTTTGTGGGATTCCGTTGTGTGATGGCACCTGGGCTCACCTGTCTGTTCACCGGAAGACAGCGGTGTTGAGGTCCTTGTGACGTTTGACCGTTACGGCTGCAGCGTGGACGCGCGTGTGCCCGTCTCTTGGTAGACGGAGGTGCTCGTTCATCCTGGACGCGCCACCGGGAGCGGCCGGCACGCGGATCGGGGCTGGGCCTGCAGGCCCGCTCGCCCTGTGCCCTTGCCAACACCTGCTGCTGTCGGTGCTTCTACTGTGGCCGTCTTCCCGGGGGAGCCGTGGTGCTTGCGCTGTTGGCAAGTCTGGGTCTGGGATCGGTTTCCCATTTCGCCGTCTCCTCCGCACGTGGATATCCGAGAGACCCGCACCGCGTATCCAGAAGTTCCGGCCTTTCTCGCTCGTTACGGTTGGCTCTTACGTAAAGCGCTAAAACACGTTTTTGAGGCAGAATGGAAATGAGTCATCCCTTCCTGTCTCCTCCGCTGACACTGGAGCGAGACCAGGGTCCTGCCTGTACTTACGCCCTCCCCCGCAGATACCGAGTGCGGGCTTTCCGTTCCCCTGTCCCTCCTCCACCTTGTCGGACCTCTCAGGCGTGAGGTTACTGGGGGGAACAGAAGGAGTGCTCCCAGGACACCCTGACTCTGCCTGCGGCCCTCCCACGGGGCGGGGCACTGGTTGCCTTGAGGGGCGGCCTTCCTGGCACCCCCTCCAGCGGCCGGACCCTCGCCGTGAGGGCAGGGCAGCCGAGCAGAGGAGAGGTGCAGCCTGCTCCTCCGTCCAGGGCCGTCGGCCCGCTCACGACTCCCAGGCTGCACCCGTAGATGGACAGTCGGGGGTTCTCTGTCCAGTTTGGTCTGGCAGCCGGGCAGAGAACCCCGGGGCCCCGCTCCCCACAGAGGGATATGTGCTGATCTGTTATCCCTGCAGAGAAACCGGCCCCAAGTCTGGATTCATAATGTCTGGTTGGATCAGATAGTTTTTGTTTGTTTTGGATTGACGTGCTTTATGTTAAGACAGGTATTACGTTTAGAGAAAAATGGAGTAGAGAGTGTCCCCCCACACCGTGGCCCTGATTGCTAGCACCTCGCATGGGTTGTATGGAGGGCCCGACGTGGCCGCACCATTGTTAACTGAATCCACAGTGGACGTTGGGTTCGGACCCTGCCGTGTGGACTGGGTTTTGCCACCTGCATCGTAAATCACCGGCCCACCAATGTCAGTATCTCACAGGACAGTTGTCCTAGACCCATGGTCCGAGCAGGCGGGGGCCTTACAAACACCCTGAGGGCCGTTCCCCGGGGGAGGGTGCCTGTGGCAGATGAAGGGTTGCTGGGCCCAGGTTTATGTCCGCCCCCTGGCCAGGCCCCACGGGCACCCTTTGTCCCGAGGTCACCGGGGAGGCTGCATCAAGCCTGCCTCTTGCCTGGGTTCCGACGTCTTCCCCTCGACACCAGGGAGCCAGGCTGGCGGGGAGGTGGGGGCAAGGAGCTGGCCTGAGTGCTCCCCCCGAGGGCAGGCCACCCTCCCAGACCCCCGCCCCCCATGCAGGAGCCGGCGTGGGGGGGAGGGTTGCTGATTCCAGGCAGGCTTGGTGGGGGGTCTGGACGCGTGCCGTGGCCCGGCCGGAGCTGGTGCCAGATGTCCGTGCACCTAGAGTTTCCAGAGACCCTGCAGCCTGACTGCCATTCACCCAGGACGAGGCTGAGCCCCGAAGATGGGACCTGGGAGCCTTGCGCCCTCTCCCCACGGCAGTCCAGTCCGGCCACAGAGGTGCCTGGGGTAGCCGTCCTCGTCGGCAGCCCTGTCGGGGAAGCCCAGACGGGGACCTCAGTGGGTCGGGGCGCAGAGGGCAGGCGGGGCACGATCCCTGCTTCCTGCCCACCTTGGCCCGGGGCATCCCGGGCAGGTCCCCGTGTTTCAGCTCGGCGGAGGGGAGGCTCCCGCGCCTGGAAGGAGCCCAGAGCCGGCACCTTGTCCCATAGGCTGGCGCGCTGGGGTCCGGGCCCTCTGGTCCGTCTTGGGCCCGGACGAGGGTGTGCGTGCTGCAGGGAGGGGACGGTCGCTCCGAGGCAGGAGGCGGGCTGGGGAAGGATTGAAGACGGGTAATGAAATCACATTTCCTGAAATAGCCGTACTGTGATCTTGATGTGTCTGTGGCCTTATTGGCTCCGACGTGGGTATTGCATATTAGCAAGCGTCTTCCACATCAATACCGCGCCCGGCTCCCGAGCTGGCGCTCTCCCCTTGATGTTTATTTATCTCGCGGGCTTTGCTTGAATGTTGATGCTCCTCAGAACGCCCACACTGCATTATAACTTGCCGCCCGTTTAATTCAATTTCTCTTATATTCTGACTGCTGACAGAAGCAATCGGCTTCCGGCCGCCAAGGCCGTGGAGCTCCCGCCGAGGGCCGTGAGCGGTGCCCGGGTGAGAGGGCACGCTGCCGTGCTCCCCCTCCGTGTCCCTTTGCGGCACCTGCTACCCTCACTCGCGCCCTTCGGGCCCAGCGAGGCCGGCAGGAGGTCGGGGCGTCAGCCTTCTTGGATGAACCGCGACGAGGGGGGAGACCGGGTGCTCGGAACGGGACGTGATCCCTGTCCAGAACCCCCCCCCACCACCACCCCCGAGGAAGGGCAGGGCCCACACTTCAGCACACATGGCTTGTCTACACGGAACCCAAGACCCAGTCAGGCCCCGGGCCCCCGCTCCAAGTCCGGTCACATGCCCCAAGTGAACATTGTTCTGGAAGGACGGCGGGCCGTCCCGCCAGCTGCCGCCTATGGGGAGAGGGAGCCGCCCTCACCTGACCTGGAGTCACCGCTGCCCGTGGCCTCAGGCCGCCTGGAGAAGAGTCTGCCTTGAACTGCCTGTGCCCCCGGGGTTCCCAAGGCTGCGTGTGGCAGGTTCCCTGCAGAGGAACCCCGAGGAAGGGTCTTGTCAGCATCAGACCCGGGAGGTTGCAGAGCTGGGCTCAGACTCAGGTGGCGCAGACCCCGAGGCCTGGCTGCCTCCCGCGTCTCTGTTCAGTTAGCCGGGAACGGAAAGACGCGGCCCCTGGCCTGTGCTCAGGGCACTCGCGCCTGGCAGCGTGCCCAGCCTGCCGTCCGACCCGCGCGAATCACAGCAGCCCCGAGGTCGGCACGGGCGGCAGGGCGCGTGGGCTCAGGCCTCGGGCTCCAGGTCCCCGTCCCCCGGAGGGGGCGGCTCGGCGTCCCTGGCCACGCTCTGTGACGGGGCCGTGCTCCAGGGGCAGGCGCCTGCTGCCCGTAATCCTGTAATTGGCCAGTAATGGCTCGTGCACTTGGTGGGAAGGCCCTCCTTAATTGTGGCTTTTGCGGTAAATAAGTGTAGTGTCTATTACAGAGCCTTTATCGGGGGCGTTTTTCCTCTGACGAGGCCACTGCGATTTGGTGTAGGGAGGAACGCTGTCAGGGAAGGGCCTTGCTGGAGGGACGCTCGGGGGACGGGCCGCCGAAGGTGCCGGAGCCGTGTCTGGTGGCACTCAGCAGGCACGTCCCGTTAGCTGCGGCCAGCTCGCACTCCGGCCTGACCCCATGCGAAGCCCCGGGGGGCCGAGGCGGGCGGGCAGAGTGGAGCCCAAGGTCAAAGCTCCCGGCAGCACGGACCAGATTTTGCAGCTCCTGGGCGGCCGCCCCGCAAATGTGCCGTCCGTAGGAAGTCGCTGGGTGGAGGCATTTTGCCGCGGCCCTGGCGGCCCGGGAGCCCCTCCTGTGTCGGACGGGGCCGCGCTTCCGTGCTGGGGACCGTGATGAATGGCAGCTTCTCTCGGGCAGGCTTTACGGGCCTCTGGTGACTATATCCTGTGTCATAAATACGGCAGGGAAACACCGTCTCCAAAGACCGGGACAGTTGGTACTAACTTATCTGTTTGAATGAAACTCCTAAAGCTTGTTGAGTCAAACTGTCACTGCTCATTACCCGTAAACGAGGAGGCCGGAGGGAAACGTCGCCCGCAGGTATTTATTGGGAACTGCCGGAGGGTCTTTTGTATTCCAGGACAAGGCGAGCCCGGGAGGACCACGCGGCCGCTCGGACACGCTTCCTAAATCACGCGTTTGACACTCGTGTTCTGCAGAAGCACGGGAGGGCCGTGACCTCCGCCCTGGCCGCGTGCGCCCCCAGCGGGCAGCGAGGCGGAGGGCAGACCGCCGCCTCCTGGTGCTCCCCCGGGAGCCTGTCTCACCCGTGAGGCGGTCGGAGCGCCTCTTTCCAGGACACACACGACAGCCGCTGCCGCGGGGCCAGCCCAGCGTGCGCCGCGTGTGGCCCGGGGTTCCGTGAGCCTGGCGGGGGGTTAGCGGGCGGCTGTGCGTCTTAGAGCGACCCCTCGACCGCTCTGAGCTGTCCTCTCTTCCGAGAAGCGGGTAGAGTGAGGCGACGTGGCCGAGTGGGACGTGTTATGACACTGAACCGACCGATCCCGGCCTCCAGACCCCACCCCCGGCGCCCTGACTGCCGACTTGCCTTGTTCTCTGCCGGGTTTTCAGCCTCCGGCTCCCGGGCCTCAGCTCCCGTCCTGGTTCTTCCCCGCGTGTGCCTGCAGCGGATGCCGTAGCCTCAGCGACTTTGCTGTAATCCTGATCTTTAAAACCAGCATGAAATACTATGCTTACAGCAGGCAGTGCGGGCAGCAGGGAGCCATGTAGCGAGAGGAGGAGGCTGGGAGTATTTTTTTCGAACCCAAAGAAAACCGCGGTTGCCTCTTCTGCGAGTACTCTGTTCCGTTGGAGCCATCGGGAGTTGAAGGCACACGGGCGACGGAGGGGACGCCCAGCGTCCGTGAGTGCTGCCCGGAGCTCGGGCCGGATGCACGGTCGTGGCTCCAGGCTGTTTGCCTTGGGCAGTTTGCAGCTGTGGCTCATGCAGCCGTCTCGGGCCCCCGCGACAGCGTCTGGTGCCAGGTGACCGCTGGTCGCTGAGCCACTGGCCCCCATGCCCTGTGCGCCCTCCCCCATGGCGCCCAGAGTGTTTGCAGATTTCCTGGTGAACCTCAGGTTCAGAGGCATCAGTGGGTTTACTAGGTGTGGACCCCCAGGGGCACTCTGAACAGAGAACACGCGGGTGGCTCAGCTCTCAGTGGGGTGCAGACCTGGACGCCTGGGAGCGCTCTGAGGCGGGGCCTTCGTAAGGGTCACGGACACCACGGTGCAAAGGGCAGGTGGCACAGAGACCCTCTTGCTTTACGGCACTGCACCCCCGTGACCTGCTCTGGGTCTCTGCCCGTGCCTCTGCCCCTCGTCTCTGCTTCTCGGGGGTCTGCTCTCCGATGGCCGCTCCCCTGCTCCCCCTGCTGCGGCTTCCCTGCCAGGCTGGCCCGCTGCCTCTGCTCTCCCTACACGGGCGCTCGGCTGTGGAGCAGGCGGTGGCTCGGGGTCCTGCCTCTGCAGCGGGCTGCCCCCCTAAATGGGGGACGATGCCAGGCTCGGCCGGCCAGGCCGCCTTCGGGGAGCAGGCTGGGTGTCAGGCATCGGGGAGGAAAGCTGGACCCAGTGACTGACAATTAGGAAGGGTTCCTGGGTTCTTGCCTGTGGTCCCCAGGCTGAACGTCTGTGCTTGTGAGATGGTGAAGAAGGGCCTGGAAACTCGGGCCTGATGGCTTCAGGTAGTTCAGATACAGCCACTGTTTGGCACCCTCATCCACCAGATGTGCCCCCGCCTTGCAGGGACCCCGTGCAGCTGGGGTGGGGGGGACTCGGGGACCCTGGACTCCTCACACTGCCTCCAGCTGTGGCAGCTGTACAAGTCCCTGAGGTCCCGCAGAGCATGTCAGCCGTCCCCCCCCACCCCCGGTCAGAGGGCAGGGCAGGGGGCAGGGAGCAGGCCACCGGGTGCCTCCAGACGGGCTCCGACCCGAGAGCAGATGGCCTGAGGTTCCGTGGAAACTGCAGATGCGTTTCCTAAGTCGGGAGCACTTTTCCGGTTCTCTGGGCCCTTTCTTGCCGACGTGCCCCGCGCTCAGGACATTGGTAGAGCTGTGCAGACAGACACCTCAGCCCAGGGTCCTTGGACACGGTGGCCCTGCTCTGGGCCGACCTGGGTGCAGAGTTTCGGTGAGGCCATAAGCAAGGAAGCCACGTTCCACATTCAGAACCCAGTTCGTCCCCAGTTTGGAGCCTGTCGGGACCTGGAGGGATCACACCGGTGAGCAAACAGACATGTGATCAGGGCGTCCTTCCTTCCCCACGCAGCTTTGAAACGTTTAAAACCCAGACAAACAGCTTCCGATACAGACGCCTATCTCAGATTCCAGGATAAGACATGCGCGTAAAGTTGCTTGAGTTGAGTTTGGAGTCGCCTATGGGTTTTGCAAACACAGCGGATCCGGGCGTGTTGTCCAAACACAGCCTGGTCAAACACACGCGCCTGGTCAAACACCAGCACCCTCGCCCGGGGTCGGGGGCTGAGCTCACCGATCTCGGATTCCGGGCAGCTGAGCACACAGGTCGGGCCACCGTCCCACAGCCGAGGGGCCTTTCTCTGGATGGGAGACACAGCGTGGCACGTGGCCCGCACCACACTGTGTTCTGAGCCCAGGGACCTGTTCACGTGGCCGTGCGGGGAAACGGGTCAGGATGTGCTCCTTAGCCTGGGCCCTAAATCTCTGTGAGAAGAGGGAGGCATCTCAGGAAGACAGAGGCACAGATGGAAGAGGCCGCACAGGGGACAGCTGGAGAGACATCAGAGGGACGGTCTCGGAGCCAGCAAGGCCGGGGGTGGCACCCCCACCGGGAGCTGGAAGAGGACCCTCCCCTGGAGCCCCAGAGGGAGCACGGCCCTGCCCACACCGTGGTCCCGGACTTCCCGCTGCAGAACCGTGGGCGGTAAGTTCCTGTTGCTCTGGGCCGCCCTCGTGTGGTGCTGTCACAGCGGCCCCGGGACCCTGGCCGCATGAAGCCCGTCCCTGGAGGTGCCCTGGCCCCACCTGCTCCCCTGGCTCCGCACACAGGGCACCTGGGCCGCAAGTCAGCTCCCCCGCCTCAGCCCTGGCTCTGGCCGCCCCGGGGCCTGCACGCAGCATTCCGATGGCGTCCCCTTCCCACCTCTCGATGCCCTCCCGCGTCTCTCTTCAGTGCCACCACGGAGTGAGGGCCGGCTTCGTGAATCCTCTTGCAAATGGACTCCCGGGCATTCCCGCTGAGCACTCACCTAAGGCCGCCGTGTACCCGCCTCCTCCTCGGGGAATCGGACGTTGTTCCCTCTCCTGTCTCTCCTTGTCCTGACCTCAGACCTGGTCCATGTCTGGACTCGAGGGGACGAGGCCCAGCACCAGGCCGGCCCCCGCCCCCCCCACGGATGGGGATGGCCGTGAGCATCCCTTGGACCTTCCAGGACGTGACCGTGGCTCCCAGAGCAGTCCTCGGTTTCCCGTGGTCCCTGTCTGGGGACAGCAGATGTCACACGCTCAGTGCTGTCCTCCTGATGTGTCCAGCAGCCTGACTTCCCGACACCACGGCCCGCGGGAGCCCAGCTCTGCCCCTGTCGGGATGACAGACGTGACCTCCCAGCCCAGGGGCTTCACCTCTCGGGTGCCTGTCACTGCACCTGCCCCTTAGGGCTGCAGCGACCCGTTTGTGAAGAGTCCCGGCCCCGACGCAGCTGGGAGGACGCTGGCGGGAGGGTGGGTGGCCCTGGGAGCCGCTGCGTCTCTGCGCTGGGGGCGCCTGGGTCTGGCAGCGCTGTCCTTGGTGTGTGTTCCACGTCCCGTGTCCCCTGGAGACTGCACGCTCTGTCAGGACCGCCTGTCACCCGTGACGACCCGGCCAGGGCTCAGGGCAACCACCACAGAGGCTCCGCGTGGGGACGAAGGGGGGACAGCTCTGCTTCGGGCGTGGTCCGAGCGTCCGTGCCCCCACTGGGCTCTGTCGAGTGTCGGGGCCCAGCTCACGTTCTCAGCAACAGCTCACAGCTGCCCCGTCCACGCCCAAAGCCACGGCGCGTTCCTTCCGTAGGGATTCACTGCTCCCTGCAGCTGGTGGTTGTGGGAGCACCAGCCTCCTTCCCTTGGGGTCTCTGACTGACGAACTTCAGTTACACAGCAGCAGCCCCAGCTGCCAGCGGCCGAATCACGGACCCGACCCTCCTGGCGAACCGGCGACCTCGGACGGGTGTGGACGTGAGCCAGGCTGGCGGTGCAGACCGGGTGGCCGACCCGCACGGGCGCCTCGTGCCTGCACACTTCTTCCAGCGGGAGCCGTGTGTCCCCCTTCCGGGCGAGGCCACGGGGCTGCGTTTGCAGGGCCCTGACCGAGGCCCAGGCCCACGACCCCACGCGTGCCTGGGGCTCCGGGTCACGTCCCGCAGCCAGCACCGAGGCGTCTTGCCCTGGGCCCCCACCTCCAGGCGGCCAGCCTGCTGCGTCCGAGCCTTCGTGTCACAGCCGCTTCTGAAAGAACCGTCAGTCTTTTGCTCGAGTTCCTCGTTTTCCTTGGACCTCGTTGCGTGACGTGACAGCAAGGCAGCACTTGCTTTCCTGGGACGGGGACAAGACGTGGCCCCTTCCAGGCCCCTGCGGGGGCCACGGGGGCCTGTGGGACAGCGACCCGTGGAGCTTCCCGAGGGCAGGGCAGCAGGGTTCAGGGGGACACAGAGACAGGCGGCATTGAGCCCAGAAACAGGTATCCGCTGGAGAAGCCTGTTGCCTGCCTTCCTGGGAAGGGTGAGCAGGACGGGCTTCTGGGAACCTTCCGGTAACAGTTCCGTGAAGGGCCCTTGTTCCATCGTGTGACTTAAGTCAAGTCCAGAGATGTGGCCGCTTGCCCGGCTCAGAGCTCTGGGCGCCGAGGGCTCCCCGGGGGAGCAAGTTTGCTGTGCCGAGAGGGGACCAGCCATGGCTCCAGAGTGTCCAGGACCTGCCAGCCTGGCCTCCTTCCTGTGGGCACAGTGAGGGTCCTGAGATGGTCAGCGCCACCCCTCCCCCGCCAGCCCCACATGGGCCACACCAAGCAGGAGAGGGCAGAGCCGCTGGAAGACGGAGATGCTGGGTCTGGAGAAAACTCTCCAGGAACCGCTGGGGTCCTTGGTTTCATGGACCTGTGGTGGTTCCCCCCATTACAGTGGGGACCCCAAGTCCCTGCACTCCACGTCTGCACCTCCACAGATGCGCACAGGCTGCTGCCTTACAGTTCTGCTCCCAGCCAGAAAGGGCCACAGACAGAATGCCCCATGCCCTCCATCACCACCCGCCGACCTTCCTTGTGGAGTGCAGGACGAGGTCAGAGGAGGGGAGGGGCTGGAAGTCTAGAGCCCTGGTCTTGACCGCACCCAGGCTGTGCATGCTGTGGAGTCAGCAGAGGACAGGAGGGAGGCGTCCCTGAGGGGTGGGTTCATTGGCCCTTACCAGCAGGCATGAGCCCGTCTAAGGACCCATCTCTGACCACTGGGGGGAAGGAAAGCAAGTTCAGGGGTTCACAGCATTCAGCACACCAAAGGTTGGGGTGGACAGATGGACAGGTGGGTGGACGATGGATGGATGGGTGGGTGGATGGATGGATGGTTGGGTGGATTGGATGGTAGGTGGATGGACCAATGGATGGATGGATAGATTAATGGATGATGGATGGATGGATGGATGGATGGATGGATGGATAGATGCATGAGGGGCTAGGTGGGTGGGTAGGTAGGTGAATAGATGGGTAGATGGATGGGTAGTTGCATATTTGGATGGCGGATGGGTGAGTGGATGGATGGATGGATGGCTGGATGGCTGGGTGGAAAGATGGATGGGTGGGTGGATGGATGGCTGGCTGGGTGGAAAGATGGGTGGTAGGTGGATGGACCAATGGACGGATGGGTAGATTAATGGATGATGGATGGATGGATGGATGGATGGATGGATGCATGAGGGGCTAGATGGGTGGGTAGGTTGGTGAATAGATGGGTAGATGGATGGGTAGTTGCATATTTGGATGGCAGATGGGTGAGTGGATGGATGGATGGATGGCTGGATGGCTGGGTGGAAAGATGGATGGGTGGGTGGATGGATGGATGGATGGGTGGAAAGATGGGTGGTAGGTGGATGGACCAATGGATGGATGGGTAGATTAATGGATGATGGATGGATGGATGGATGGATGGATGCATGAGGGGCTAGGTGGGTGGGTAGGTTGGTGAATAGATGGGTAGATGGATGGGTAGTTGCATATTTGGATGGCGGATGGGTGAGTGGATGGATGGATGGATGGCTGGGTGGAAAGATGGATGGGTGGGTGCGTGGATAGATGGGTGGGTGGATAGATAGATATGTAGGTGGAGGGATAGACAGAGGATGGCTTCCTGAATATTCTGTGGGCTCCACAGTGAATGAGACCTCTGTGAATAGGACTGAGTCTGAGTCCTGGCAGGGCACTGGCTTCCCCAAGGAAGCAGCGTTGTCCTCAGTCCCTCCCTGCCGTGACCTCCATCTCCCCTGTTCAGGCAGGACCCGCCTCCGCGTTGTTTCCACCTCTGCTTGTTCCCCAGAGCCTGACACCCACAGCACACGCGGCCGCCCGCTGGCCTAAGTGAAGGGATGTCCCAGCCCTGAAGGAAGGAAGGGGGCTGTCCCCTCGCGGTTCAGCTCCCCCGACAGGATCCCTTCTGCTTCCCGGAGCCAGAGGGAGACGCTTTCCTCTCCACACCCTGAAATTAAAACCCGGCTGCCTCTCTCGTCCTGCCCGTTGAGTAGCTCCTGTCAACTTGTGGGAATTTGCCCAAGAAAAAAATGATTGCAGTGGCCTTTTTTCCCCCTCTACTTACATTTCTTAATCCTAATGAAATAACGAAGCAGCTAGCACGTGACAACTCTGTTTCTTTCCCTCCTTCTGCTCCTCAATCTAATTTGATTACCCGCGTTTGGAGTGTCTTCCACTGCTGTGGCTCAGTGCGCATCACAAAGCGAGCCTTCCCGTTCCTGTGTCGCAGGATAGTCCTAGGCAGCTAATGAATCACGCTAATCAGAGGACCCTCTTGAAAATTAATACATTCTCCTGTAACTATTTAAAGAAAAAATAATTATTGAGACCGTTCGCGCTGGATTATGCTGTCTCGAAGTCGTAGAAAGAAAATTTTGTCTAATTTTAAGACGTGATCTCGGGTTTGCCGAATTTTTCTTCCCCCGAGCGATGGAAGGGGCCCGCGCCGGGCAGCCCTGGGGGGCGGGGAGGGCACGTGCCCTTTGCTTCCTGCCTGCTGGGCCTCGGGCTGCGGAGGGCCAGCCTCAGGCGGGTCCGGCCCCTGCTTCCCTCGCAGACCGTGGCCGTGAGCAAGCCCGCTCCACCCCCGGCTGTGGGGCGGGGGAGCCCCCGGTCTGCCTTCTTAGCATATGGGGTTAAAGGGAGATTCTCAACCTCGCCTGCTCCTGGGAAACAGTGCATCCGGGTGTCCGAAGCGGGTGTGGACGCGCCCCAGCACCGTGCACTGGCTGCTGTGGGCCCTTCCCGCCCCCGTCCCCAGCATCTCTCCCTCGACCTGGTGCTCACAGGCGCTCAGCTGCAGACGGGAGGCACAAGGCTGGGGGACGCGCGGGGGACACTCTCCACCTCTGTCTGCCTCTGGCTGGAGGGGGCGTTAGCGCATTGCCCTCCTGGTCCAGGGTCGGGGCAACCCTGCCTGGCCAGGCCTCCTTGGCCCGCCTGCCCTCCTGCACCCTCAGGGTCTCAGGGTTCAGGAGAGTTCAGTTAGCCCAGCGGAGAGGGCCAAGCCCCCGATGACTTTTACGAAAACGTGAGCAAGTCGTCCGCACAGAGACTCGACGGTAACGTGAGGGTGTGCGTGTTGCTCCGTCAGCTGCCTTTGTGTCTGGGTTGCTTTGCTCAACGAAGGCCGAGCTGGTTCAATGCACTGGCTCTTGCCTTGGAACCCAGGTCACCCCTGTGGCCCCGAGGGGTACGTCGGAGTCTCCCGGGCGGGGCTTTAGAAATGCAGACGCCCGGCCCGTCCCGGCCACTCACCGGGACTCCCCCCGGGCACCCAGGCTGCTTTGGTCTGACTGGGGGCCACTGTCCTTCCTGCCTGCTCCGCGCCTCCCTCTGTTCCAATCCCAGCACCTCCGAGCCTCTAGCTAGACGCTTCCCTTGGCCGCTGGCAGGGTGCTCTCTGCCCTGGGATGCGGGTTTTCCAGGAGGTGGGCCGGGGCGCAGGGATGCTCGTGGGGAATCAGACGCTCCTGATGATGTGCTGTCTGTCAGAAGGGGAGCCTCCCCAAAGCACGGGAATTTCTCCCGCACTCCGCCCGCAGCTAGATGCTGCCTTCTCCGCATCTCCTGGCCGGGGCTCACCCGCTGGGGAGCTGGGGTCGGCGGGTGGGGAGCTGTCCCTCCCCCGCCCTCCTCATGGCACCGTGGACACATCCCAGCGCCTGCCCTCCGGCTGGCGGGCCAGGGAAGCTGCCGGAACAAGCCCCCTTCTCTCTGACAAGGGGGGGGCTCCTAGCCAGGGCTGCAGGGTGTGGTCCTCCCTCCCCTCCACCCCCTCCTGTTCAGGAAACGGGCCTGGGCAGGCTGACTCCCTGACCGGGTGCTGGCTGAACGTGCCGTAACCCCAGGAGAGCCCACCTAGAATAGGCACCACATTCCAGAAAGTGCCGCCTGAGGGTCCGCGTGGGGTTCGGCAGGCCTCGGGGGGACCTGGCTAATGGACTCTGAGCCCTCAGGCCCTTGCTCAGCTCCCTGCATGGCCTGGAGGACCATGGCCCTTCTAAGACACTGGCGGGACCTGCCCCGGGGGCCTGGTCACCCAGTATACTGCCCCCGCCCCAGTGCCGGCCTCTGCCCCCCTGGCCTCTGTAGCCACCCGAGTACACGGAGCTTCCTGTGTCTCTGCGATGCTTCAAGCTCACAGCAGTGACCACAAACCTGCCCCGGGGCTTCAGGGCCCCTTTCTCTGCCTGTAGCGCCCTGTCTCCCTCTTCACTGTGGCCAGTTCACTCCTTTAATCTCACCTCTTCCAGGAAGCCCTCCCGGCTGGCCCAGGGCCTGCTCTGAGCCCCCACTGCCCCGTGGACACCTCATGGCCAGCGCTTTCTCTGGTATAGGATGTTCTTAGACTACTGGCTCTATGCTCCTAAGGACAGGCCCGTGTCCCTGAGGCAGGAGACACTGGGTTCAGCCTGAGTGAGCGTTCGTGGCCCTCTTTGCCCAGAAGGCAGAGCCCCTGCTTGAGCTCAGGGGTCCCGGAGGCCGAGCTGCGCCCACTGCTATCCCACTTGCTCCCAGTGGGTTTATCTGAGGCCGGAGCCCATGGGCCTTCCGCCTCGTCTGAGGAGCCTGGGGAACGTCCAGCAGCACCTGCCTGTGAGTGACGAGGCCGGGCGTCACAGATGTTTTGCAGGGGCGCTGGCTGTGAGCTCTCCATCTCCCTCCTGTAACCAAGACGACCCGGAGCAGGTCAGGGACTCGGGCCAGGCCCCACCCCCCAGACGAGGCAGAACCCTGAGTGTCGGCTCCCCGGCCACACGGACGCCGGGACCCCCAGGCCGCGGCGGTCCAGCTCCTGCTGGCTGGTGAGTTAGCGCTGGGGCCAGCTTCCCCTTTGTGAGCAGGGAGCGAGCTTCTTGCTGTGGCCCCTTGAGGATCCAGCGGGACGGGGTCTGTGGGACACCTTTGCAAACTAGTTGATGGAGGTCTGTGCCTGTCTTGAGTGAGGGGTGGGGGTGGGGGCTGGTGCAGCAGTGAGGGTACACGGGCAGGCGACTCATACAGACTCATCATTTACTCACTCGATGTAAATGATGGGCACACTGGCGAGGGCACGAATCCCAGACCAGGAGCATGACTGCACAGGTCACAGAAGATTCTAGAAGGCTAAGAGAGGGAGAGCAAGGCTCTGCGTGAGAGTTTGTGCATGATCCCTCCCTGACGCCTTCTGGCACCTCCCGATTTTCTCCCTTGTCCCCTGGCGTGGTGGCCGCCCTTCTGCTGGCTCGGTTCTGTGTGATGGCGACAGCCAGTTCCCGTCACCCAGCACCACGTGGACCCCCATCGGTGCACTGCCCGTGTGCCACAGTGAGCCCATCCGCCGTCACCTGGACCGGGCACTCTGTAAAGGACTTAGGATTGCTGGGTGTGGCCACGTCCCCTGTCCCTTCTCCGACTCAGCCCAGCAAGACCTCCCCCGTGGGGCCCATGGGACGCCGGGCCCCGTGCCTCTCTGCCCTGGGCCGGGCTGGAGCCCACATGCTGCCAGGTGGGCCTCGCGCTGGGAGCCGGACCAGGGATGGGCCCTGGACCTGGGCACAGCTTGCAGGCTCTCCTCCCTCCCCCGCCCCGTGTCCCCCCTCAGCCGCAGCCTGACACTGGGGCGGAGGCCAGGGGGCGAAATGAATCCTCTCCATTGTGGTGGCATCGGCCTGGCTCACTGCAAACCAGCACTGCAGACACGCGGCTGTTGCGACGGCTGGACGCTGAGGGGGGCCGATGAGCGCATGGGGGCTTTGGTGATGGACAGACAGATCGACAGGAGGACAGACAGACGGGTAGACCAGTCCATCAATAGATAGGTAGGCACGTAAGTTGACCCATAGACAGATCGGTAGACAGGTAAGTCGAGGTAAATAGAGGGGTTGATCGATAGATACTTGATGGACAGAGTAGATATGATGGATGATAGGTAACAGGTAGAGAGATGTGGATGTCTCCCTTTTTCAAGTTCATTTATTCATGTTGAGAAATTGAGAAAACACAAGTGGGGGAGGGGCAGAGAGAGGGAGAGAGAGGATCCCAAGCAGGCTCTAGGCTTCGAGCTGCCAGCACAGGGCCCGACGCGGGGCTCAAACCCACGGACCGCGAGATCATGACCTGAGCCGACGCTGGATGCTTCACTGCCTGTGCCACCCCGGTGCCCCTGGGTATATCTCCCTCTTCACCGGCTTCCGCGGTGGAGACCATTGTGAGGGTCTGCAGGTGTCTGGGGGGGAGCAGTTCCCAGGCAGGTGGGTATCAGGAGCCACCCTGAGCTCACAGTGCAACCTGAAGCTCCCTCGGGGGTTGGATGCTCCCAGATCATCTGGTGACCCACCACAGTGGGAGACCCGGGGCCTCAGACCCTCATTCGCAACCCCTACCAGATGCTTCCTGCCGTGGGGACGGCACAGGGCTGGGACAAGGCGCCACTCAGGCCGTGCAGCCTGGGTGCTGATAGGGTGGGAGGGAGGCACACGCCCTCTGCCTCCCAGAGTCTCTGGCCCCTTCGTAGCCCTGGGTCCACAGAGGGCAGGGGCCGCCGTCTCTCGCGTGTGACTCTCAGAACGGCGTCTGCTCCCATGCACTTAGCTGCACGAACTTCCACCCCAGGTCGGCTTATTGGTGGGACGTGTTTCTTCAGGCTGCCCTGGGACCCCACTCCCGTCTACACTCGCACGCCGAGCGCAGGACGTGACTCCGGGCCGGAGCTCCCGTGGGAAAGACAGGCGTCCTCGGAGCTGTGCAGGGGCCGCGTTCAGGGCGGAATCCATTCCGTGGGCAGCCTGGCGGGACGCATCCAGGGCCATGGAAATGCCCAGGCCCTCGATCCCATCATTCCACTCCTAGAAATTTGTCTTGAGAAAATAATTCGAAGGAAGGGAAGGCGGGTGTGTTTGTAGCAGCGTTCAGCTGGAGGCACAAGCAGCCGAAGTGCCATCCGAACGGGGTGCTGCACCGCGGCAGCTCCGGGCAGAGGAGGGGGACAGCCGAGCGGCCGGGAGCTCTGACTGCGTCCGGTGTGGGGGAGGGGAGAGAGACGCAGAGTGAGACCGGGGGCCAAGAGCCTGGTCTCTTCCTGAGGCCTGTCCCCCGCCCCCGGCTGGGCCGGGCTGTCCCTTGCTGGCACCCACTCTGCCCGGTTCCGTTTGCTCCACCTCCACCCGCTCACCGTCCCCGACTCCACCTTGCTGTGCAGATGTCCGTCTGGCAGGTGGCAAGGGAGCCCCGCTGTGGCGGCCCCACTGGGCACAGGCCCGCGGGCCTGCCCCAGACGCGGTCCTTCTCGGACAAGCCTCCCTTCCTCCTCCCGCCGTGCCCTTGCCTCCAGGCTCCTGCCCAAGGGCCACACGGATCCAGAGAGCACGGGGCTCTGCTCAGGCTGCCCCAGCCCAGCTCCCCGCGGGGTCACTTGGCAGCCGTGGGACCCTGGCACGTTTCCTAACACCCCCCCCCCGGGCTTCCGTGTCCCCCTCTGTGATGTAAGGATGAGGGAGTCGGGCCTTCCTGGGGGTGATGCCAGCGGTTGTAACACTCACCGCGCACGGACGTCCCTGTGAGGACCCGCGAGGCATCCCCGTGTCCTTGGGCCTCGTGCCTGTCCCCAGCAGCCGGTGGTGGCGTTCCCCAAGGGCCGGGTGGCCCCGCTCCTTGCCCCGCTGCGTGCTCACCTGATGTGTTTGGGCACTGACGTTTCAAAGCAGAATTTCTGGAGCACAGAAGGTGCTTCTGGGGCTGAGAGCAAATGGGTTTCTCCCTTAAGCTCGGGGGCATCTCTGAGGATACTCTGCTTGTTTGTATCATCCTGAGCCCCGTGTGGCTGACCCCGCAGGGGGCGCGGGCAGGAGACCTGGAGCCCACCAGGGGGGTCTGGACGTACAGACTCCTCTCCACAAGGCCCCCGGCCCTCCACGGGCCAGGCTGCACCTCGCTGTGCCCCCCAGACCCTGCACGCATGTCCCCGTGTGCCGTCTCTGTCTTGATACCACCCTTGCCCTGTCCTTCAGGGCAGTGCTCACCTGACTCCTCTGCCCCGGCACCAGGCTGCCCAGGGAGGGCCGGCTGAAGGTGGGCTTTTGGGGAGGGGGCCTTAAGCCACCCAGGGCACCCTCTGACCTTCCAGCCCCATGGGCCTCCCTGACAGGAGGGGCCTTAACGCACCGCCCCGTGGAGCAGAGCAGTGGGGAGCCCAGGGCACTTCTCCCCTTCCAGAACCTTCGCTACAGGGATCTGTCTCAGTTAAGACCTCACGGTCTACATCAGCTTTCCCTACGGTAGATTTTTCTGGAACCTTGGGATGTCCCACTTATGTTTGGCTCCTGTGGGTCAGTGTGTGTGTGTACCTGTAATCAGTACGTGTGCCTGTGTATTAAGCGTCAGCTGCCCGTTTCCCGGTGTGTGATCTGACCCCAGCGAGACAAGGGGGGGGTGTACCCTTCTGGGTCAGACCTGCCGGGGAGGGTCTCCCCCCCACCTCGGTCGGACAGGGTCTGTCTGGGATCCCGTCGGAGGACGTGGCCGGAGCTCTCCTGCAGCCCCACTGGCTTTGTTCTGGATGATTCATTTTTCCAAGCTGTCGAGTAAAGTAAGCAGATTCATATGTTAATGGGAACGAAGAAACGGTTTATTCTAAAGGGAGCCGTGCGGTTTGTGAGCAGCGAAGAGCCTGGTGTTGAGCGCGGCGGTGCGGTCTCCACGGTCCCCGGGCAAATTAGCACGTCTGTCCCCGTCCATCTGTCCAGGCCGGAGCCGGGAGCATGCTCGCCGCGGGGCCTGCTGTCCACACCTGCCACCGTCGGCCAGACTCGGGTCCCTCGGGGTCATATCTTTGTCTCCTCTGGTTCGGGGGTGGGCGAGGGGCCTGGCGGGGCTGCCGTCGTTCACGGGGATTGAGCCGAAGCGTATTGGTGCCCGAAAACGAGGAGGGAGCCTCCGCGTCCTTCCCGCCGGGCGGGGTGTAGCTGGCCCCGGACTTCCCTCGTCACATGCGGCTCGGGTCCTGGACCAGAACGTTCAGACCCCACAGACAGGGACGCACACACACATGCACACACGTGTGCACATCATACCCGTGTGCGCGCACACAAATGCACGGCTGCACGGCTCAACTCACGTGTGCACACGTGGTCAGCAGCTTGACCGCCATAGGAAGTGCCGTGGCTCTGGTGAGGAGGTTCCACTGGGGTCCACTCTGACCCTCAGCCCCGCCTCCTGAGGACCCCTGATGGGTAGGAATAAAGGCAGTGAGGAGTGAAATCTGGGTGTATAAACCCAGTCCCGGGCCGGTGTCGCCAGGGAGGCGAGGCGAGCGGGCACGGGGTTGCCACGCAGGGTCCACGCCTGCCCAGACTCTATGTCTCTGAGCATCTGTGACCACCTGGGCCAGGTGGGCCGGGCGCCTTCCTGTCCTGTGTCTTCATCCCTCCATCCCTTGTCCCCTCGCCCCCCGGGGACCTCAGCAGAGCACTGAGGGGTCCCGCACAGTCCCGGGTCTGGGGTCATCAGAAGCCCTCCCACGGCCCACCACAGGGACAGCAGGGAGCGGCCGGGCCGTCCCGGGGGGAGAGGCGGAAGGCGGAGGGGTGGCGGAGAAGGGTTCCCAGGAGAGGGGGTGGCTGTGCAGACGGAGGGAGACCTGGGGGGCAGGACATCAGGGGAAACACGGGTAGGACTTACACTGCCTGAGCGTGAGGGGAGGGATGGGGATGGGGCCCAGAAGAGTCTGGGCCTGGGTACCTGCAGCGCCCCTCACCCTGGCCCCCTGGGGGGCTTCAGGAGTGGTGATGGTGGGGTGGGGGGGCCTTCGGAGGATGGTGTGCACCTGGTAGCAGAGGGGGGACAGGAGAGGGGAACTCCCAGGCCTCAGTATTCCTGTCTGTGAAAGGGGCCCATGCTCCCTCCTGAAGGAGGGTTCTGAGGCTTAATGAGGTCATAAATCCGAGTTTTCCCTCATCAGCGAGGGGTCCATGATAGCGTTTCCTCGTCTTCTGCTCCTCACGGGGCCTCACCTTACGTGCTTGTCCAGACGATGCCACTTCTAGAGAAGTCGTTGGCCAGAGAGCCAGGTGGCCGCCTCTGAAGCGGGTGGCTCGGGCTCTCTGTGGCCTGCAGCGTGTGTGGTTTGTCCCGGTCCGTGAGCGTGTCCCCTGTGTCTCGCGGTCGTCTTCCCAGGTTCAGAGCCGCGGCCCGGACGGGGGGTGTTCCTGCTCCCGGTGGGGCCGTGGCCCAGGAGCTGGTGCGGACGCCCCGCTCACACGGAGCGAGTGCTCGGGGAGGCTTCCTGAGTAAATAAAAGCCTCCTGGGCCTTCCCAAGAAGAACGCGCTTCGGGAGACGAAGTCCGTGGCTCTTTTGAGGATCCGTGAGAAATTACTCGCGTAAGGCACCATTACCCTCCCGGATTGTAAATGAACTCAGCAAATGGCCTGGCGTCCTGCTCGTTATTAGGTCCAAGGAAGCTTTGAGCCTGATCACCTGGGACCTCAGCTCCCGGCCCAGCCGCCGTGGCGGATCTTCACGGGGCGGGGGGGGGGGTCCCCAGGCGGGGGCAGCCGAGACCCCTGCTGGCGGGCTGTGCCCACTTGTCTTCCTGGGGCGAGAAAGTCCCGCCCGGCTCTGGTCTCGTGCTAATTCCTCCCTGTAACACGAACATTCTGATCGAGGACTCCGTGGGAAGGGTGGAAGTGAGGGGGGTGCTCTGTGAGCTCAGGGGTGCACGGGGACCCCCAGAGGTGTGGGCTCCGGGCCCCAGTGCCGGCTGCGTGTGGGGTGTGAGGGCGTCGAGGGCGGCCTGGCAGGCCAGATGCTGGCCTGGACTCGGGAGCCAGGAGAGAGGGTGGCCTGGGAGGTGGAGGGGACATGTGATCAGGCCCAGGGCAGAAGGTTCTGGAGGCAGGACGGAGATAAGGAGGCCAGGATTCAGGCAGCGGGGTGCTGGACGTTCACGGGCTTTATGGGCCAAGGAGGCAAGTCTGCGCTTCGATCTTGGGGTCACCTGGAGTTGCTGGGGGCACTCGAACCAGCAGCCGACACGTCAGAAGTCGGGTTTTGTGACGGCTCGCTCTTCTGTGTGTCTGGGCATTTCCTCAGTGTTTGCTGAGCACCTGCTCGGGTGGGCACGCAGAGGTGCTCGTGCACACCCCACCCCCGCGCCCACCTGCCTCTGGGCGAGACCAGTTGTCCGATGGAACACACTCGACACAGCGGGGGCCCCGTGCTGGCCCAGACGCTTCCTTGCTGCTCCCCACTTAAGCTGCTTGCTGGCACGTCAGGGGCCACAGCTGTTGGCCCAGCATCTGCAAGGTGTCTGGGTGAGCTGGGACATCAGTGTCTCACGCTGGCTCCAGGGTCAGGCCCTGGGGATGCGGTCTGTACGGTGAGGACACAGGCTTACCTTCTGTTGCCATTGGGACACACGAGGTGGGAGCGTCAGGCCCTGGCCAGAACCTGGACGTCCCTCCGGAGCATCAAGCGTCAGGCACGGCGTGTTTTCTGTTGATCGATTTGGAGGCACTGACTAGGAGCCGAATCGAAAGGCTCGAGGAGTCCAGGTGGTGGCAGGGCTGAGACTCGAACCCGGGCCTCCTGCCTCCCAGTCCTGCTCACCACCCACCACGAGCCCTGAAGCCCCCCCCCAGGCTGGGGAGGACACACGGCCCTCGCCGGCTGAGTCAGGGCGGGCAGGAGGTCCTGGCTGGCTGCCCCCCATGCCGCGGGCTCCACTGCGGGGCCTGGGGGTGCTGACTGGGCCCCCCCTCTGCAGCCGCATAACCATCTCTGCCTGCAGCGGGGTTTTCCACCGACGGGAGGAAGCCGGTTGGGTTTGTGCCGACACAGCTCTGCAGCCTTCCCGCATCAGCTGTCCTCCGGGGAGGCTGGAGGCTGTGAAGAATGAGATGTAGGAGCTCCTGTGTCCACAGCCTCAGCGACGGGGTTGAGATTCCTCGCCAGTCTCCGCTCGTGCCGCACCGTGGGCACACGCGGGGGGGTATCAGACTGGGACACGGGGGGCTTCTGAAAAGAAGGAGGTCTGCCCTGGAGTGACAGAGGCCACAAGAGGGCACTTATGGGTTGGCCACTGGGCACGAACCCCAGCTTCTCACGGTTCCTTGTCCCGGGAACCCTCAGAACCCGCACGTTCTGAAAGAGGTTCTGGAGAGCCTCCGCTAAGAAGTGCGGTTGGAGTGAAGGGGCCAGTGTGCCCAGTACGACAAGAGCTCAGTCCGGGAGCTGCTGATGGTTGATGCTGGTGGTGATGGCGGTGGTGATGGCGGTGGTGATGGCGGTGGTGATGGCGGTGGTGATGCTGGTGGTGATGCTGGTGGTGATGCTGGTGGTGATGGCGGTGGTGATGGCGGTGGTGATGGCGGTGGTGATGGCGGTGGTGATGGCGGTGGTGATGCTGGTGGTGATGGCGGTGGTGATGGCGGTGGCGAGGAGGCCTGTTGAGCCAGAGGGAGCTGGATCTGCTGAGTAGGGGTAGTGCAGCAGAGAAGACTTTGCAGCCAGACTCCTGGGCCTTTGAGGCTTCTGGAATGTGCTCCAGAGAAGGAGAATCGGGACTGAGCATCCTCCAGGCACGGCCTGGCCCCACCGTGAGCCAACATCAGTTTGTGCCAGTCTCCACCCCGCCCTTCACAGGTCATTTGGGAGGAAGGACAAAGGAGCGGCTGACCGGGCCCCGGGGAGGGGTGGGGCCCGCGGCGGGCAGAGATCGATCAGTGTTTAATCGATTTTGGGGCTGGCCCTGGTTTCTGCATGATGCTGCGAGCGACTTAAGATGTTCCGTTACCCGAACAACTACAACAAATGTGGAATCTATGAGAATCTCAGGGGAGACGCTTCCCCCGTGGAGGGGCCGGAGGGACAGGGGGAAAGAAAGGCTACCCCACAGCCCATGCTCACAGCACACGCCCGCCTCCAGGTCCCTCCGTCTCTAGGCTGGGGCCACGGCAGGGAGACCCCAGAGGGGGCTGTCACAGGAGATCCAAGCCCCTCTGGCTGGGGCGAGGGTGGTGAGGGCTACGGGACCGGGACCTTCTGGGTTCCCTTCTGCGGCCCCAGTCTGGTCCCGGAGGCTCCGTGCGTCAGTCTCCCGCCCTGGCTCTGCCTCCTTCTCTGCCCAGCTCACCGCGGGTGGGCAGCGGGTGTTGCCCAGACTTAAATCACTTGAAAACTCCTTTGAAGGGAAAGCTCCTTCCCTGGGCCCTTCGCAACTGACCTAAATGGTTTCTATTATAATGTTGCCGGGATATGAACAAACACCAAGCCGGGCGTCCTCACCAGACTATAAACTGGAAAAAGACTGAAACCACTTACAGATTAAACACAAACAAAACTGCAGAACCAATAACATTTAAATTGGCAGCATTTTTCTAGGGCAGATGTTCGGGGGAGATCCTCGGGCGTGGCACCTGCCAGTTTGCTCCACATTGACGCTTTCTTCTGCCTTTGCCCGGAGGCTCTGGAGTTGGGGACACCGCCCACATGTTGTCTGAAACCCCGCTGGTAACGGCAGAGCCCCCGTATTTCCCCCAGAGCTGTCCCGGGGCACTGGTGGGAGGGGCTCCCGGCGCCTGTCCCAGGCTGTCTCCTTCCAGCACTGCCTTAGATGGGCGTGATCCGGTCGTGACAGGGGCAGGGGACCGAGCCGTGCCGTGTCCTGCCACGCTCTCGCCTCGTGAACTGCTCCCGGAGGGGCATTCGGGCAGGAAGCCAGCAGGGTGCTGTGGCCCCGGGCGCTGTGCCCCCCCCACCGTGTGGCCTTAGCGCCACCCCCTCTCCCTGTGCCAAGGCTGCGGAGCAAGTGGGGGCACACTTGTAGGCACAGAGCGCCCTCCAGGATGGCCAGGCTGCACCCGCGGGCGCAGGTCCCCAGTGTTTTCTAGAAGGGTCCTTGGAAGCAGCACGGCTTGCCTGACCGTCATCGTCCTGATGTAAAAGGGTACCTGGGTGGAGGCACGTGTCCCCACCGAGGGCCCAAAGTCTGGGATTCCAGTAGGAGACGTTCACGGGGCCCCAACACCAGCCGGGACGGCCGCTGTGGTCGTCTCCAGTGGACCCTGCCGGGCTCTGCCTCCCTGGGGGACGGTGCTCAGAGAGGACGGCTCAGCCCTGCGTCTCTGGCAGGCGGTCCCCGAGGGTAGCCCAGTGGACGGTGTGGGGGACCCGGGGAGCGTGGCGGGAGGGCTCCGTGCCTTCATGCCCTTGTGCGGGAGTCCCTGTCTGAGGGGCAGAGAGCAAGGGTCCTCAGTGCACCCCCACACGGGGCCAGGGACCCCGTGGCCTGCAGAGTGCGCTCGCAAAGCAGCCGGACGAGCCCAGGCTCTGCCCTGGATGGAAGCTTCCGGCTGCTCCGGGAGAGTAAAGTGTTCTCGGGGGCGAGAAGATTGCCCTTCAGTCACGAAGCCGTGCAGCTCGGTGAGCTCGGAGCAGTGGACGCGGGCTGGACCCTCCACCCTGACATTCCCCGTCCCCCCGCCCAGCCCTGCCGCAGGCGGGGAGCCCCCTGAGCCGCCCCTTCCTGGCTCCGGCTGGGGTCGGGGGCCAGCGGGAGGAGCTCCCGGCTGTGTCCACGGTCCCCCGCTGCCTGACTCGGACCCGGTGCCGGGCCGCTCGCGCATTTCTTAGAGGAAAGAGGGGCTTCTCCGGGGCACGTGTGCCCGTGTGCCGGGCCAGTGTTCCCAGGGCCGGTGAGGCCATGTTGCTGGGGGGCTGTGTAGGGACCCCTTCTCCGATCCCGCTGCCGTCCCGCTGTGTTTTTGAAGGGCTGTCCTTTCCCCGGAAGGTAGTCTCTCCCTCGTCTCTTCTCAGAAGTGTCCCCGCTGCCCCCTGTCCGGCCCCGTCACTCTGTGGCTCTCCTGACCCGTCTTCAGCTCCATTCACCATTGGCCCGAACGCCGCCTGGGCAAATTGACCGTCCGGCAAATTCCCCGCCTGTAGCACTGTGGCCCCTGTCTGCGGGCCCTACGCTGTGGCCTTTCTCCCCAGTGCCCGTCCTCTCTCCCCGGACCAGGGCCACCCGCCCCACCATGGCCTTGCTGCCCCTCTGGCCCTCTGATGCCCGTCCAGCTGTGTCCCGAGCAGCCTGCCACACGCTGCCCACGGCTGAAGCAGCAGGGGCCTGAGGCAGAGCCCGCGTCCCTGGGATGCCCGCGTGGAGGGCAGTCTGGAGCGGGGCCAGGAGCCACTCGGGGCCCCAGCCTGAGGCTCCCAGCGCTTGCTGCCGGGGGAGGGGCAGGCGCCCAGCCAGCAGCAGGTGCACAGAGCCGCCCCGGGGTGCGTGTGGGCAGGTGCAAGCATGTTCACGGGGAGCGAGACCGGCTGGCGGGAGGAGGTGTGAGTGCTGGGTGCCTGGGGCGTCTCTGGGGACCCATGCGAGGTGGGGACGGGCCGAGGGAGGGGCAATGGCACCCCCCACGGCCGAGTAGACGCCCCATCAGAGGCTCCATTTTGGCCCCCAGCCCCAGTCTGGAAAAGCCTGCATTCCCGGGCCCAGGGACAGGCCAGGGGACGTGCCAATGACGCCTGATGAGACGGGGGCCCAGCTGCCCACGCGGCTGAGGCCCCTGACTGTCAGCCACCGGGGGCACCATCAGCCCCTGGCGGGTGCCCTCCCCGGCACCAGAGCTGCCTCAGCGTCACCGACACCGTGACGTGTGGCACGAAAGGTCCCTGTGTCCCTGGGACACGGTGGCCAGAGCTGTGCCTGCCACCGCCTCCAGCAGGAAGTGGGCTCGGGCCGGCTGAGCTGAGCTCTGCAGCGAACAGAAGGCGTGTGCTCAGCAGCGGCCGGCCAGTGCCCTCCGCGGGGCCGGCCCCCGGCACGCCCGGCCGCCACGCTGCGTGGGGGACGGGTGGCCGTCAGCCGCTTGATGCGTCCGCTCGTGTGCGTGCGCACGCACTCGTGGACGCACAGACGGGTACGTGCTGTTTGCCCGTGTTCGTACGTTTAAGAGTCTGTGTGCATTTGCGTGACCGCCGTGTTCCCGTGCGTGTGAACAGGAGCACGTGTGAGCAGGTAGGGACGTGTGTGATCGGCCGTGTGGACACGGTGAGTGGGGCCGCGTGTTCCTCGCTTTCAGAGCTGCGTGTGTGACGGGAAGGAGTGGAGGGGTGGGGTCCGCGGCCTCCAGGCAGCTTCCAGAAAGGTGAACGGAGCCCAGGCGGAGTCCGGGGTCACGCTGCGGTGACGTGGCCTCGGCTGAGGGCCTGGCGAGGGAAGGGGAGCTGCCGTGAGGCTGACGGGAGCGTCCCGAGGTCCTCAGGGTGCACGCGAGGCTGGGGCCCTCTCCCCCAGCGTCTGTCCACGGCCGCCAGCCCCGGTGGCTGCAGGGGGCCCGACCGTGAGGGATGCGTGTCCGTGAGCGCCCCGACAGGCTGAGCCCTGTGTGGGCACCTGCTCCTCCTCCCGGCACCGTGCTCCCCTGGGAGGACCGGGCCCGAGGGTGGACGAACGCTGCTGCTGAGGCCCCGCGGCCGGCACACGGCGCTGCAGCATGGAACCCAGGCCCTTCTGCCGGCCCCGCCAGCTCGGGCGTCTGGCCGCGTCCCGGGGTGTCCCGCACCCTGGGCAGCACAGCCCCAGCCGGGACCGGCCCTCAGCACTGTCTGTGCAGCCCCCTCCCGGATGACGCAGTCCCCCGCCTGCGTGGCCTTCTTGCCTGCAGAACCTCGTCATCCTCTCGCCGCCGAAGGGGACGTCGTCCCCGAGACACCTTGTTCTCGCTCTCAGACCCTCGGTCAAGCGTTGGGGCGGCCCAGGCCTCCCCGGTGGCGGAGCCTCGGTGACCGCGTTCCCTGGGTGCGGCTCAGGGAGACAGACGGGGAGCGCGGATGCGGATTCCCTTTGATCCACACTTAAGCCCCTTCCTCGCCGATCCTCACCGCTGATCCCAGAGAAGCTTCCCCGACACTTGTCGGGATCCTCGCCCAGACGCCACGCAGAGGATTTCCGGTGATTGGGCCGGGCGTGTGCCTCAATCCGTAGCCGCTCCGCGGGCTTAGGGTGTCCGTCTCCTGGCTTCCAACAGGGCTTTGGGGCCATCTTCTACCGTGACAAAGTGGTGCATCCGGGACAGGACGTCGTGGTGGGGCCCTGGCAGGAATGATGAGCGGAGGAGGAGGGAGGCCTGGGGAGGGTGGGGGGGGGAGTGCACTGGGCAAAGCGCTGGCTCCCGCGTGGCCGGGCCCGGGAGGGGCTCCCGCCTGCACCCAGCATCTCCCCCAAGGGTCCGGCCCAGGACAGCGGCCTCTCATTGCAGAGACGTTCCTGGGGATGCTGCGCATGGAGTCCTGCGCGTCCCCACCCTGCCCTGGGGAGCCGCACTGGTTCTCAGCTGCAGTGTCTTCCGTGCTGACTTTCCAGCTGAATGAGAAGTGTGTCCGAGGGGTGAGTGTCCCTCGTGTCACAGGCTGCTGTGACAAAATGCCACCCCGAGGGCAGCTTCAGCAGCAAATGTTTGGGGGCCGGGATTTGAGGCAATGGCACCGGTGGCTCAGGTTCCAGCAAGAGGCCTCCTCTGGCTTCTCACGTGTCCTCGTGGGCTCGGTGCTAAGGGACAGCGGAGACTCGGGTGTCTGCTCTCACACGGGCACCAGTCCTATGGGACCAGGACCCCACCCTCGTGACCTGATGTCATCCAACTTCTGTAAGAGCACGGTCCCCGAGGACCCACACGTTGGGGGTAGAGGGTCAGGGCTTCACCTTGCGACTTAGCTTGGTGCAGTCCCGTCCGTGGCCTGGCCTGGAAAGGAGCAGGTCTCAGGGTGACCACCTAGTGCATCCTCTGGACGGCCCCAGGTCCCGCCCCCGGCCTGTCTCCCGGCCCCGCTGGCCTCCTCCCACCGCCCCCGAGGGGACAGGCACACTGGCACAGGGCAGATGCACAAACACGCGCCTGTGCTCGCTCAGCCTGGACCCCCGTGTGCGTCCTCCGGCAGGGAGGCGGGAGCTGGAGCCGAGGCTGTGGTTGGAAGCGTGCGTCTGGCCCGCTGGGGGCATCCGGTCTGAACGCACAGACTCTGCACGGGGGACCCTCCGATTTGTGCGGATCCCCTTCCTGTAAAAGTGCGGTCAGCCGGCCGTACGTGCCTCTGGGAGGACGCGCACAGTGTCCTAACTCGGAAAGCAGCACAGGGCCGCAGCCGCAAAATGATGGGGTGCCTCCAACAAGGGAGAAACGTGGCTCTTTTCTGCCTGGAAGCGGTTGGTTCGGGCTTTATGGCCGCCGCGTCACTCCGGGCTCAGCGGCCACCTGGGGTCTACCCACCCTGTCGCTTGCCTGCACCCCAGGCGATGACAGGGGCTCAGGTCAGCCCCCCGCTTTTGGAGGAGGACCAGGGAGGGGCCGTGGTCACTGCGAGACCCGCCGTGGATCGGTCCGACGGCAGCACTGGCCCACCTCCTGAGGACCCCGCTTGCGGCGCCGACCCCCGGCCCCTGCGTCCCCATCCTTCACCCGGCCCGCGTGTGCCACACGGAGGGACATCGGTGCTGCTTTTTTTTTTTTTTAGTTTTTTTTTCAACGTTTTTTATTTATTTTTGGGACAGAGAGAGACAGAGCATGAACGGGGGAGGGGCAGAGAGAGAGGGAGACACAGAATCGGAAACAGGCTCCAGGCTCTGAGCCATCCGCCCAGAGCCCAACGCGGGGCTCGAACTCAGGGACCGCGAGATCGTGACCTGGCTGAAGTCAGACGCTTAACCGACTGCGCCACCCAGGCGCCCCAAGTGCTGCTTTTAAGGAGAAAACAGACTTGTCCACTTCAGGACGAGGCCGTGGCTGCTCCCCGAAACTGTCCTCAACACCCCGTTACCACTTACTGGGGGCTGGGGGCTGGGGGCTGGGGGCTGGGGGCAGGGCCGGGCCCGGGGAGCAGCACCGAACGGGGTCCGGGGCAGCAGTGGCCGGCTGCCCCGCGTGACCCGGGCACCGCCCACCAGGCCTTCGGCCCCCGTGGCCGGTGCCCAGGGTGGGGTCAGGGTGCGGGCGCTGCCCCAGCTGAGCCACGCTGACCGCCCTCCTGTCTCCCGCAGCTCGGATCATCAAGACAAAGCAGTGGTGCGACATGCTCCCGTGTCTGGAGGGTGAAGGCTGTGACCTGCTGATCAACCGGTCAGGCTGGACGTGCACGCAGCCCGGAGGGCGGATAAAGACCACCACGGTGCGTACGCGGCCCTGCTCGTTCTGGGACGCAGGGAGGGCGGCGGGCCCCGGGCACCGGGTCCTCGAGGGGAGGCGGCCCCACACCGGCGATGACGGGGGCAGTCGGCTTCCTGGTGTGGAGAGGCCACGCCCGCCTCCACGCCCGCCTCGTTCTCTGGGCTCCAATCAGTCGGTCCCTGGGCTGTCCCCGCCCCCTCGGGCCGTCACGGAGAGCGTGACAGAACCACTCAGGAGGTAGCTGAGGGCCCACGCACAACCGGTGGTTGGTGGTGGTGTCTCGTTTCTGGGGCAGGGGCATGCTCGAAGCTCCAGGAGAAGGGGTTGGGGCCCCCCAGAGTGGGGCGAAGGCTCTTGAAAGAGCAGGATTGACTGGGGAGGGGTGGTGACCTGAATGTCTGTTCCTGCCCTGGGCACCGCAGAGTGGCCACTCGGCAGAGGCCCCAACAAACCCCCGAGGTGCCCCCTGTCCTTCCCCAGCACCCCCGTCCACTGAGGGGGCACACCGCGGACCCTCCTTTCCAGGCGCTGCGACCAGCCCTGTCCCCATGGCTGCTGTTCCTTGGGGGTGGGGATGGCAGGGGCAGGAGGGGAGGGGAGGGGGTCCTGGGACTGCTCGCTGAGGTCCCTTTTCCAAAGGTAAGTTCCTCGAGGCCTGTGCAGCGACGGCCCAGGCCACGGGAGTCGGCGCCCGTGTCCTCTGGTTCCGGCCCTGGGGCTCTGCAGGCCGAGGCCCACACGGCAATGACCTCTGCTGCCTGCTGGCCCATTCTCACCCCAATCCCGCCCTTCCTCATAAGCTCCACCTAGAAACTGAGGACTGGAGTAGGGTGTGATCTGGCCGTGACTCCCGCCTCGGGAACGTTGAGTCAGGGAGGTCTGGGGTCCCTGGGGAAGCATCTGGAAAGCCCCACGGGGGTCCGGGCCTCCTCCCGGGATTGCTGTGGGAGCCGCAGCCCTCAGGAGCTGGGCCAGAGGAAAACCTGCAGCCTCTGGGTGGAGCCCATATGCTCCAGGCCCCTCGGGGGCACGGTCTGAGCAGCGGCTGCCCATTGGTGGGAGTTAGGCAGTTCTCCCTTGGTGGCAGCGTGGGCTGGGCGGGGGGCACCGGCCACATGCGGCCCTCAGCTGAGACAGTCACTTGTTCACCTGCGATGAACACGGGAATGGCCACCCTGTCCTCATGCCCATCAGGTGTGCAGGGACCTGTCACCTGCCTGGTGGCTCCGAGGGAGCCCAGGGGAGCTTCTGACGTGTGGCCACCAGCTCCAGGGGCTCATTATTCTAGGGTCCCTGTCTGTGTGTCGTTCCCAAACGGGGGAGACCTGGGGACACGCAGACCCTCACTGGCCAGGGCCACTGTCCTCCATCCGTGGGACCGAGGGGTCAGTGTGATAAAGCCAGAGGGCGGGGGTCTTCCCAGGTGTCTCCAGACAGAGCTCTGGCTCTCACGGCAAGGCTGGGCTGCGGTGACCCGTTTGCAAAGCTTTCTGAAAAGTTTACTTGAGCTCTTGACCCAAACACCATATAATTGGAGGCGTAGTCCGGGTTTCAAGGTCGCGTCTCGATTCTCTTATAGATGCTCAGTTAGCGCTATGGGGTCTCCCGTTCCATCACGACGGTTTTCCCGTGAGATGGGCTCTGAGAGACCTCGTGATGGCTTGGCCAGGTGACAGCCAACTCCAACTCAGTGGCTAGAGCGCGTCTGGAGCGGTGCCCCTCCCCCCACCACGTCTTACCTCACGCCTCCACGTTCCCTTCTCTGTGCCCACCCACCTGTAAGCGGCCCTCACGCGGGGCCCCCGTACACGGGTACGATACGTTAATGACTCCAGCTCCTGGGGAGAGACCCCGGGCGCGTGCTGGTGTTTGCGTGTCCTAGAGCGTGGCTCCTCAGAGGGCAGCTTGCTCCCCATTAGTGGGTCATGAAGTTAATTTCCTGGATCATGACCAGCATTTAAAAGAAGTTAGAAGAAATACAGTAAAACGAGAGAGTCCCACGTCGTCAGGGTGAATGCCGCATAGTGAAAAGCCCACGCACGGGGTCACCAGGGAGATGGGGTCGTCACGGCAGGACACGGCGAGGTGTGGTGGCCCGGCGGCCTCGGGGTGCTCCCATGTCTGTGTGGCCCCAGGCTCCGCTTCTCGCTCCGCTGGCCCGTGGACGTTGGCCTGCACCAGAAACGTAACCCGGGAAGACGCGCCCTCCCCCATGTCAGGTGCTGAGGCCATGAACTGCATGTGTCATCAGGTGCTCGTCTGCGCACTGGTGCTCCGTCCCCCGAACCAGATAGAAACCCACGTTCTCGGTCAGCCATTAGGCGCCACACTTGAGTTCTGTGCAGAGCGAGCACCCGGTTGGGGGCAGTGTCTGTCCCGTTCTGCTCAGGAACTGGGACTTCGTGGAAACTCGCTTCCCCCGAAACCACACTTCCCAGGAGCCGGCTCTGAGACGAGGCCCGGCAGCCGCAGCCTGAGCTCGTCCGTGCCCAGAGGTGGACATCCTGCCCGGCTGTTCGGGACTGCAGGCAGTCAGGGGGTCACGGTGTCCTGGCATCTCGGCTAGACCCTGGGAGGGGATGCCTGGCGGCCCGGCCTGGCCTGCCGACCGGTCCCGGAGCTCAGCGTTCACAACAGAACAATTCACACGGCAGGCGAGCGCCAGGGCGGGGGTGGGGTTGGCTATCGTTGATTCCCGTTGGGTCCTGCCTGTTAACACCCCCACGGTGCTGAGTGTCTTTCCACAGAGCCCTCGTCCGGGCCGAGCAAGCTAGCGTGGGACAGGGTGGAGGCCACTGTCTCTTCCACTGCCCATCTGCACAGTCCTGAGGATGATGTGTTGTCCAGATGGCCCACTTGGCCAGGAGCTCCTGCCTTGGCCTCCTGCAAGCTAGGGGCCCCACACCCTAGAACCTCCCACCCTGGACCCGCCACCCTGGACCACCACACCCTAACACCCCACCCTGGACCCCTGCACCCTGGACCCCCACACCCTAGACCCTCCCACCCTGGACCACCCCACCCTGGACCCCACAACCTAAACCCCCACCCTGGACCCCCGCACCCTGGACCCCCACACCCTAGACACCCCCCACCCTGGACCCCCACACCCTAGACCCCACACCCTGGACCCCACACCCTGGACCCCCACACCCTAGACACCCCCCACCCTGGACCCCCACACCCTAGACCCCACACCCTGGACCCCCGCACCCTGGACCCCCATACCCTGGACCCCATACACATTGGACCCCAACACACTGGACCAGCCATACCCTGGACCTCCACACCCTAGACCCCCCCCTTGACTCCCACACCCTGGACCCCATACACATTGGACCCCAACACACTAGACCCCCATACCCTGGACCCCCACACCCTAGACCCCCCCCTTGACTCCCACACCCTGGACCCCATACACATTGGACCCCAACACACTGGACCCCCATACCCTGGACCCCCAAACCCTAGACCCCACCACCTTGGACCTCTGCACCCTGGACCCCAATATCCTGACCCCATACACATTGGACCCCAACACACTAGACCCCCATACCCTGACCCCCACACCCTAGACCCCCACACCCTGGACCCCCACACCCTAAAATCCCCATACCCTGGACCACCACACCCTAGACCCCCCCACCCCGGACCCCCACACCCTGGACCCCTGCACCCTGGACCCCCATACCCTGAACCCCATACACATTTGGCCCGAACACACTGGACCCCCATACCCTAGACCCCCACACCCTAAGATCCCCACACCCTGGACCGCCACACCCTAGACCCCCACACTCTCGACCCTCCACCCTGGACCCCCACACTGTAAAATCTCCACACCCTGGAACCCCGCACCCTGGACCCCCATACCCTGGACCCCCACATCCTAGATCTCACACCCTAGACCCCACACCCTAGACCCCCATATCCTGGACCCCACACACTGGACCCCCACACACTCTCCACACACTTGCACTGAGAATCTTACAAGGACCAAGAACCTAGCAAATGCCCTGGGCCCCCCGTTAAAAAAGCAAACAAACAAAAACACACGTGCTGCTCATGTTGCCATCTGGACACCCGTATAAAGTGACAGGGACAAGAGAAGGAGAAAGGCACACGGGGAAGGAGAGGGGACGGCAGGAGGCACCGTGCAGGCAGGCCCTCCCTCCTGGCCCCACGGCAGACGGCCCCAGGGGGTTCGTGCCAGGGCGGGGCCCATGTCTGGCGCGTCTCCAGGTGGGGGAGCTTCCTGAAGACCCAGGTCCTGAGAAGCACAGGCCCCCTCAGCTCCTGGAGCGCTGTCTCTCTGGAGGACCCCTCCACCGTGAGTCCCCTGCGCCCCCCCCCCAAGTGACCACAGCCACAGCTCATTCTCACTGGGCTCTGGGGGCCGGAGGTCAGATGTCGAGGCGAGGCTCCTCCAGAGGGGAGGAGGGAGGGTCCCTCGGCCTCAGGCCGGGTCTGGGGCTCCGTCGTCACTTGGCCGTGTGCCTGCGGGAGCCAGTGGTTCCCTCGAGAACGCTCGGCCGTCATGTCCAGGCCCGTCCCAGGTTAAGGATGGTTCTGTCTCACGAGCTTTATCTATTACACCTAAGGTGACTCCATTTCAAAAAATGTCACTTCCCAAGGGTCAGTGGGCATGAATTTTGGGTGGGACGAGGGTCCCATCCGTCCCGTCTGCTAACTTAAACAAGCCCAAGGTGGGTCGCCGTGGTGTGGGGCCCGAGGACCCTTCTGGGAAGCCCAGCCTCTGCCCATTGGGTCCGCAGGCCACGCTGGAGGACGTGGGGGAAAGCAAAGGGCTGGTGCTCGAGCAGGGAGCACAGAGGACGCAAACCACAGGCCGGAGGCACAGGCGCCCGGAAGGCCGTGGAGCCAGTGGCCACACAGAGAAGCTGGCGGGGGGCCCGCGGGAGCAGGGGGTGGGAAGGCAGCAGGAGGAGGGCACGCCAGTGCGGCCACATGTCCTCGACCTCTTCCCTTCCTCCCCCAGGTGGGGTCCCTGAGCCCCCGGGCGGGGGAGGGGGGTGCGATGGCCCCGCATCCACCATGCTCCCCTGTGAGGGGCCCCCACTGACCTCTCTCAACACAGGGGTGAGCTGTCACCCCCATGCTCTCGCGCCCCAGATTTGTGACAAGAGTCACGGTGGATTTAAGACGCTGAGTCGGACACCAGGGAGATAAAAGGCATTTTGGGGGGATTACGTGTATAATTTTTATGAGGATGGAAGTATAAAATATGTATAAAATGCACACGTGAGCACATGTGCACCTGTGGTTACACACGCGTGCGCATTTGTGTCAACATACACGTGCACGAGTGTGTGTGTGCAGAGCAGATTCTGTTAGCCCGCCGGTGGAAAGACGGGGCCTTCCAGAAAGTTGTAGCGTCGATTGTTGACGAGAAGTAGGAAAAAGAGAGACCAGTTCAGGAGGTCGGAAGAACACAGGCTCCAAAAACGGAGAGAAGCGGAGGAGAGAAGCTTATCAAAGAAATACGTAACAAAAGAAATCCCCGGAGCTCAGAGGTGCAGGTTGCGGAGGGAGGCGTGAGTCAGCGCGGGGCCGCGGGCCGGCCCAAAGCCGGAGGGGAAAGGGGCACCTTCGGACTCGGATGCGGCCGCTGCTGTCCTGCCCAGTCGCTCGAAGCCAGACCTGAGCAGCACACGTCTTCCCGACTTCCAGGACGCAGCTCCCGACCTGGGGTTCCGGGACTGGAGGAATGTTCCCGGGTGCGGGAGAGAGCGCCTCTAGCCGGCAGGGCCCCTCCGTGCATCCCCTGCGGTGGGAATAAAGTCCTCCATTCGTGAAGAGGAGGACCGAGCAGGATGAGCCCCGGGGGAGCCCCGGCCCAGCGGGCTGCAGCCGTGGGGCCCCCAAGCTTTGGGCCGCTCTCGCGTTTCCCCCCCCTGGGAGAGCTTTATTTATTACGTATCTCGTGAGCCCGTTATTTGTGAGGCACTGCGGGTCCGGGAAGTCCCGGTGGGCACGAGCCCTGCCCCCACGGAGCCCCAGGAGGGTCCTCAGGTGACTCCCCGGGGAGGCGACGGCTGTCTGAAGCGGGCAGAGACGGTTGGAGGAGAGCAGTCCGCACGGGCACCTGCGGCCTGCTCCCAAGACAGCCTGGCTTCTTAGGAGCTGGGGGGCCCCAGTCGTCTCCAAGGGTGAGGCAGGGCCCAGGGGACGTGGAAGATGCCGGAGAGTCCCTTCTGCGTGCGCCGGGGGCACAGGGACAACTTCAGGAGGGCTTTGTCTCTGTGAGGCCGGCTGGGGCCACGGGCTCGAGGTCACTCTGTCTGGGAGAGGGTTGCAGATGAGACTCTGTGGTCCCAGCTGCAGAGGAGGGGACCCACTGGGTCTGCGGTGTTAGAGAGGGGACACGGTGGCAGCTGTTGTGGGAGGGGCAGGTGTCAGGATGGACTCGTGTTTCCGGCCTGGTGACTCCTGTAGGCATCCAGGACCACCCCCCGGCCCACACACTAGGCGCTAGGCCGTCCGAAGTCAGCGTGGCAGCCCCCGGGGTCCGTGGCTGGGGTGGGGGGGTTGGAGGCCCCCAGCGGGGAGGGTGGCGGGCGTGGTCGTGGAGGGAAGTCCACAGGCGTCCACCACAGAGCGGCCGACCTGTGTTTGATGCGTCTGCTCCCCCTTCTCTGCGAGGGGTCCCCCGGTCCCTCCCAGCCCCCGCAGGCCCACGGGTCAGTAGGAATTCCCGCAGCCTTGCCGACCTCGGGGGTTGTGTGCGCCCAGCTTTCTGTCCCCTGTGAGGCCTCCTTCCGGCCCTCCGTGCTCAGGGCAACCCGGGGCTCCTTCGCTCTTGAGTTCCGGGACTTCTGGGAACGTGGACACAGTCTCACCTCCTGCAATCGCTGTGCCCCCAGCCTGGCTCTCCCGGCCGCTGAAGGCCCGCTCGCCCGTCTGGCCGTCCACCCGCCGCACCGGCCGGCATGTCCTGAGCACTCCTAGTGCCCGGTCCGGGCCAGCCCGTACTGCAGGTTCTGGCCCCACCGGGAGGGGACGCGCTGCTGGTCCCTTTCGTGGGCCCCGGGCCTTCAGGGCTCTCCAGACGTGCCTGCCAGCCGTGAGCCCCTACAGGTGGGATCATCCTGACAGCTTCCAGGAGCTCAGTGCCTCGTGGAGGTGTTTGGGGCCTCTGGTTTGTCTCTGATCTTGAATGAGCCATCCCAGCAATTAGAAGCTTTTATTACAGAGCGGGGTCTCAGCTGCCGATCTGCTGCTCATTCTGAAAACCAATAAAAGAAAAATGACTCTGGGCCCCGAGCGAGGCAGCGCGGGGCTTTATTGGCCGGAGGCCACAACTGGCTGGCTTGTGTCAGGTCTTTCCTTGTCTGCTTTGGGGGGAGGGAGACAGTGGTCCCTGCGGATCTGCGGGGGTTTCCATCAGTCCCCCCGACAGGTGTCCCAGGCCCCCAGCCGAGTGCCCCCGGCTCTGTGCGTCGAGGCCCTTCCCGGCGTGCCCAGCCTCTGCAGGCAGCTCATTTGCCACGTCCCCCTCCCAGGGCACCGTGTAGACAGGGCTCCCTCCTGCACACATTGCCCCAGGCCGGCCTCTGTTTCAGAGAAATACACCCTGGGAACCCTGTGAGCAGCCCCGGGTGCGGGGCGCATGGGCTCCTGGGAAGGCGCCTGGAACAGACCGTGGTGTCAGTGGGGAACCTGGGCCCTGTGTTGATCCAGGTTGGGCTGTGTCTCCCCTCGGCCCCTGCCCCAGGATTTGGGGGGCAGGTGGGGAGACCGCAGCGGGCTCTCAGGAAGTGGGCCTCCGGGTGGGACGGTGCAGGTCAGCAGGGCACGGGGTCAGAGAGCAGGCGCAGAAGACGAGGCTGGGGCTCCAGGAGGCTCCTCATCGGAGCGCAGGATGGGACGAGGGCCCCGCGGGATAATCCCCGGTCCAGCCTGTGCCGTGTCCGCCGCGGCGGGTTCCCGAGGAGGGAATTAGCGGCCGCCCTCGCCACTTGTAGAGCGCTATTATGCATCTTGGCGCGAGGACGAGACGGGTAATGGATGTGCCTCTAACGGACAAACAGGATTTTCAGCTGGAGAGTTTCTGTTGGGATCCGTGCGGTGGGGGCATATGGCGGAGCCCCTCACGCCCTGCACGCGCCCGCGAGGATGTGCTTTCTGGCGTCTGTTCAGGGCTCTCCTCTCCCTCGGCGGATGCCGGGCGGAGCTTTGGCTGAGAAACCGCGCACGGTGGCCAGTGGCTCAGGGCCTCCCCTGCCTCCTGCAAGGATCAGGGGACAGAGGGCCAGCGTGCCGTGAGGTCTGGGGCTGAGCGGCCCCTCCCGCAGGGCCGAGGGGCCGCCGTCCGTCAGGCATGTGGAATCGGATGGAATGGTGTTTATGGCGGGTCCGCTGGAGCCCAGGCAGCGCACAGAGCGTGGCCCGGGTGTGCCCTGCCAGGAGGGAGGCATCTGGGCTCAGGATGGGGCGTGGCCGCCCAGGGGAGCGGAGGGGAGGAGGGCGGAGACGCGGGAGGACTCCCAGCCAGCCCCTCTCATCTGCCCTCTGGGAGCATCTCAGCAAATACGACGACGTCCTGCCAGGACAAAGGGCTTTTGTCAGGTTTCTAGGATTAGCGTCCAGGGAGGCCGAGCGGAGGGCAGAACTCCCCCGAGCAAGTCAGTGCCCGCACCCAGCTAATTCTTTCTGCCGCACAAACAATGAAAAATACCGAGTCATTACTCTGATCCCTGTCTGCAATCCATTTTGTGTTCCTTGAATCACTGCTATTTATCACCACAGTAATAGGTGGACGTTTTAATAGATTCCGTGTGTAAACAAAGAACGCGGCCGGCCGGCCCGGCACCAGCTAGCATCGTGAGCTGCGGCAGTCTTCATTTGCTCGGCAGAAGCGAGCCCAGAAACGGAAAATTGGTTTGACCAAGCCCGCGTTATTTCCGTGGGCACTTTCGGCCGATTTCGCGATGGGAGACATCACGTGCCGGTCGCTGTTTAGGGTAACGGCACTTCATCAGTCTCAATTTTCCTGAAAGCAGTTGTTCTCTGGATTGTTTTAAATACGTAAATGGCACACGGTTGAATTGCGGGGGGACGTGCCCAGTGGAGAAACCAGTGGGCCTGGGGCGAGCCCCCCGCCACGGGGTTGGGGCGTCCCTCATGCCACAGAGGTGATGCCAGCCCGCCAAGCCGACCGCACCAGGGTTGGGGACGGGCCCCAGCGCGAGGCCTGGGAGGCTCGGTTCTGCCGTCCCCTCGCCCCTGCATGGGCAGCTGGGGCACAGCATCGGGGCTCTCCCTCCCCTCCCCCCTCCCCTGCCCCCACCCCCATCCTTCCTGGAGCCATGTTGGATGCTGGGGATGCGGGGAGGAAGCCTGCCTAGTCCTGCCCCTCCGAGAGCTGACGGGCCCCCGTGACAGTCCGTGGAGGGACAGCTCTCGGCCCCATTTGGGCTTGCACAAGTGGCCATCGCTTAGACGTGAGGTCAAAAGTGTCTGCTGAATAGATGGGGGGAAAATGCTGGCCTTCAGAAGGCACTGGCCAGGCCTCCGTGTCCCACCGCTCACCCTGATGCCTGGGGCTCCGGGATCCAAGAAGGTCAAATGGTCCCAAGTATCAGCAGTCCACAGGGAAGGTGGGGACCCTGCCTCAGACACAGTATGTGCCCCCCCCCTCCCCTGTAAGGGAATCTTCTGGAGCGAGCGGACCGGCTGCTGCCACCACATTGCCCACCCTGCCAGCCCACCACACGGCCGTGGGCTGTCGGGGCCTGCCCGGTGCCTTTGCCCAGTGCTCTCCTGCTATCCTAGAAGTCAAGGGGGGGTCCCTGCGACCCCACGAGCATGAAGGGGCCACCTTGTCAACAGCGAGTGTTTGATAAGGGCTGATCAAGTTCAGAGTGATCCCGAGTTGCTGGGACTGTTTGTGTTAATTCTGTCTTCTGGTCCCGGCTTTCGTGAGCTTTTGGGCAAAGTGATCCAAAACATGTTTTTTCCTGTTGGTTTAATACGTCCTTATGATCTTACAAATGACGTTGCTTAGGGCTTTGCTTCTTTGTAAAGGACAGAGGTAAACCCAGCCCCTCTCGGCTGTGCTGTGATGTGTAAGATCACATAAGCGAGAAGTCAGTCGGTCAGTGTGCACACTGCACAAACATCCAGGGCAGGATGCCTTCCCTGCCTGGCGCCCACGTCCCAGCCGGCCCCTTGCACCCCTGGTTCTGATCATGCTGCACCTGTCTCCATTGCTGTGCCTCCAGGCTCTGTCCTCTGTGCGCCCGGCGTGGGGGGCTGCTGCTCCCAGGCCAGCTGTGCCGCCTGGACAGCAGCACCGGGGACAGGGTCCTCCGCCGGCCGACCCCTCCCCAGTTGTCTGCGTGCCACTTGGGGACCACACGGCATGTGACGTGGACACTCATTAAAGATCAGTCTAAAACACAGAAGGATTTCTGTCTCAACCCAAATTACCTTAAACGTCAACTCCCAGTTAGACCCGAGGCGTATACTGGATGACGTGGGTCCTGGGTGGTGGGTCCAGAGCCGCCACCACTGGGTTCTGGCACCCATGCTCCCTCGCGTCTTCTCCCCCGGCCGGAGCACCGAGCTCGGCCCCGCCAGGCGCTGTGTGTGACCCCCCCTCCCCCCCGCTGTGCCCTGCTCCGTGACGAGCCTCCCACTCTCCGGCCGCTTCTCCGCTTTCTGCGTGAGATCGTCCCCACCCCTTTCACGTGGTGATATTTCTCATGCACACGTTGGTAGCCTCAGTTTCCTCATCTGTGGGATGGGAGAAGAGTGCACCCCAGGCTGACCTGACAGGTCCCTGGGGTGGTGGGAAAGGGGAAGAACGGTTTATGAAAGCCCAGGGGAGTCGGTGTGGGTCTGAGTGTTGCTGTTTTCCTCGTGTGGCACCTTCCGGAATATTCTGGAGTGCTCACATCCCCAGTGACTGCATCATTAGGAAGAAGCCGTACCCGCAGCCCCTTCTGGGAAGCCCCCGGCCCATCTGGTAGTGGGCGCTGGGTAGCAGAAAGCCCTGGGGTGCTGGCCGTGTTGCCGCGTCTCTTGGTTTTGTTTGAATTTTGGCTGCGCCTCACTTTGTGTCGTCTCTGCCCACGTGGCTTCAGGTTTTCATGGGACTGATGAGTGGGGGAGGGAGGAGCTTCCCTCGTCCCCATTACCACGGCCATCCACGCTAGGACGGAACCAGCTTGTTGGACATTTGGAGGAGAGAGGAATGGTCTGATCCTTCCTCCACGTCTGCGAAGAACCGGCCGGGGCCCTGGATTCATGTGGCGGCTGGACTTTCTGGACTCATACGGTGTCACGCTTGTTACGACAGCTGCATGGTCTTTGCCTCGCTTCCGGTCTTATGTATTTTTGGAAATAAAACCAATTGGCCCTCGCATCCTGACTCAAAGAAAAGAGAGACACGTGCTGAGTTTGGTAGCCTCGCCATGGGCGTGTCGCACGTGGATGGGAGGCCCCTTCTTGGCACGTTGATTTACCGTCTGCGCCCCAGCTCCGACGAGAACCTCCTAAAATGCAGAGAGAACCTGCGACTTCCTCATCGCGCCCGGGCCCGCCCTCGAGCCCCAGGCCCAGCTGCACCCACCGGGAAACCAGCCTGCAGAGGTGGGGTCGGGCCAGCAGGAGCGCCCCCGATCGCCCTGCAGAGACTGACTCCCAGCAGCGTGACAGGACAGGAGGCGGTGGGTGGACGTGAGCTTCACTGGAAGGGGCGGGGTGGGCAGGAGAGGGCAACGTGGTGGCTCACGCAGGGGCCTGTGTGTGCACTCAGTTCAGCGTTCTCAAAAGAACATAAAACTCTCCAGCCGAGGCAGAGCACCTGGCCCCCCAAGGGGGATAAACACCCCTGGGAGCCGCCTCCCCCACCGGGTGAGAGCCTGTTGGGGTCACGTGACGGCTGGGGGGCCTCTGTGCATCCAGACCGTCCAGGCCAGCCTGGAACCACAGGGCTCCCCCCGCCCCCGCCCCGCCCGGGAACCCAGAGGAAGGTTGGAGACTTGCTTGCCACCGGGCCTCTTGGCTCATTCCAGGCCAGGCCAGGCCTCTGCTTGTCCGAAGGGGGTTTAAAAAAAACATCAGGGCCCAAGTTCAAACAGGAGCCTGTGGGAAAATGCACACTGTGGAAAGGCATACTTCATAAAGAATTAAAGGCAGAGTTAGCTCTGACAAGAGTTGTTTAAGGTACACAGAGGAGACTTCTGGAGAATGTCTGCTGCTGGGTGTCAGAGACATACAGGGGGCTGTGCCTTCTGTGACCCGGGAGCTGCGAGCCACAGAGAAAGGACCGCCGGGGGCAAAGGAGGTTTGCTGGGTGAGCTGGAGGAAAGGCAGGATACCCGAAACATGAGTGGAATCGAGAAAGGCGTTGGGAGCTGTGAATGAAGGAACCGTCCCTGCAGAAAACCGATGCCGTGAAGTGTGGGGGTCTTCAGCCCAGGAACAGGTCATAGGAGAAAGCCACGAAACGAGCCAGAGAGAAAAAAGTCGGTAGGTGTGAGGGCAGAGGGCACATTCCTAACCTGAGAAACGGGGCGCTCCAGAGGGGAAGCCACCGTGACCAGGAAAGAAAGAATCGTCAGATTAGGGCAAAAATAGGACTGGAAAGAAAACCCCCAACTACAAACAGGACAGAAGCATCAGGACCCATGCGCCCCATGGCCTTGTGTTTGCATGGAAAGGATGAGAGGGAGCTGCCTCATCCCAGGCCAGGCTAAATCAGGGAAATAAAATTAAGACAGGAGGACAGAGGTCCACGGAACCTATGAAGGCACAGACCAGCCGCCCTCTGAACCGGAAGGAAAGGAAGGATCACCGCCAGGGATTTGACTGAAACATACTGTCACTTACGAATTCAACCCCACTTCGGGGCCCCTGGGTGGCTCAGTCGGTTGGGCGTCCGACTTCAGCTCAGGTCATGATCTCACAGTTTGTGAGTTCGAGCCCCGCGTTGGGCTCTGTGCTGACAGCTTGGAGCCTGGAGCCTGCTTACGATTCTGTGTGTCTCTCTCTCTGCCCCTGCCCCGCTCACACTCTTGTCTCTCTGTCTCAAGAATAAATAAACATTAAAAAAAAAAAAGAATTCAACCCTAGTTCGAGTTGCTTTTCAGACCAAGGGACTAAAGAAGACAGTTTTAAATTTGCAAGGATTTAGAAAGTGTACCACCCACAAAGCTTCCCTGAAAATGTGAACAAAAATCATCTCAAGCCAATTGAAGAAATAAAAATCAAGAGCTGATGAGGGAAAAGGTCATGTGTGAGGAGAAGAAGAATGGTGATTCTCAATACCAACAGATACGTGGAGTCAAACAAATCACCCCTGTGAGTGTGCTTAGGAAGTTGAACGCAAAATCCACAGCATGTATGTAGTACACTGTATATTGTGAACGATAATCGTTGTGTGATAGTAAACCAATTTATAGCCTCTGGTGAGATTAACAGAGGCTGACATGCCGGAGCAGCTGGTGAGTAAGAGAAGAGTGACCTGACGTCTGTTCGTGGAGTAGAGGACCCATGATGACTTAGGTCGTTAGAGACACGGCTTCATCATTGAGAGTGCTTTCGATTACACAAAGGTGGCCGATAATAGAAGAGCCTGATTCCTTCAAACTATGGCTGAGGAGAAAACATGTGAAACGTGCGTGTGTATAAAGACCTGAACCGTGAACGGACCACAACCAGAAATCGGAGTGGGACGTGCTATTCATGACAACTTCTGTGCCAGCGGTGACAATAAACGTAAGTGGGTTAGTCTCCCCTACTAAAAGGCAAGGACTGCTTAAATCAGGTTTTAAAATAATCAAATATACTGAAATCGTTGTTGCACCATATGTTGATTTGGATGTAAACTTCAGAAATAAAATTTAAATTAAATAAATAAGTAAACAAACAAATAAATAATCAAATACAGGAAACCTTCTAAGGGCACTCCTACAAACAAAAATTTTAAGGCAACAAATAAATAAAGGTATACCTGGCCAAGGAGAGGGAAAGGAAATCAGTAGGTAAAAATGACCAAATTGGAACATGTCGATTTAATGCTTAAAGGTGATACATGTAGGGTCATACAAACGTTTATAGTTATTGACACATATCGATAATTAATGTCCAGCATAATGAAAGTATCACGGATTAGCATACATTTCTGTGATGCAAGCCTGACTGCAAATAAACAAAATGATCGGAAACATAATTTTTAGTTGGAAATTTATACAACCCTTACATCTGTGTTAAGATCAAGCAAAAACCACAGATAACAATAAAAATAACCAGGACGTAGATCTTTTGAACAATAAAAATATCACAGCTGAATTTGCAGCTACGTACTGAACATTAACATACAAACAGGATGTTTCCAGTTGCCCATTGTTGATGAAACCCTTGCAGAAGAATCCATAATCCACGAATGGAACCTGCCTAACAGGGGAAATGTGTCAACCTTCTTTTCTGGTCACTTTCCAGTATATGTAAGATGCCCCCCAAAACAAATAAGTAAATAGTAACCCCAGCAGCCAGTACCTTCCCACAGTGTTTTGGTCAAATGGAAGGTCGGGGTGGGGAGGTGCGAAAGGATGAAAAAAGTGAAGTCACACTCGAGTAGCCGCGTTCAGGGTCTGAAGTCAGTCTGTTGCTCGAGCACCTGACACCTGCCTAACTCAGAGCTTTCTGTGCCTCAGTGTCTACATCTGTAAAATGGTGGGATGCCAACCCCCTCGCTTTCCAAGGCTGCCATAGAATTGAAGGATTTAGAAGAGTAATACTGTCGCAGGAGAGCCAGCACATCCCAGACGATAAAGTCCATGCAGTTTAATCACTTTCCAAATGTTACAAGAGCCACACACGGTGTATTGCCAGGCACAGGGAAAGATGGACTTTGGCATACTAATGTCTTTAAGTAACTTTATCTTTCAACTTTTTTAATGTTTATTTGTTTTTGAGAGAGGGAGACAAAGTGTGAGCAGGGGAGGGGCAGAGAGAGCGGGAGACACAGAACTTGAAGCAGGCTCCGGGCTCCAAGCTGTCAGCACAGAGCCCGACGCGGGGCTCGAACTCACAGACCGTGAGATCATGACCTGAGCCAAAGTCGGACACTTAATTGACTGAGCCACCCAGGCGTCCCAACAGCCGTGTTCTTAAAAACATTAACGTGCAGGTATCTTTTCCCCAAATACCGGAAAATTGCCCCATTTGTTTTAGGGACTAGGGAAACCACGACACCTGCTGTCTCCCCAGAGGTCCGAGAACACACAAAGCCATTGTGGTCCACAAAGACTGTGTCTGTGATGTGGCTCGGGCCGTGTGCTGAGCACTGGACTCACTCAGCAAAGTGCCCTTGGGGGCCCCCGTGTGCCCCGCATTGTTTTGGGCTAGTGGATACATCTGGGGGACCCCCGGAATGTGCGGGGGTGATTGGGACACACATCTGTGCCTGCATAAAGTAACAGAGTGCTGAATAACTCAGTCCTTTAAGAAACACAGCAGGCACCACAGAGTAGATTTAGGTAAGAAATAAACATCTATTTTAATATTTTAGAATCAGAAAAGACAACCAGCCCCACAAGAGGCTCAGATAAACACGAGCTCTAATTCCATAGATGCTGAAAAAGGCACCAGGCAGGAACCGCATTTATTCCTAAGGAAAATATCAGACCACAGCATCCATACCACAGACCTCCAAGGCCACCTGGAGGAGAAGGCAGGGGGCGCCCCCACCCCGGAACCTAACATCCATCTGAGATGACGCCGAGGCAGCCGGCAGCCGTCTCCGTGATGACCTTCTCGATCTGGCAAGTGCAGGCACGCAATTATTTGATACGAGAAAATACAGTCATTGTTACCCACAGATGAGGAAAACAGGTGTTCCCAAGCCTCTGCAGAAGCCGCTGAAATGCCTTGAAAACTAATCGGTTTATTAAAATGGACCAATTATGAATACAGAGGGTTGTCCCCTTGTGTTCATCTGTACGTTTTTGCAGATACAAGCTGAGATCAGATAAGCTCTAGGTCAGAGGTCAGCAAACTATGGCCTGGTGGCCAAATCCGGCCCCCTACTTATCTTTATAAATAAAGTTTTATTGGAACACAGCCTTCCTTTCACTTACAGACGGTCTAGGGGTGCCTCGGGGCTGCAGCAGCAGACTTGAGTGGTTGCAGGAGAGACTTTACCCCCTGCAAAGCTAAAAATCTGTTCTCCCTGCCCTTTGCCACTTGAGTTTGCCAGCCCGGGGCTAGGTGAGGGGAAGTCCTCCGAGCCTGCCCGCGGGGATGCGGAATTAGCAGCTGGTTGAATGTGGTGAACATTGTTTAGGAGGCGAAAGCAGGTGAACTTGCCCGCAGACTTTAGGAAGAAACTTGCCTACCTAGCTGTGGAGGAGAGGCTAGACAAAACAGAAGCTGGTTCTGTTCCTACTTCGCGGCAAATGTGTTTCAGAAGCGTAAGGGTGTGTTAAAAATACACAAGTGAAATAAACCTGAGTAAGTAAGAGGGAGGGGAGATCTCTGTTGATAACAGGAGAAAACATGTGAAGTCACTCGAAATAACATTTTAGTGAGAAAAGGTTGATTACCTGTAAAAAGATAAGGGCAGAGTCTTATCAGGAGACAATTAAAGGGATTTGAATAAATCCCTTTTTCGATAAAGTCGGTGAGCGCCCAAACCCTGTGTGGTTGTCTGTGCCTTCAGATTTAAGTTTTAGATTTAATACAAGTTCAGTCAAATCTCCGATGAAGTTTTTGGGAACATCACAAGGAATTTTATGTTTTGTGGGAGGGTAGGTCCGTCACGGTGGAGGTGGAGGAAGGCTCTGGGACAGAGGCCACCGAGGTGTCCACGTCCCGCCAGGCGTGCACTTGGCTGTGCAGGGGGAGCTTGTGGGTGGCTGCACCCCAGCCGTCACCCCCCTGGTCCTTGATACAAGGACCGAGGACAGACTTAAAACCTGATGCAAAGTGTTAGCCTTCCCAGTGTTACTTCCTGCTCCACGGACACGTGGCCCCGAGTGGAACGTGGGTATCCGTGGGATGGACTGAGGGGTGCGGTGAGCTGCAGAGACCAGTGGGGGAAGGGATGGGCCCCCGACAGCGGGCCGGGGAAAACGGGCTTCGTATTTGGGGGCAACTCAAGTCAGAGTCTGACCGCTCACCTCACTCCACATTGAATTCCCCGGCGACTCCAGACTGGACGTGGCCACCCAGACCGTGGGACGGCAGGAGAAAGTGAGGGGACAGGTGGCTTCAGGGTGAGGACAGGGATGCAGTCGCTATAAATTGCGTCTGAGGAATCGGGAATAACCAGGAACACTCCGGACAGTACACATGCTCAGACGCTGTTGTGCACACGTACGTAATTCCACCTGTTCAGGCTGACGGCCACCGTGAGCCATAGACTGTTCTCCCCACTGTACAGATGAGGACGCCGTGAGGTTCCAGAGTCAGCCGGAGCCCGACAGGCCCACGCGGGGCCCCGCCTTCAGCGGGCCGCCCGGACTTACCTTGACAGCCCAAACCTCCGAAAGCCAAACCCACCTTCCCAAAAACAGACAGGTCACAGGGTCGGGAGACAGTGGAGCCCCCACAGCAGGGCTGGCTCCAAACTGCGCGGAGGAGGGACGGCACGCAGACAGGAGGCTAGCCCAGCGGCAGGGAGGTCCGGAAACGGCAAATGGGAACAGCGAGGAAAGTGGGGAGAGAGACCCCCAGTCGGGGAGCGGGCAGCCCGAACACGAAGGAGGTGCTCGCGTGTGGTTCTAATTCCGTTCGGTCTCACGGGGAGGCCTCGGGAAGGATGTGCCTAAGAACTGCCTTTCGAGAAAGTGCTTAGGGGACAGGCGTCAAGAGAAGCAGAAAGATGCTCGGGCCATTCGGAGGCCAGGCTGGCGGGTGCTCAGAAGGGAAACGTAGTCACCACATGACCCGCCTCTCCTGTCCCGCGGGACCCCGGGCGTCTGCCCGACAGAAGAGGAAGCCACGCCCACTCAGAGAGCCGTGCTCGCGGGACCGCAGCGACATTGTGCGGCACGGCCCGGACCCCTGGCTGCTGATGAGTCCCGCCGTTCAGTGAATATCACTCCAGCAGAGCAAGGCCTCCGCTCAAGAGGCCGCACCGGGGACCAGCCCTGAACGCATCGCACAAGGTTAAAGACGCCAGACACGAAAGGCCACCTGTGTGTGACTGGCTCACAGGAACTGTTTAGAAAAGGCAGACGGGAGGGGGGGGGCAGAAAAGTCCGCTGAGGGGCCGCCGGGGCTGGTAGAGGGTGGTGGAGGGCGGTCGTGACTGCTGAGGGGTCAGGGTTCCTTGTATGCGGCGGTCGGGGGGGTCTTCTGACCGGCTGTGGGGTGGGCCACACACCCCAGGAAACAGCAGGCGTTGCCTGGACCCTCCGGAAGGGTGACTGCCTCATGGGAGCCGAATTCAGTGCAGCTACTACAGACAGGTACATGGAGACGTCCTTTTGGCCAGTCCTCCGCCCGGTCCCAGGGCTCAGGGACCGACAGCAGCCCCAGTGTGGACACCACTTGGTCCCAGGGCTCGGGGACGGACAGCGGCCTCAGTGTGGACACCACTTGGTCCCAGGGCTCGGGACGGACAGCGGCCCCAGTGTGGACACCACTTGGTCCCAGGGCTCGGGGACGGACAGCGGCCCCAGTGTGGACACCGCCCGGTCCCAGGGCTCGGGACGGACAGCGGCCCGGCGGGACTCCAGCTCAGAGGCCCAGACCCGGCCGCGCAGAGCTGACTCCATACTGGGAGTGTTCATTTTCCCGTCAGTGTTCCCAGGAAGGAGACCGGGGAAGGGGTTTGATCCTGAGCTCCCGGAGCACACGGGGCCGCCCTCCCCACTGTGGACGGCGGACGGCAAGGCCTCGGCCAGAGCACTTCTGGTGCCGCCTTTGAAGAGCGCCACCCGCCCGCTCTGTCATCTCTGCGTCCCCTAGGTGCCACCTGCCTGTGAACGTGGGCCACGGGTCTGCTGCTCACGGCAGGTGGCCAAGGCCGCCGTGCCCCCGTGCCGGCTGGGGTCCGGTGTGGGGCTGGCAGGGGCAGCCGCCCGGTTAGCGCAGGCGAGGGAAGGACCTCAAAGCCGGCGCTGCCGTGGGGCGGGGACAGAGGGCGGGTGTCCAGGCTGCAGACCTCACCCTGGATTGTCAACGCCCCCCTTCGGAAGGCCGCCTGGCAACCTGGGCTGTCGTAAAAGACCCGAGACTTTAGGGAGCTCGAAGGCCAGTCGGTCTCCCTGCCAGCAAGGAGGTGGCGGGGACCGGACCCAGCTGGTGGCTCTGCCCTGGCCGCACAGGCACAGGGAGTGGGCGCATGGAGGCAGTGAGGGGGCATCGGGTCCTCCCGGGAGTCGTGGGCAGAGCTGGACTCGGCAGGAGCCCCGAGGGGACTCGGGGTCAGTCTCAGCCTGGGGTCCTCACCCAGTGGGGACGCCTCCCTGAAGGAGCGGGGCGGCACCTGGGCAGGAGGCTGCCGGGGGTCCCGGCCTCGAGAGGACCGAGTGGAGCCGTCACCTTCCCTAATGCAGCGTTAGCGGGATGGTGACGCACCAGCAGAGCAGACAGGGCGGGCGCCCCTGCGGGGTCTGCGGGCCAGAGCCTGGCTCAGGATGGAGGGCCCTCACCTGCCTGCTAGCGGCCGACAGAGGGGGTCCTCCCAGAGCAGATGAGGTCTCTGCACGCCCCTCCGTGGAAGGGGTTGGGGGTGGTCGTGTTGGAGACCCACGGGGGGCCCAGCACATGGTCATGAGTCCGGGGCGGTCCCCGTGGGTTCTGCCAGGGCCGGACGGGCCCCTGCTCTCAGGGCAGAGGGCAGGCTGGGGAGGGGGCAGCAGGGAGCTTCCTCGAATGTCGCCGTGACTTCTCAGATCGCGGAGAGACTCTCAGTGGGAACCTGAGCATCTGAACCACGCCCCCCACACATTGTGACCTCTGTGACCTGTATGACCAGATCTCACCGGGGCACTCCAGCCGTGTGGGCCCCGGTGCCCCCTCCCAGGTGGGCGTTTGCCCGGGCGGGCCTGCTGGTGGGCCACAGCCGTCCCAGCCCCTGTGTCACATGGGGCCACATGAGGTCACCGGGCGGGTCCCTGTGTCACCTGGGGCCCTGGGAGGTCACCGGGCGGGTCCCTGTGTCGCCTGGGGCCCTGGGAGGTCACCGGGCGGGTCCCTGTGTCGCCTGGGGCCCTGGGAGGTCACCGGGGGGGTCCCTGTGTCGCCTGGGGCCCTGGGAGGTCACCGGGGGGGTCCCTGTGTCGCCTGGGGCCCTGGGAGGTCACCGGGGGGGTCCCTGTGTCGCCTGGGGCCCTGGGAGGTCACCGGGCGGGTCCCTGTGTCGCCTGGGGCCCTGGGAGGTCACCGGGCGGGTCCCTGTGTCGCCTGGGGCCCTGGGAGGTCACCGGGCGGGTCCCTGTGTCGCCTGGGGCCCTGGGAGGTCACCGGGCGGGTCCCTGTGTCGCCTGGGGCCCTGGGAGGTCACCGGGCGGGTCCCTGTGTCGCCTGGGGCCCTGGGAGGTCACGGGGGGGGGGGGGGGGGTCCCTGTGTCGCCTGGGGCCCTGGGAGGTCACGGGGGGGGGGGGGGGTCCCTGTGTCGCCTGGGGCCCTGGGAGGTCACCGGGCGGGTCCCTGTGTCGCCTGGGGCCCTGGGAGGTCACCGGGCGGGTCCCTGTGTCGCCTGGGGCCCTGGGAGGTCACGGGGGGGGGGGGGTCCCTGTGTCGCCTGGGGCCCTGGGAGGTCACGGGGGGGGGGGGTCCCTGTGTCGCCTGGGGCCCTGGGAGGTCACCGGGCGGGTCCCTGTGTCGCCTGGGGCCCTGGGAGGTCACCGGGCGGGTCCCTGTGTCGCCTGGGGCCCTGGGAGGTCACGGGGGGGGGGGGGTCCCTGTGTCGCCTGGGGCCCTGGGAGGTCACGGGGGGGGGGTCCCTGTGTCGCCTGGGGCCCTGGGAGGTCACCGGGCGGGTCCCTGTGTCGCCTGGGGCCACGTGAGGTCACCGGGCGGGTCCCTGTGTCGCCTGGGACCCTGGGAGGTCACCGGGGGGGGGGGGGGGGTCCCTGTGTCACCTGGGGCCCTGGGAGGTCACTGGGCGGATCCCTGTGTCGCCTGGGGCCCTGGGAGGTCACCAGACGGGTCCCCGTGTCGCCTGGGGCCCTGGGGGGACACTGGGCGGGCCCCACTCATGGCACCCCTGCCGACTCTCTTGCATTGGCACCATCTGTGCCTTCTGCTTTCCGTTTGTAAAAAGCAGAGTGAGAACTGAAACAGCCAATGAAAGCGTGGACGCAGGATCCTTCCGGATTTTAGAGCCGTCTCTCTGTGCCTCATGTGGCATCCCATGTGCCCGCAGCCCCGGGCTGTGCTGGCTTCTGGCACCTTGCCAGTGGCCCTCGCGGGCTGGGGAGTGAGCCGCCGGTGGGCTCCGGGGGCTCAGGCTGGGTGGGAGCGATTCCCTGAGACGCGGGAGGCTGGGCTGGGGCTGGGGCTTTTTCAGGGCAGAACAGGCTTCCTTGTAGACCGCTGCGCACGGTGAAACCTCTATTTGGGACCTAGGGGACGAGCCTCCCTTTATTTATTCAGGGGGCCCTGTGCGCGCACGAGAGCCCAGACGAGGAGCCCGCGGGCCGACTCAAGAACGACCTCAGTGTTGCCGCACGTGCGCGGATAAGTGTGTCGTGCGATCTTGAGTAGCTCCTTGGACAACTGACTGTTCCCATTTCCACTCCTGCATGACGAGGGGGAATCGTGCCCCTGCAGAAACTGTCTGGCCGGTCCCTTTTCAGAGTCCCATTTAGTGGATGTAGAAACTGAAGCTGTGGGTTGCTGAGTGCCTTTCCTGAGCTCTGCAGGGAGGGCAACAGAGAGGCCCCGGTGTGGAGACTTTTCTGGGCAAAGACCTGCCTGGGACGCACGAGGGGAGAGGACGGGGGCTCATCTGTGGCCCCAGAAGGAAGGGAAAGGCGGGCCGTGGAAACCCGCCTGGCACCAGGAGAGCTGTGGCCAGGTCTGTGAGCCCCAGAGACGTCCCCCGTGGGGGTGTCCAGCCACAGGAGAAGATGGGGAGCGCCAGCTCAGACCTGCCCTGTAGCTGGTCCCCAGCAGCCTGCAAGGTCTCAGGACCAAGTACCGATAGACCAGACGGGGCAGGGACACAGTGCGAGAGGCTGAAAGCCACCGGGCTGGGGTGGCCCACGCCCTGCACTCACCAGGGGAGGCCGCTGTTGCCATGGGTCCTGGACCCTGTGAGCACCTCCCACCAAATCTGAGCCCAGAGTCAGGACGCCCCGCAAAGACCCTCCAGAGCGGGGGGAGGGGGGCAGGCGCGTCCAATGTGCACACACAGCCACACGCCCACCCCGCCTGCACACACAATCTCACATGTACACATAGCCACACCTCTGCACACACCTACACTGGTGTTCTTTTCCGTGTGTCCTTGGGGGCCTGTGTCCACTGGGCAGGTAATCAGCCCCCCATCTCTTTGTAGCTCTCTCAAGTGGGGTCCTCAGGGCTCCTGGGTGGCTCAGTCGGTTGAGCATCCGACTTCGGCTCAGGTCATGATCTTGTGGTTTGTGGGTTCGAGCCCCGTGTCGGGCTCTATGCTGACAGCTCGGAGCCTGGAACCTGCTTCCGACTCTGTGTCTCTCTCTCTCTGCCTCTTCCCTGCTCATGCTCTGTCTCTCTCTGTCTCAAAAATAAATAAACGTTAAAATAAAATGGGGTCCTCGTCACAGAAAAGCGGGGGGGCCCTAGGAGCCAGTGAGGCTCCCGGTCACGCAGCACCCTGGTATTTCCGGGGCACAGCAGCTGGTCGCTCCGTAAGGGCCTGGTGAGCAAACGTGGGGTCAGAGCCCAAGGCTCAGCTGTGACTCTGCCTCGAAGGCACAAAACCCTCCTCACCACCCTCTCCTTCGATCAAGGTCTCGCCTTCCCAGCCGCCCTTGTCTTAGTGTTAGAAACGGATGCTAGTGTCTGTGGTGACCGTGACCCCAAACCAGGGGCCCCGTGATGCGTGGGTGCCCTCCCCAAGGAGGAGAAAACGTGGCTTTCCTATAGCAGTGGCCACTCAATAGAAATAGCAGACTGGTATCTACCAAGTCAGCTCCCGAGAGCCCGTCTAGCTAGGATCCAGCTGGACCAGACTTTCTAGAAACTTCTCCAGGGAGATGGACCCCAAGAAAGACAGCTATGAGGAAAGGAAGGAAAAAGCCGCTGTAAAGAAAGAAATATAGTTTTCCCATATGAGATTCAAAAAGGTCTTATTTTCTAGAGAGAGAAGCTACACTGTTTAGCTGAGCAGTGAATTCATGTTCCTCCAGTTCTCAGCTGCGGGAGGTAACGTGAGTCCGAGACTCCTTCTGGCTCTCGCTGTAGAAGTTGAAGGGAAGGATACGCTCCTTCCCAGGTGCGGCCCTGGCACCACCCGCCCCACTTCTTCCCCCGGCTCTCTGCCTCATGGCACAGAAGGGCTGCGCAATCACTGCCAGCCTGCGTTCCCCCAAGGCCCCGGCTAGAGCAGCCGACCGCTTCCGTGTTCGTGGCCGGGCTGAGCGGCAGGTGTTACGAGGGGTGACACAGCTTAGGTGTCTGCGGCAATCCACGTGCACCCCGAGGTGACTCTGATCTCAGACTCCCTGCTTGGGAGCAGAATGACTGAAAAAGACACACATTAAGACAGATCTGGGGAAAGGGGTTCGTGGTGGCTCCGTCCTCCGCGTGTGCTTGCTTTCCCGCCATCTCTGTGTGCCGTCTCTGCCTGATATTTGCCGTGCACACCTCCCAGCACCACCACCGCCCCCCACCCCACCCCCCTGCCCCACACGGTTCAGCTCAGTCACCGCGATCTGTGTCCTCGGCAGGCGGGTGCTGAATCAGCCAGCTCTGGGGACCTGCCCCCGCGCCTGTCCTGGGACGGCCTGGGCTGTTCTGCCAGTGGGAGTCTGATCAGCACCAAACGTGCTGACTCTCGGAGATTCTCGGCGATCCCTCCCCCGCCTAGGCTGCTCACAGTCCTCCTACCTCTTCCCAGATCCTGCTCCGCCCAGCGAGGAGCTCGTCTCGCGGCCCATCTCCTCAGGCCCGGGGAAAGCTGGGTGGCTCAGGGGCCTTGCAGACGGGGAACAGGGGCCCTGGGGTCCCCCAGCTTCTCCCCCTTGGCTCCCCGGGCCCATCCCCGAGCTGCGGGGATGACCACACAGTGCCCGGCTGCTCTCTCCGGTCACAAGGGGCGCTGACCGCTTCACGCCGCTTAGTAGGCAGCAGGGACGTGCTGTGAGGTCGCCGGGCCGGGACAGGTGGCCCCCAGCCTGTCAGGCTCAGCCCCCACCCGGGCTCCCTTGTGCAGAGCACAGAACCTTCTGAACCGCCTCAGCGAGGGCCCAGCCAGCACCGGCCAGAGGCCCTGAGCCCGGGTCAGAGTCCAGTGCGTTATGTGTCCTCACGGGCCCCCCCCCTGATTGAGGGGACATTTCACAGAGAGCAGGGGGGCTAGCATGTGCCCTTGTGGGTTGTGGGTTCGGGGGGGATGACAAGCTTCGCTCTGTGCCTCCTAACTGCTCCCGCAATAGCCGGACAGCAGCGTCGTCGTCATCCCAGGGTGGTCAGCAAATCCCGCCGAGCACCGCCAGACCGTGGCTGATGAGCAGTAGAGGTGGAGGAGGGGCCGACCGTCCTAGAAGCAGCAGCTTGTCCCAGCAGGGTGACCTGGGCAGGGCAGGCCCACTGGCTGGGCCCCAGGGATGCTGGGGCACCTCCTTCCCCGGGGCGGTGTCCTCAGACCCCACCCAGCCGCTGCGAGATCCCAGGCGCTCTGTGTTCTGCACGCGGGAGACGGGCTACTCTGGGAAGGGTCGTGCCCCCCGCACGGGGAAGGGTCGTGCCCCCTCCATGGGGTCAGGTGTCACAGATATCCCAGACTCAGGATTCGGTTCATAAACACACGGGCCCACGAGCTTCATCGTGTGGAACCCGACGACCAGATGTGGGGCTGAGGATGACCCCGTGGGGGAAGGTCCAGAGGGAAGGGAGAGTCCGGACCTCATCCTGGTGGGGGGCAGCTGTGCAGCCCCCCTTACACCCGCCCCGTCGCCCGAGGGGCAGCTGTGCACCAGCAGCAGGGAGCCCGGCCTCTCGTCCGACCTCTCCTGGGGGAGGCCCTCCGCTGCCCCTGCGGGGACAGAGGAGGAAGGGCCCGTCCTCCTGACCACTCCAGGAAGGAGGTTTCTTTCTGGAATTAGTGAGTGTTTGTGACTATCTGACCCACGGCCCCCAGACACGTTCAGGTCCTGCTCCAGGGCCTGGAACGTGGCCTTAGAAGCCAGGGAGCACTTTGCAGATGTGATCTGAAGCGGGGGCCGTGGGGTGGGGATCGTCTGGGGGGCTCCACGTGCGGCCACAGATGTCCTTGTAGGGGGCGGCAGGGGAGCGGCCGTGGGAGGGCAGCGGGGGAGATGCTGGCCGCTGCCTCTGCAGGTGGAGGGAGAGGGGAGAGGAGGCCCCCAAGGGCCGCGTCTCCCCTCGGCCACAGTGGGGTGGCCCCTGGTCCTCGCCCCCTAAGCCCCGGTCGCACGTTGGCCTCCGGACCTGAGAGCCGCCCGGGGAAGCCATGTCTTTGCCGCCTCCGTCAGGTGCACGGCCGGCTCCTCGGCCCGCTCAGGGCTTGGGGGTCTGCGCGCGTGGCTGCTGGGACGTGAGCGGTTCCGGAGCCACGGCTTGTGTCCTCCATGTAGAGGTGACACCGGCAGCCTTGGAACCCGGGCTGAGTCCAGTCTGTCCTGGGGTTTCTCCAACCGACGTCCGGGAGGTTTCCTCGGTCACCGGAGCCGGCGAGGGCCCCGCCCCCGGCACTTGGATGGACCCCCAGCCTCCCCCCCGCCCTGGGTGTCGTTGTCACCTCACCGGCAGGGAAACTGAGGCTCCGAGAGGTCAGGATTCAGTCAGACCATCCGGCTGGCAGGCCACCGAGCCCAGACCCGTGTGGGGCACAAAAGGCAAGAGTGATGTGCTTCAGAAATTCCCGCGTGGGTGACACCAGCTGAGAAGCTTCCCATCACTCAGACCCGAGGGTCATATCTGCCCGAGCAGCTATGGGTTCAAAGTCGAGCCTTTACATTAGGGTCGTGTGAGGTCAGCAGGTGGGGCCCTGATCCCTCAGGACCCGTGTCCTGGTGAGAAGGGACACAGGGTCCACACATGCAGAGAAAGGCCACTCGAGGACACGGGGAAGGGTCGGCGTCCACACGCCAGGGAGAGGGGCCTCACGAGAGACCAGCCCTGCCCACGCCTGGATCCCCACGCGGCTCAGGCTGAGAGAGGACGAGGGTCTGTGGTTGGAGCCGCCCCGCCTGCGGTGTCGGCTGCCGGGTCACTGGTACCGCCCCTCCCATCCAGACGGCGGCTGCTGGGTCCGCGTCACCGCGGCTTGTGTCCTCGCCATGGCCCACCCCCATCCTCTGGCTTACGCGAGACTCTTAAAATGAAACCGTGTTTTTTCTTAAAAGCAAACAAACCAGAACCACACCCCCACACTGGTGGGGAGACCTGTCCTGTCCCGGTGTCACAGAGAAGGGCACAGGGACCCAGAGCGCCGAGGGTGAGGGCCTGATGGTGGGTGTGTCTGAGAGCACCTGCAGGCTCCGGGGCCCTTCTCTGAGGCTCCTCCCACCGTGGCTCCGCCCCCCACTGCGCCCCGGGACCCCCAAGCCCCTGAGGCGGGATGTCAGCGTCATCCCCCAGGGAGGTTAAGAAGAGGGCCCAGCTCACAGGCTGCCCTTCATACCTGGGCAGACCGGCTCCAAAGCCTGTGCCTTATGAGCACGTCCTGTCCCCCAGCCCAGAGCCTGGCCCGGGATCGCTCGGCCGTGTGGACACTGGCGGTTTGCCCACAGATCCGGGCCCGTCAGCTTCTGGGACTGCTTCCTCCCTCCCTCCTTCCGTCCCTCCTTCCGTCCTTCCTTCCGTCCTTCCTTCCCTCCCTCCCTGGACACACACAGCGCATGCCAGGCCGTCTGTGGCTCCAGAAATACACAAGGCACGTGTCCCCATGAGCACAGGTCTTGCCTTGGGGAACACGCCTGGTAGCGGAGGATGCGGGCAGTAGAGGATCCGCCCGCGGGGGGCTTGCTCTGAGCTGATGTGAAGAGGGAGGGGGCACAGGTGAGCAGGGCGGGGGGGGCAGGGGGCCCGGAGACGTGCGGATGCTCAGAGCAGAAACGGGGCCTTCAGGAACCTCACCCAGGATGTGTTGGAGGCAGCGTCCAGGTGCTCTGGGGCCCGGGGGATCAGCCCCCGGGGCCCCTTCCCTCCCGCCCACACCCCCCCCCCGCCGTCAGCCCCGGGGCCGCCCCCCCCACTCCCCCCATCAGCCCCCGGGGCCGCCCACCCCCGCCCCCACCACCACCCCCCCCCACCACCACCCCCCCCCGTCAGCCCCTGGGGCCACCCCCCCCCCCGCCCCCAACCACCGCCCGTCAGCCCCCGGGCCCCCCCCCACTCCCCCCATCAGCCCCCAGGCCCCCCCCAACTCCCTCCATCAGCCCCCGGGGCTGCCCCCCCCCGCCCCCACCCCCACCCCCACCCCCGCCCCCACCCCCACCACCCCCCCACCCTCCCACCCCACCCCCACCCCCCCACCCTCCCACCCCACCCCCACCCCCACCACCCCCCCCACCCTCCCACCCCACCCCCACCCCCCCTGCCCCCACCCACCGCCCCGTCAGCCCCCGGGCCCCCCCCCCACTCCCCCCATCAGCCCCCGGGGCCGCCCCCCCCGCCCCCACCCCCACCCCCACCCCCATCCCCACCACCCCCCCCCCGTCAGCCCCCGGGGCCACCCCCCACTCCCCCATCAGCCCCCGGGGCCGCCCCCACCCCGCCCCGGTGAGGAAAGAGCGAGTTGCACACACAGCCGCAGGACGAGCAGAAACCCTTTTGGGTGGAGGGCTGGGCTCTTCACCACCTGCTCGGCTGTTCTCCCTTTCAGTGTTAGAGGCAGTTGTCTGGTGCTGGCTCCGTCAGACTTGCTCTGATCGTTTATAAACAGGAAGTGGGGAGGTGGGGATGTGTTTACACCTGGGGAAACTGAGGCAGGCAGCGCCGAAGTAACCTAGGGTGCTTAGATCACAAACAGCTGAGCAGTGTCAAGACCCCGGACGCGAGCCCCGACCTGGTGCTAAGAGACCCTGGGAAGCAGTGGTCCGGCCGTGGCCCCAGGACACGTGTGGTGGCCACGTGGTCTAGCCTCATTCTAGAGCAGGAGCAGGAGGGGCCTCCGAGCCTGTCATCTAAGGGGACCGTCTCAGTTTGCGTCTCCATCCCTGTGGCCAGGCCCGTGCTCAGGGGGCTCCCCGCCCGGCCCCCCAGGCCGATCAGCCTCCTGACCGGTGTCAGAGCCTCACCTCCCTGAAGAGCCAGGCAGGACCTCATGCCCACTGGAACCCCCCCAGCGCCCTGCAGAGTGAGCCCAGGACGCAGTGAGTCGCAGGCTGAGAGGAAGGACAGACAGGGGTGGACCCGGTGAGCCCACGCCCGGAGACCCACCGCAGGGTGCATGGAGCGCGCCTCACCCGGCCCAGACACGCCTGTGCCGCTCACACGTCGGGACGGAGGATGCGGGGGCTGCTCTGAGGTCGCCAACCCACTCGGTGACCCCAAGGAGCTGCCGTCAGCCACGTCGGGCAAGCCACGGCCAGTCCGGTCACTCTGATGAGCCTGGGTTTGGGGAGAACACAGGGTCCAGGCTTCCTTGTGTGTGGACTGGCCATACAGCTTCAGGGAACAGTCCCGGAGAGGAAACCATGCACGGGTGGCGGGACCCGGCGGGATGACGCGTGGCCTTTCCAGAAGCTTCTTCCTTGCTTATGTCTTTATCTTCCCCATGGCAACAGCTCTTTCCGAGCCTCTATCCAGGCAGGCTGCCGTCGCCTCCGTGTCTCACGGTGTCTGCGTGTCTGCTGTTTATTAGGACCTTTTGTTCGGGGCTCTCAATCCAGAACGGCGCGTTCTTGAACACAGGTGCCTGGTCCTGACCTCGCGTCAAACACAAGCTTTTAATGAGGAACAGAAAATGCCGTGCCTTGGACTCGGGCTGGAAGTTTCTGTCATGTTTTTTAGACGACCGAGTACTGAGAGAAACCTGCCTGTCACCGCAGAGAACTTTCCGGGGTGGGCGGAACGACCCCCCGACGGGGCTCTGGCGGCCCACAGCACCATCCCGGCCCGCGAGCTGACAAGGCACCGCGCGCAGGTGGCTTGTCCGTGAGCATCTTCCTGCGGCCGAGGGGGCACAGGAACCACCCACTCGGGACCCTTCCCCAGGGCAGGGGTGTCACGGCCACAGGGCCCCAGCCCGCTGACCCAGGTGCCGAGTCCTGAGCCCTCGAGTGTGCGGGTGAGGGGGGGCCCCCAGGACGGACGCGCTCTCGAGAGGCGGGGCTGTTCACAGGGGACTCTCCCTGCAGCCTGACGGTCCGATGGCCCTCTCGGTCCCTCCAAGCCCGGGGCTCACCGGCTCCACATGTCCCCGAGCAGGTGGGAGCCCATGTGGTCACTGGAGCTCAGCTGTGCGGTCCCCAGGGGAGGGGGCAGCCGGCCAGGACAGCAGGAGGGTTCCCCCGGGGTCCCCTGTGTGGGCCGGCAGACCTCAGGGTGTGACAGAAGCGGGCGTTCCCGAGGAAGGGAGCCAGAGGCCAGTGAGGCCGCTCCCCGGGCCCAGCAATGTCGTCCCGCAGGCAGAGGCCCCCACACGTCAGCTTTTGGTTGAGCTGTGGCCACCCGCACAGGCCACGAGCCGGGAGCCCTGGGAGGTCCCGAGAGGGGCCTCCACCTAAGGTTCCTGAGCTGGACGCGCTTCTCGCTCCCCCCCCAGGGCCGGGAGCACCCTGCTGGCTTCTGCCCACACCTGCGAGGACCCTGCCTCCGGGCCCGCCGGACCCATCACCGCAGCTCTGACTGCAGCTCAGTCCCTGTCACCAGGCCTAGGGAGGAGCTGGTGGCCATCACCAGCTGTGGGCCGGGCCGGGACTTTATGGGGGTCAGGCCACCCTACCCGTCCGTCTCTGGGGGCCAGGCACATGGTGGGGAAGGGGACTGGGGCTCTGACGACAAAGGCCTCGCCCTGGACTGGCCCTCGTGCAGGTGCCCTCTGCATGCTGCCCTCGGCCCTGTGCCCGGAGGCAGAAGGTGGAGAGATGCTCACTGAGGAGGAAAGCCACGCCCGCCTCTGCTCTGCCCGGACGTGCTGGGCTCAGGCTTCTCTCTCCAAGAGCCCAGGGAAGCCTGGCCTGAGCAGGACAGAGGCTGGGGACACCTCAGCTCCGCCGTGCTCGCCGTCCGTCCCCCAGTCCACCCAGGGGCACGGCACGTGAGGCTGGGGGGCGGGGGTGGGGGGAAGGCCCGTGGCCAGGCGACGCGGAGGCAGACAGGAGCACGGCCGGCAGTGGTGGGTGGGGGCCTGTGGCCCAGGGAGGGGAGCCGGCACGGGGCACAGCTGCTGAGAAACCGGATGATGCCGGTCGGTCTGCACAGACAGACAGACGTGTAGGGACCCAGGACAGGCCTCGGGGTGCAAACTGCTGAGGGAGGGAACTGTGAGGCCCTAGACAGTAGAGTCGTGAAGGCTTATCGGTGGAGGGCAGGGCGGGCTGGGGTGGCTCCCGACACCGCCCCCGGGTCCTTGGCTCTCGTGCCGACGGGCTGCCCTCCTGCACCAGGGCCGGCGCTTAAGTCTGGCCCCGGAATCCTCAACACGCCCTGCCAGCCAGGTGCTGCCTGGGTCCTGTCTCACAGCGGACACGAGGCCCGGCCCCAGCTGTGGGAGGGACAGGCTGGTGTGTGAGCTGGTGGCCGCACAGCGCCCCCACCGCAGCCGGCCCCGCGCTTGGTTGGAGGCCGTGCTCTGGGGGTCCTGCATCGAGCTTCGCGGCCCAAGGGCTGGCCTGGGGCACACCCTCCGGAGACGCGGGGCCTGAGGGTTGCATCATCCTCGAGGGGCCGCATCCCTCTGTGCTCAGCAGAGGTAGACGAGGCGGGGTGTTCCGCGGAGAGCCCTGGGTCGCCAGTGTTGACGTGAGAGCAGGACAGGGAAGCCTTGCCCGGCCCTGGTTGGATGTGGCCTCACCCTCGGGCGGGACTGCCACCCGCCACCCCGGGCTCTCTGCCAGGAGGACACCCCCCCTCCCCCGGGACGCCCTCTCCGGGAGACGAAGCCCGTCTTTCAGCTCTGCAGGGCCGGCGTGCGGTGTGATGGCCCGGGGCCCCAGGCCTTGTCACCCGGGGCGGGACAGTGGCCCCCCTCTGCCTAGGGCCTCATGCGGTGCACGGGCTCCAGATCCCTGGCGTCTTCAGAGCCACTGCAGTGATGAAAACATCCGTGTGTGTGGGAGTGCTGGAGACCAGCGGCAGCGTTCTCTGAAATCCGTGACTAATGAGCGAGCGAGCGAGCGAGCGGCACTAGCTTCTGGGAGGAGGCATGTCCCCTTGCTCACAGCAGGCTGTGTTGTCAGGTGGTCCCCAGACGCCCGAGATCAGGGCAGCCGGCCTGGAGGAGGGCAGCTGGGCTGCAGAGACCCGGCTCCCGAGACCACCGTCTGCCTTCCGGGTCTGTGGGTTCCCAGGCCCTGCTCCTGCCGCCTCACCAGCGACCCCGACAGCCAGGTGTCCACCTTTCACGGCCCTGGTGGTCCCACCTGGTGACGGTGGGCAGGCCCCAGCCCACAGCTGCGGTGAACGCCCTCTCCCGTCCGTGGGGAACACCGAGGCCGAGCTGTCAGGGGAGAGCACGTGTGTGACGCTCCAGACGTCCTGGCCTTGGGACCCGGCACTGACCACCCCCAGGCCCCCGAGGAGGTGGGTCACCCCCTCCTGGGCCCTGTGGCAAGGGCACCCAATTCCCGTTTTATGCTGAGGAAGCAGGGCCGGGGGAGCGGGGTGCCCGGGTCTGGGCAGCGCCCCCGCTCACAGGCCTGGAGGCGCTAAAGCCCCGGAGTTCGTGACCCTGACGGGAGGCCGGCTGAGTGTGCTGGTGGACGTGGGGCCTGCGGGGACAGAACGTATCCACCCGGGGCTTTGCTCCTGGGTCAGTGGGACGGGCCGGCTTTGATTTCCAAGGAGAGAACGACAGCGCTGACCGTGCCCGGTGTCCCTGTGGCTGGCAGGGGGCAGTGTGTGGGGGTCGAGGCCGTGGCCTTGGGAAGGTTAAGTGACACGGGTCCGGCTGTACGGGGCACGGCCCCCTCGCCGCAGCGCTGGCCCGCGTGGTGCCCCCCCAGCCTTGTGGGGAGGGCGCGGGCGCCGTGAGCAAAGCGAGGGGAACCGCGTCTAGACGGAGGGTCTCACCCGGTGTCGCGGGAGACGGTGAGGGATTCCCCCTCCAGCCGCGCGGAGGACCTGGCATTTCTGCCTCGTGGGCCACGTGGAGTTAGCTCCCCCCCCCCACCCCCCCGTGTGCACACACTGCACCGGGGAAGGAGATGGGCTGGAATTTTCCAAATACTGACCTTTGGATGTGGAAACGCCGGTGGAATTTCGTTGTCTACGTGCTTGCCCTTCCCCGTTCTCCCGTGAACGAGAAACAGAAAAGTAGGCACAGACTTTCCTCGGTTGAGCCCTGGGGGGCCCGTGAGGGTTTGTGCCCGAGGCGTCTGCATCAGCCCTCCCTGGCCTGGCTGGACAGTGGGGGCACGTCCCGGGCGGCGGGGGGAGGAACCCCGGCCAGGCGAGGGTCCCGCAAAGTGCTGGGGGCTCTGGGAGGCAGGGGGAGGGCCTAGATGTGACGCAGGGGATTGGGGAGCCAAGGGCGGCCCCGGGGGTGGGGGGGGGTGGGGAGCGGACGGCAGGACAAGCCTCAGGGGGCACGTTGTCTCAAGACCCGTCTCGTTATTCCTCTCTGGAAAGCGCGGGGACGCAGCTGCTGCAGGACGGGACCGAGGCACAGGCCCCAGAAGAGCTCCAGGGAACAGAGTGAATCTTGACAATTAAAGCAATACGTTTTGGTTGCAAAGATGCGACCAAGTGCTCATGTGGTTTAATTGTCAGATTTCTAAAGCTTCCAGCCGCCGCCTACCATCTGTATTCATGACCCCAAGGAGCCCCCGCTCCGCCGGCCCCGTCTGCAGGACCCCGCACAGGCAGACCGTGGGGGGCCTGGGGTCCCCGCCACCCGAGCCCCCGGGGGCCATTTCAGGCGTGGATCCTGAAGCACTCAGGGGTCGCTGACCTCCGGTGGTCACACCCTCGCCCTCCTCTGCTGTCCAGGACCTCGGTGGGAGGACGCAGATGTGTAGCTGGGGCTCAGCCAACCCTCAAGGGGCCCAGCTGGTGACACCTCCCCCACCCTCCCTGCCCCGCCAGGGCTCCACGGCCGCATTGCGTGTGGGCCTGGGTCTGGGTCAGGCCGCACCCCCGTCAGTCACCTCTGTTCCCGTGGTTCCGGTGGCCGCAATCCCGGATGAGAGCCACCATCTCCCTGTTCCCCCAGTGCTCACAGATCCCACGCCGATTCCGCTCTGCCTGGGGCGGGGGCGGGGGCGGGGGCGGGGGGAGCCTGGGCAGGAAGCTGTAAGACCCCCAAGGGCGCTGGTGGGGGTGGAGCGGGCACAGGGGAGGGTCCAGACGCTTTGCCAGGTTTTGTTGCAGAAACAAGCCGCCCGCCCTCGGTGGCTCGTGGGGACCCAGGCCCCACCGGCCCTGCCCTGCTCCCTTCTGGCCACGGCCTCCGTCAGTGAGAAGACGAGCCCTTGGCCTCCGGGGGAGAACGGGGTCGCTGTAGGGGATCTGGATGCAGTGAGCCGAGCCGGCTCTTCTGTTCCGTGGTGCCTGGGGCGCCAAGGGTGCCAGGTGCAGCCCGATCTGTCCCCCGGAGACCATCTGTTCTGTCCCGGGACGGCTCGCTGCAGCCAGGTGTCCAGACTCCCTGAGTGGGTCCTCAGGGGTGACAGGTGGGGCGTGGCCGGCCTGAGGATGGCCCCCCCACACCTACCGCGTAAGCAGCCGGGGCACGGTCGACTCCAGGTGGCCCATCAGGATGGGCTTCTCCGCAGGGGGACCTGGGGAGAGGGTCCCCATGAACAAGGACCGCTCGTGCCCGGCCTGGTGGGACTGAGAATTTGAGAGAAGGCTAAGAGGCCGTGGTGCGGCCAGCGGGGGTGGGGGAGGGGCCTGTGGGGCGGACAGGGTTGGGCGGGAGTGTGGTGGGGGCCTCAGGCAGGTGGGGTGCAGATGGGGGCCAGCCGGAGGCGGGGGGTGCCTCTGCGTGGAGAGAGAAGGCTGAGCTGGGATGGCTGACAGCCTCCCCACCCCGGCCGTCACTCTGTCCTATGTCCCGTCCCCTGCCTGGGGGCCCCTGCGGGGAGGCTGCACGGGGCGGGACAGCCCCTGAGTGCCTGACCAGAGCCCCAGGGTCCCTGCCTGGGCCTGGGGCCACCTTGGGGGACAAGGGAGACAGGGGCCGCGTGGGGATTTGGGACGACCTGGGACCAGGCTTCTGGTCGCAGGTCCAGTGGTGTGAGGCCGTGTTGGTCTAGGGAGACCCCCATGCCCCCCACTTTTCTGCCTTTGCTGCTTTAAGGGTGGCATTTTCCCCACCCTACAGCCGTGGCTTGCGACCATCACCTCACACTTTGTGGCCGTGAGCGTGTTCAGCCTGACATGTTTGCTGGGACTCTGGGATGCAGGGGCGTCACCAACCAGGGGCTTGCATCCCGCCCACCTCTGGCCTCCCAGAGGCTCCGCGGGCCTGTGACACTTCATTACCATCACTTGTCGCCACGCAATTAGGCGACACCTGCTGTGTGCATGGCACAGCGCCAGACGGCGTTAGGGAAACGGGTGGGCGGGGCTCAGAGCCAAACTGCCGTCCAGCACAGGCCGTGCCCTTGGCTAGCAGTGCTCAGGGCGGGAGCCCGCGGTCACGCCCGGCGCGGGGGTGGGGGTCCCCACCAGGGACACAGAGGAAGGACCGTGCTTCCCAGAGCGACTCCCTGTGGCAGGCGTAGACCTGAAGTCTGATGTTATGTCCTGGAGAAAGTACGCTGGTCTGAGCCAGGGGAGGGACAAGGACGGGCGCCCGTGATGCGCACTGCACCGCGCCCGAGGCCAGCCTGGCGGGCGTGCCCTGGGCTCCTTCCTTCCCGACCGCGACCCTTGGTGTCTGCGGGCTGACACTCTCTTCTCTCTGTTCCTCAGGTCTCCTGACAAACGCAGCCCCAGAGGGGCCCCGGGAGTGGCCTTGGCTCCCTGGAGAGTCCACGCCTCAGCCACGGCCCTCTGTCCTCCGTGGGCACCACCTGTTCTCTGCCACCCGCCCACCGTCCGTTTCTCTGTAGCCTGCCAAGGACAGCCCGCTTCCCTGGCGTTCTGAGCTGAGTGTGTCCGCGGCAGCGAGGAGCCCAGCCTGGGACACAGCGGGGGCAGCGCTGGGCGTCCGCGGGAGCCTGGCCTCACCAGCCCGGGAAGAAGGGTGGCGCCGGGCCCGGGGCAGGACTGGCCTCTCCTTGTGCCCCAGACTGTCCGAATCGGTTTTATTTTCTTACCCTTTCAGTATTTACTCAATAGACCAAAGAGCAAATCTATTTTAACGTGGACTCACCCTCACCGTCCGAGTCCCTGGGTCCGACTGGGGGACACGGGGGCCGAGACGTGCCGGGGGCCCCGGCGGGGCGCGGAGGGCGGCCCTGGCGGGCGCGTCCGCCCCACGGACACTGCGGCGCGCCCTGAGAGGGGCCCAGCCGGCGGAGGACACAGCCCCGCAGACCGCGGCCGGCGATGCCCCCACGCGGACCCCGCGAGCGAGTGCGCCTCGCCGGGGACACAGACCACGGCGCCCGCCCCGCGCGCTGTGCTTAGATGGACCTGACCGACTAAAATCACTTTCTGTTTTAACCAGTCACACCTGCCTCTCTGCAGCTCATTTCTGATAGTGGGATAATCCAGTATTCGCCAAGAGCATGTTGGGTCTCCCGTGACCGCTGTCTCCTCTGATACACCATTTAGCTCCAGAAAGCAAATTAAAGAAAACTCGAGTAACACTTGTTTGAAAGAGATCATTAAATGTATTTTGCAAAGCCTAAAGTTATATATTTAACAGTTTTTATATGCTGTATATTTGTAGAAAATCCTATTTAACAGTTCATGTTGGTAGCCCTGGCCGACCCGAGAGGCCGGCAGAGCGCGGTGTCTCTGGAGGTTCCGGGGGGTGGGCGCGGGGGGCCCCCGCCGGGCGCGAGCGCAGGACTCTGGGGACAGCAGCCGAGGACGCGCCCGACGTCGCGGGAGCCGCGGCGGGCGCCAGCGGGGACGCGGCTGTCTTCACCTGGCTCGGGCCCGTCTCCGCGGACGCGGTGTGTGCGTCCTCTTCCGGCGGATTCCGCGTCCCTTGTTCTCACCCCCCACCCCCACATGGCGGGTCTGGAGGGGTCTCTGCAGCCGACCCCCGACCCCAGTCCACGTCCCGCTGGCTCTGTCTTCACGCCGGACGGCTGAGACGCTGGGGTGGCCACCGCGTGCGGAGGATGGCCGGCGCCTGACCCTCCCGACCTTCTCGCGCCCTCGGTGCAGGGCAGGGTCTCCGGGCCCAGTGAGCCAGGGGCAGTTCTGTTTCCCCGTCGCCTGGCCGTCGTCCGCCGGGTTCCTCCATTCTCCTGAGTTTCCGCTGAACTACACTACCTGATAGTCCGATTAACAGGTGTTAATGCTAGTTCGATGCTACTAAAAAAAAAAGAAAAAAAAGAAAGAAAAAGTAAAAAAAATATATATATACATATATATATAGAAGCTGTTCCAGCAACCCATAGACTACAGATAGGAGAGAAGATCCATTTAGACCCGTTTCAACGTCCATGAGCATTTAATTTACCTTTTGGTCACCACAAATGTAGAGGTTCGAGTGTCCTGGAGGGAAAGACACGGCCGGGGGTGGGGGGGACCTCGGTTTCTGGTGGCCGAAGTGGCGGGCGGCCGAGGGAGGGTCCCGCCTTCTCGCCCCGCCCACGTCTCTGCCGCCTCCCTGTGCGCACTTCCTCCCACAGCCAGTGTAGACCCCTTCGAAGGCAGAGACTGGAGGTTTAAGACGATACAGCGGTTTTTTTTTTTCTTGTTTTACAGTATTCAATTTTGTGTTGATTCAGCTAAATTATGAAAATAAAGAAAAACTCCTTTGGTAAGCATGGCTTTTGTTTGCCGGCCGTGGTGTCCTGGGAGGGGCTGCAGCAGGTGCGTCTGGGGGGCGACAGGCCCACAGAGCTCAGCGCACAGGTGGCCGCGGGGACCTCCTTCCAGGGCCAGCAGGGCGGCTCCCTGAGCGGACGGTGCCCAGCCCGCAGCTACTCTGGGGCCCCTGTCACCCTGTGTGTGAGTGTCCACCCCCCCCCCCCACCGCACAGAGGCCAGGCCCTGCACGCGGAGAAGCAGAGCCCCCACAGGAGACCCCCTTTCCGGAGACATCCGCTCAGATCTGCAGGGGGGTCTTGGCACTGAGAACGTTTCCATCTCCTAGACGCGGGGAAGCCACACCTGTCAGTTCCCAGCTGCTCTGTCTAAAATGGGAGCCCCGGGAGCCGTGGCTGGTGGCTCAGCTGCAGGCTGTCTGCAGTCTGAGCCTGACTGTAAGGAGACTCCCCTGGCCTTTGGAGCCATCGCGGGGGGTAGGCGAGACCCCGCTCCTGGCATAGAGCCAGGCGAGACCCGGGAGGAGACCCCCACCCGCTGGCACAGAGCTGGGCTAGGCCTGGGAGGGAGGAAACGGGGCGGAACGCAGGCTCGGCAGAGGCCACTGGTGCCACGGGGCGGTGGAGGGGGAGAAGCCTGGGGCTCTGTAGTCCAGGCACAAATAGGGCAGGACCGGGGCACCACTTCTCACTCTGTCCAAGCTGAGGAAGGACAGGCCGGAGGGCACAGGAGGGGGCCGTGTGAGGGAGAGAAAGGCGGCTCAAGCGGGAGATCCGGGAGGCTCACCCCCTGAGAGCCGCCCGCCCAGGAAGTCTGCGGTCCGACGTCACTGTCGCAGAGTCTCCCTGGGCACGTCCCAGAGAAACCCACAAACCAGCAAGCTAGAGAAAAACATTGAGACCCTCATGGCCACCGGGGCTCGTGAGAGTGAGGGCGGTCGTCTCCCAAGAACCCAAAGCGTATCGGTCAGGACGGGCTGGGTCGTGTCTCGGTAACAAACGGCCCGGCGTCTTGGAGGCTGACCATCACGTAAGCGAGCATCTTGCCTCGTACCACAGACCAGAGCATCTCCTGGGGACAGGTCTCCCGTGAGGCTCCCTCCATCTCTGCGATCAGAGGAGACCCGTGGAGCGTCCAGCCTGGCGGAAAGGCTTCCACACGGAAGCAGCTGTCTCTGCTCCCTCTGGCTGCTCCCGTCCTTTGCTGACGTGAGCCCTCTGGCCTCGGTTTCCTCACCCGACAACTGGGACGGTCATGACGGCCGCCTGCTTGCAGGCTGGGAAAAGAGCCCCAAAGCCCGAGCAAGACGTGTGAGGGCCACCTCACCGCCGTGGAATGGCCATGCGTGGTCGGTGCGGCGAGTCCTGTGTCCGTGGCGCCCTGTCCCAGCCGGGCGGTGAGGGGAGGCGTCAAGGTGCACGGAGGCTGCCACGGGAGGGGGAGGACGCGGGACAGCTCTCCCCACCGCACGCTGGCCACTCCCGCAGGGCCACCAGGACGGACGGTTTGAGCGTCGGCGGTGGGGCAGCGGAGGCCACGACCCCCTGGACGTGGCCCTGGGCTCCTGGGGAGCCTGCCGGGCTGTGGCAGTCGCGATTTAGCTGCATGGTATAAACAGGCCACGCCTCTTCTCTGTGCCTCGGTTTCCCTGTTTGGTGGGACAGGGAGGATTGTGCAAAGCTCACTGGGTTTTCCTGGAGATAAAGGGAGACACCGGTTGTGAAAAGCCCGGCACGCGGGTCGTCCCTAAATGACGGGAGTGCTTCCTTGGCCCGATTCTGCACGTCAGTGCCCGCCACCTGCCCGCCACCGTCCGTCACAGAACCCCGTCCTGCAGCCACGTTTGACGGCTGGGCTCCAGGGCCCCCGTGCCCGCCTCTTACCAGGTGCCGACACGAGCCCGGGCTGCGGGCAAGCGGGAACGCACATCTGCCCGCCTGCCGGGATCAGGCCAGGCTCCGTGGCCACCGTTGTACCCTCCTGTCCCGGGCTAGCTCCTGGGCCAGCCTGGCCAACAGTGGGCTAGCTCAGTGTCCCCGGGGCAGGGAGCGTGTGCACTCCCGCGCATGTGTGTATGTGTGTGTGTGTGTGTGTGTGTGCGCGTGCGCACAGGTGTGACTTTTTCAAAATTACCCTCATGTGCTGAGCACCTTGTGAGCCAGGGTTCCAACGAAGAGATCTGCACGGTTCCTGACCTCCAGGACCCCCAAGGTCAGGGACCCCAAGGTCACACTCAGAAGCATCCATCCGGAGGGCTGCTGAGTTGGGCTCACCCGTGGTGGAAGCTCGGGCCATCCCAGGGGGCATTGCCAGCCTGCCGGGTGCCTCCCCTCAACCCCGAGTGGCTGCGTCCTCTCCTGCGGGGCACCTCAGGTCCACAGTCACCTATCAGGCTGGCGTTCAAGAGGTGACCACATTGCTCCCCTCATCCTGAGCTGCCTTCACCCCCACAGGCTGGTGCCCATGGAGAGTGTGCTTCTCCGGGAAAGACCCCAAGACTCCCCGGGTACTGGGCCCACCAAGGAGTATCGGGGGGCCTCTGTGCGTCCCTCTCCCAGCAGGACCAGTGTGGGGCTACAGGGAGGGAACACTGGGGTTCTGAGGACGATCCCCAGGCCGCTGCCCCTCGGAGGGGCCAACCTGGGGAGAAATGACGTCGGGCGAGGAAGGGGCCATTGCCACTCAGCAGGGAGGTCATAGGTGGTGAGCACAGGTGGGGGAGACAGAGAAGGAAGATGGCAGGGGGGGCAGTGTGGGGAGGGGCCACGGGTGCCGCGCTGGCCGGGGTGGGAGCAGGGCTGGGGTTTGCGTCGGGCTGGTCAGCACAGGACCCAGGACCCCAGGATGGCCGGGGACACAGCACGCCCTCCCCCCACACGTGTCCCAAAGTCCCCGTCTCTGGTGTCTGTCTGGCCACCTGTCCCCCTTCTGTCCACCCTGCACTCCTCACCCCCTCACCACAACTCGCCAACAGCCTCCCCACTGAGCTGAATGTTCACAAGGGCACACGCTGCGGGCTGATGCTCCCGGCCCCTCCCTGGCCCCCAGGATGGAGGGGACACGTGGAGACGGGGGACACGGCCAACCACACACACACCCTCGTGCCTACCGTGCGCAGGCCCTTTGCTGACGCCGTGTTTGATGGTGACATCTCCCCACTGCCTGGGTTCCCAAACTGGGTCCAGGCGGGGTCAGACATTCCTGTGTCCGTCCGTCTCTTGGCCCCTGCCCCCCACTGGCCTCAACCGGCATCTGACCCCCCAGCCCACGTGCCCACCGCTGGGCACCGGCCTCGAGCACCGGCCTCCCTTCTAAACGTCTGGCGGCCGGCCGTGGTTCTGGAGCCACGAGGACTCGTGGCTGCCCCGTGTCTGTGCTGGCTGGTCCCCGTTCGTGGTCCTGTGGGCATCTCCATTTACTCGTTGATTTCACTAGGAGATACGCTGCATCTCAACCGCCTTTTATTCCCTCCTTCTGTGCCCAGAGTCACAGAATTGCTCTAAAGTAATCACCACGTGTCTTTTCTGCTTTTACGAATGTCACCTCATTTATTCCTTCCTCCAGTGCTGCAGGGAGGGCGCGTCAGTGTCCTTCCTGGGTGGCGGGTGGGTGGCCGGTGGCCCCCGGGGGGTCCGCCTGTGACGTTGGCCCCCTTCCCCCACGGTCTCGCTGGGAGGGAGCCTCACTCCAGCCAGAGGAGTGAGCGAGCCGAGGGGCGCCCACCCAGGCTGGCGGCCCGTCCCCTCTGTCCTGCAGGCGGGACACACAGCCTGTGGAAGCTGCACCCCTCCGCTGCCCCCCACACGCTGTGCAGACAGCGAGAGTGATCCTGGCCCGGGAGCGATGGTAAAGAAGGGCGTGCGGGACGGCCGGGGAGTGACGGGGCCCCCAGGGTCCCTCCCAGGCCACGGGGTCCATGGCCAGCGACAGCAGGGTGGGGCCACCGGCTTCGCCACCTAGGGCGGCAGTCTCTCTCAAGCGACGGGACTCAGCAAGGGCGTGTGGAAGCCCAAGGTCGCCCGAGGCGGGCGGAGGTCTCCGGAGCCTGACCATAATTAGCTCCAGGGAGCGTGTTGGAGACATGGCGACACCCGCTGATCCAGCCCGTCGTGAGCTTGGCCTCACCTCTAGGAAAGCTCCCATCCCAGGGAGACGGCCGGGGCTCGGATGCCCCTCTGGAGAGGAGAGGGGAGGAGGGTCACGCTCGGAGGCCCCTGCAGAATACCACTGGGTCTATTGTGCGGACTGTGCGAGGTCAGCTCCTGGCCAGGGGCGGCCGCACAGCCCGTGGGCAAAGCCCATGATTGCCCTTCCTCCCCCGGAGGGCAGGTGAACCTCAGCCCGTGGGCGACAAGTGTGGCCGTGGGGTTTCGAGAACGGCCCAAACACCGCTCCAGCTCCAGATGGGCCGCACCGCCGTGGTTCCTGGGACCGCCCCAAGGCCCTAAGGGATGAGGCCTCGAAGAACAGGGCAGACGGGACGGAGTGGGTCCCTCCAGGGGATCAGAGGAGCCCTAGCCTCACGTGCGGGGTCCTGGCCCCTTGTCCTGGCACAGACCTGTCCCGGAAAAGCAGCCCCGTCCGCTAACAGGCCCCCAGCACGCAGCTCACTGGGATATGTTCCCATCAGGCCCAGAGAAGGCAGGGCCACACCAGGCTGAAAACCTGGGGGAGCCCGGGGCTCCTGCCCACAGCACTAACAGGAGCCCCAGCATTCACCATTGTGGCATCCCTTCTGCCCGGTCTGGCCGGAGGGCATGGTGGGCCTGGGTTTCTTGAGCATTCGGGGGGCACCCGAGCCTTGTAGAATCGACATCGTCTTCCAAGAGCAGCTGACAACGGCTGTGCTTGTCTGTGGGGAGGACGGAGACATCCGCCCAGGAGACGTCGGCGTTGCGCTGGGGTGGCCCCACCTGGTCACCCTCCCCGAGCACCTGCGAGGGTCTGACCGGGAGCCTCCCTCCTTTCTGGGCCCGTGAGCTCGGGACGACACAGCTCAGGGCAGATGATGAGCCCCGCACGGAGGGCGGGCCGCAGTGCGGCGGGAGAGCTGGTGGGTCCCGGCCGGAGCGTGGAAATGCGCGGCCGGCGTCTTCATGTAATCTCCATCTGCCCAGTTTTTCAAGGGCGCTTGTCAGCTCCCATTCCAGCGATCGCCATCATTAACGGCAAATATGACACGTTCACTAATGAAATCGATTTGGTCAAGTTATCAATTTAATTCCTAAAATGTAGCCCGATTTTACCCTCACGTAGGCTCCCGAGGCCTGGAGACTAAATGTCGTAAGTCACCGGGAGAGAATGAGCTTTCTGACTTTCAAATAATTAAACTTACTTTTCTGCTTTGGATTCATAAACTTCCCGTCCGTTATGGCTGCAGAGCCCCTAAATCACCCGGGCGGCCCGGCCGGTGGGGACCAGTCGGCACAGCGGAGGGGTGGGGGTTCTGGCAGGAGCCCGGGGCGCCCCACACGGAGGCCCTGGGGGCGGCTCCCACCGCGAGGACACGCCATCAGGGCCCCTCCCCCACAGGGACACGCTCCGAGTCCACGAGAACAAGGAGGCAGACAGGCCCCTCTGACCCCACGGCCCAAGCACCCACCGCGACCTGAGAGCATCCTGGCGACTCTTCTGTGCTCCCGTGCAAGGCGGGCCAGGGACTTCTAAACAGGTGACTTTTCTCCAGAAAAGTCTGCATTTGCTCACAGGCGCCCTGGGGACCCTGCCCCACAGGAACCAGGATCCCAGCCCGGAGGCCTAGGGAGACGAGCAGGAGGGGGCCAGTGGGCAGGGGGCTCTGCCCCAAGAAGGGCTGTGATTTTCTCAGGGACAAAGTGATGTCAGGCCCAGATGGCATCATTATGCAAAGCTCTCAGCGGGGCGGGGGAGCCAGGGTCCCCGTTTCCTGGTCAGTGCTGTTTGCAAACGGCCCTCCCAGAGGCCCCTCCAGGGGGTGGGTGCCGGGCCGCACTATGCACCCGCTGCTCCAGGGGGACACCTGCCCTAGGGAGGCCGACGCAGTGGCGGGAATGTGTGTGCAGCCACCGAATTGCCTTCCGTCAGCAGATTCTCGCTTACCAGATTCAGTTCCAGACATTTCTGCTTTCCTAATTGGCCTTAACACGGCTGTTGGGTCCTGGGAGGTGTGTGTGTGTGTGTGTGTGTGTGTGTGTGTGTCTGAGCACCCACACGTGTGCGTCTGGGTGTCTACGTCCCCTCCCAGCCATCATCCCCCGGAGGTGGGGGCTGGCCTGTCTGCAGGGAGTGGGCAGGGGTGCCTCTGGGGCTCAGTGACGTAATTGCGTGCCCCGCCTGCTACAGTCCTGGGCGTTTGGCAGGGACACGCCATCCGCTCGGCCGCACGGACCCTCCTGCGAGTCCCCCAAGCATGGGTCCCCAAGCCGGACGGCACACAGGGGACTGCGCCCAGGAGCCGAATCAGGCCTGGAGCTCTGTCACACGGAGACTTCCCCAGGAGCTGTGGTTTCCAAGCAAGGAGGAAATGTGGAAGGAATGGGGGGGGGTCTCCGGGGAGCAGGCGCACTTGGGCACCAACCAAAGGCGGGGCCATCGCTCCCTGGGGGGCGGGCGGTTCCCTGGCCAGGACTCCGACCGGTGCCACTGGGCTTTGTCAGCAGCTGCCGCACATCTCGATGAGTGTCGTCCCGGACGATGGGCATCGCTCATTCACCGTCCACCTGTTCTCCCCGCACACGCCCGCCGAGCAGGTTGTGTGTGCCCCACGCTGGCACAGGCGTTGCGGGAAGCAGGGGGCAGAGCAGGTAACCCGCCAGTGCCCGAGGAGCTCACGTTCCACTGTGGTGCGGCTGGGAGGGCGGGAGGACAGAACACCCACCAGCAGATGACAACATGGACCCCAGGACGGGGTGGGGCCGTGCCGTGTGGCCAGCCTGCTTTGGATGCAGCCGGCCAGGCAGGCCTCGGTGACCCGTGACATCCGGGAGGACGTGAGGGATTTGAGGCCATGTCCACAGAGCGGCGTTTCTGGAGGAAGCAGCAGTAGGTGCAAAGGCCCTGAGGCAGGGCAGGACTCGCGGCAGGGAGCCGCGGCACCGATGACCGTGTCACGGTGAAGAGGACGTGTGCCACTGCGTCCTACCCCCCTGGTCTATTCCTCTGGGTCTGAAGCACAGGAAGCGGTATGTTCCTGCCAGGTGCCAGGCTAGCCCCGCACCCGCTGGCCCAGGAGAAACGCCCAGTAGGTGGGCAAGGTGGTTGAGGACAGAGCTGAGGCTGGAAAATGCTTTCCTATATAACAAGGCTTTTTCATTTGCTCATAAATGTCTGAGTGATCCCTGGCAGGGCATCAAAAGTGCCATCGGTGGTGTTTGCTGAGAGCAGAGCTCAGATTCTTCTAGCAAAGTCACCGGGGCCACTTTATGGACACATAAACCCCAGCCTTTGGCTTCCCGGGGCGCCGGCTACCGCGGAAATACATCCGAAATACACTTTCGCTCTCACGTCCCCGGGCGTGGGTTCCGGAGGAAGCAATGGCGTGCGCGTGTCCGACCTGTGACGCCAGCTGGCCTTGGCAGGGGTTGCCGGAAGGGGGGGGTTCGTGTGTTTTCCCAGGACGCAGGCCTCTGCGATCTCAGATCTGGGCCCGGTGCTCCTGGTGACAGCAGAAGGGGTCTGGGGACATCGGGCGGGAGACCACCTGCGGGCGTGAGAAGCAGGAGGCTGCACGCCTTTTGTGTTCGAACCTCCCCTCCCGGGACAGAGCCCCCTCATGTCACGGAGACACCGGCTGTAGCCTGGGCTGCCCTGCTTTGGGGACGTGCTGGAAACGGAAGCCCAGAACCCTGTTTGCTTTCCTGTCCATTCCAGCTCAGGTCACAATCCCGTGGTTTAAGGGTTTGAGCCCCGAGTTGGGCTCTGTGCTGGCAGCCCGGAGCCTGCTTGGGATTCTCTCTCGCTCGCTCGCTCTCTCTCGCTCTCTCTCGCTCTCTGTCTCTCCCCCACTTCTCTCCAAATAAGTAAAAATTGAAAAATAAAAATGTCTAAATACTTAATGTGGTACTAATGAGTGAATAGGTAGAGAGTTTCAACAGAGAAGTGAAAAGTGTTAAAAATATTTATTTAAAAAATAGTTCTAGGGGTGAACAATACAATAACAGAAAATAAATTGGAAAGCGTACCACAGGGGCTCAACGGCTCTCTCAACGTGAGAGGGCCAGGGCGCCTGAAGACAGAGCAACGGAAGGGACAGTGTGACGTGGGAACAGCACTTGCAGAAGTCATGGCCAAGGCTCCCCACATGCGGTGACAGGACAACACAAAGAGCCACACAGACCCGTCACCCAAAGCGGGATAAACACAGGAAGCCACCACCAAGGACTTGACGGTCCAACCTGCGGAAGACTGAGACCAAGCGCGAGTCCCAGAAGTGGGGGGGAGAAGGGTGGGGCCGCCCGCAGAGGGGACAGCGATGTCACGGACGACAGACTCCCCGTCACGCGCGGTGGAGGCCACAGGCGTGGAACAGGTGCGCGTCTAAAGCGTTGAGGTGGAAATCCGTCAACCAAAACTTCTAGATCCCAAGAAACTATTCTTTGAAATAGAACGTGAAATGAAAACATTTCTAGTAAAACAGAGCAGAGCGGAGAGGGTTCGCCGCCCGCGGTACGGTTGATGCATCACAGAAATGTGAATACGCACCTGTGCGTGCATCCTCGTAATTGCTAAAACACCTGCGCCCACTTGAGACAAAAATGTTATCACTGTATCGCTGGGGTTAAAATGCATCGAGGTTTTGTTTATTTATTTTTTAATTTTTTTTTTTTTTAATTTTTTTTTTTCTCAACGTTTATTTATTTTTGGGACAGAGAGAGACAGAGCATGAACGGGGGAGGGCCAGGGAGAGAGAGAAACACAGAATCAGAAACAGGCTCCAGGCTCTGAGCCATCAGCCCAGAGCCTGACGCGGGGCTCGAACTCCCGGACCGCGAGATCGTGACCTGGCTGAAGTCGTACGCTTAACCGACTGCGCCACCCAGGCGCCCCTATTTTTTAATTTTTTAACGTTTATTTATTATTGAGAGACACAAAGAGACAGAACACGAGCAGGGGAGGGGCAGGGAGAGAGAGGGGGACACAGAATCCGAAGCCGGCTCCGGGCTCCGAGCTGTCGGCACAGAGCCCGACGTGGGGCTCGAACCCACGACCCGCGACATCCTGACCTGAGCCGAAGTCCTAACCGACTGAGCCACCCGGGAGCCCCTATGTATTTTTTCCTATAGGCACTTAGCCCAAGAGGTGAACAGCACAGGTAGAAACATCCTGCCTCAAGGTTCCCATGTTTGTTCCGAAGTAATTTACTATCGACCTTACGCTGATCGTGGTGACACAGCACCACCCCAGCACAACCACTAGAAAGTGACGCAAAGACATTTTACCTAAAAGGTAAAAAATGGAGGTGAAGTGTGTGCCACTGAGATTGGGAAGCACAAAAGAAGGCAGGAAAGGGAAAATAAAGAAAAATGAGGTGGGACGAGAAAGGAGAAGTCAGAAATCACAAAGGGATCAGTGCCAAGCCCGTGGACAGTTACATTCAGTATAAACAGAATAAACACTCCAGGGGCGCGTGGGAGCCTCAGTCGGTTAAGCGTCTGACTTCGGCTCAGGCCATGACCTTGCGGTTCATGGGTTCGAGCCCCACGTCGGGCTCTGTGCTGACAGCTCGGAGTCTGGAGCCCGCTTCAGATTCTGTGTCTCCCTCTCTCTGCCCCTCCCCTGCTTGCATTCTCTCTAAGATAAATAAACACTTAAAAAAAAATTAAAAAGAACCCTGGCAGAATTGGAAGCAGCGAGATGGGACGTGTTGTTTCTCTGTCAGTAACTGGTGGAACAGACAACAGGTCTGTGAGTGCACAGAGACGTGGACACCATCCACTAGTACGTGATGGATGCTTACAGAACATTCCAGCCCCCCAAGGGTGAGCCCCTGGAAGAGCAGGAGCACCGGACAGGGGCGTGCTTATGTTTGTTTTATTTTATTTTATTTTATTTTATTTTATTTATTTTCTAATGTTCATTTATTTTTGAGAGAGAGACAGAGCATGAGCGGGGGAGGGGCAGAGAGAGAGGGAGACACAGAATCGGAAACAGGCTCCAGGCTCCGAGCTGTCAGCACAGAGCCCGACGCGGGGCTCGAACTCACGGACCTCGAGATCGTGACCTGAGCCGAGGTCGGACGCCTAACCGACTGAGCCACCCAGGCGCCCCAGAAATGGAAATTTAAATGTTACATATTTAATTGAATTAACTTAAATATTTTGACTTGAATGGTAACAAAGCACAGCATACTAAAATCCGGGCACTGTGACCAAAGCAGTGCTTAGAGAAATTATACAGCCTTGGAAACTTCTAGCAGGCACCATAAACGTCTGAAATGGTCGACGCAAGCTTTCGCCTCACGCTGCTAGTATAACAGGAGCGGAGTAGCCCTGAGCGGGAGTAGAAAGAACGAAATAATTCAGATAACAGCACTCATCGGTGAAAAGGGAAATGTTCAAATGATAGAGGGGAGGAATGAGACCAAAAGCTTGTTTTTCAGCAACGCCTTTCCCGAGTTATGATCGGCAGGTAATTAACTGCCACGAGTTAAGTGCGCAGCTGAACACGTCCCGACGCGCGCACAGCCCTGGGCAACCTTCCCGCGTCTCCGCTCAGCCTGCACTAAAACACTGAAATGCCGCGGACGGGAGGCCTCAAATAAGAGGGATTCGTTTCTCGCAGGTCAGGAGGCTGGACGGTCCAAGATCACGGTGACAGCAGACTGGGTTCTGGCGAGAGCCTCCTCCCGGCTTCCCGGTGGCCAGCCTGTCCCTGGGTCCTGCACAGTGGGGAGAGCGGGAGAGCTGGCTGGGTCCCCTCTGATGGAGGCACTGACCCCAGGGGACCAGGGCTCCACCCTCACGGCCACGTCCAAACCCACGTGCTTCCCCCAAAGCTCCAGCTCTGACTGCCACCGCGCTGGGGTTAGGACCTGGACACAGGGTCCTGGAGGGAAGCCGGTGGGTCTCCAGCAGCCCCAGTCAAGAGCACATCCACCGTCCGAGGACCCTCTTTCCCTCCTCGCCCCTGCTCCCGCCTGCCTTCAGCTGACCGTTTATCATTGCCTCCCTCTTAGGCTGGCTCTGCTCTCGTTTCTGGAGGTGAACGTTCACATGTTTTATTTGGGCCTTTTCTTCTTTTCCAGAATAAGCATGGAAAGCTGGCCCTCCAAGGCTTCGTTTTGTGGCATTACACACATTTTAATCTGTTGAATTTTCACTACTGTCCTGTTCAAAATATTTTCGGATCTCCTTGGTTTTTTTTCTTTTTGACCCATGAATTGTTCAGAAATGTGATGTATAATATCTTAAAAAAAATTTTTTTTAATGTTTATTTTTTGAGAGAGAGAGACAGACAGAGCCTGAGCAGGGGAGGGGCAGAGAGAGAGGGAGACACAGAATCGGAAGCAGGCTCCAGGCTCTGAGCCGTCAGCCCAGAGCCCGACTCAATGTGGGGCTCAAACTCAAGAGCCACGAGATCGTGACCTGAGCGAAAGCTGGATGCGTCACAGACTGAGCCACCCAGGCTCCCCCGTTGTGTAATTTCTCAGTCCTTGGGGGCTTTTTTTTTTTTTTTTTTAATTTTTTTTTTTCAACGTTTATTTATTTTTGGGACAGAGAGAGACAGAGCATGAACGGGGGAGGGGCAGAGAGAGAGGGAGACACAGAATCGGAAACAGGCTCCAGGCTCCGAGCCGTCAGCCCAGAGCCCGACGCGGGGCTCGAACTCACGGACCGCGAGATCGTGACCTGGCTGAAGTCGGACGCTCAACCGACTGCGCCACCCAGGCGCCCCCTTGGGGGCTTTTTTAGATACATGAGTGTCATCAACATCTAAGTTCACGGCGTTGTGGTGAAAGCATGCGTCCCGTGTGATTTCAGTCCTCTTAAACATGTATGGAGGTGTAGAGTTTTATGGCCCAGGACGTGTGCTGTCTCGCCGAATGTACGATATTAATTTGAAATACGTGTCTATTTTGTAAAGGTTGGGTTGGTGCCTTGTAAATGTTAAGCAGGGCAGGGTGGTTGGCGATGTTCAAATCTTCTGTCTTTATGGATTTTCCGCCAAGTTTTCTACGAATTGCAAGAAGACACAGGTTAACACCCTCGACTACAGACGTGAGATGACTCATTTTCCCCTTAATTGTGATATTTTTTGTTTAATGTGCATACATATCAATCAGATCAAATCCTACACTGTCTTCCTTGTGTTTTGTGTGTAGCTGCTTTATGAATCGCCGAGATGGCGTGAAAGTCTCCTACTTTGTGGACGTGTGTGTTTTTCCCTCTGATTCACCGATGTTTGCTTCGGTGTCTCAAATGTCTTATCACCGTACAGGCTTACGAGTTTCTCTCTTCCTGAATAACTGATCCTTTGATCACCTGTTTGATGTTCATCTTCAGCTCACGTAACGCTGACCCATCTACGTCATCCAATGCCGGCGTGGAGCCCGCCCCTCATAGGCTTACCGTGTGGGCCGTGCACAGACTCAGAGACCATTTCTCGGGCGCTCTGCCCTCCGCTCTGGCTCCTTCCCGTCGCTGGTGTCTGTTCCCCACACCTCCCTTCCCAGTCCCCAGGCCAGAAAGGGAGGTAGCTGTGTCTCTTACGGGTCCATGCTGTGCCCACACTCGGCACGAGGGACCAAAGCCCAGAGACTCTCCCCAAGTCAGCGGCATTTCCGGGCGTGGGAGGGCCCCACAATCCGCTTGCTTCTCCATCATTGTCAGTGCCCTCGGGTGCTTACGCTTCGTACTTGCTCAGTGCTCACAGCCCTCACCAGCAACGGGACTGGGCTGCAGGGCTCACGCTGTTGTACCGCAAGCATTAAGCTCACCACATCTCGTCTCCACCTGTGGTGTTCGTAGTGTAAGTCAGCTCTGCGTCCTTTAACATTTTTAATGGTTATTATGTATTTTTTTAGTTTTTAAATGTTTTTATTTATTTGTGAAGGAGAGAGAGACAGAGCATGAGCCGGGGAGGAGCAGAGAGAGAGGGAGACATAGAATTTGAAGCAGGCTCCAGGCTCTGAGCTGCCAGTACAGAGCCCGACGCGGGGCTGGAACTCACGAGCCGTGAGATCATGACCTGAGCCGAAGTCGGATGCTTAACGGACTGAGCCACCCGGACGCCCCGAGTTATTATGTATTTATAATGCGGGAGTTATTTGGTAATGGCGTTTCAGTTCCTAAGTTTGCAGGTGATTTTTAATGCATCTTTTAGTTTTTAAATTTTATCTCCACCGCGTGGTGGTCAGAGGTCCTGCTCTGCATTACAGACACGTCTAGTTCTAAACCGAGGCCTCCCTCCCAGCCTCCTGCAAGACAGAGTTTTCCATGTGCGCTTGGAAGTATTCATTCTTTATGTGTTGGTTCCCTGTCGCTTGCTTGCCGGTCTTCCCCCAGCCTGGACTTTGCAAAGGAGGCTTGAACTATCCCACCAACATGGGGGATTCATATGTACTTTTCCCGCGAGGGCTGCTAATTTCTTTATACATATATACAAATATATGTATATATTTGGAAGCTCTTTTATTAAGAGTATGTGTGGTAAGTGTGGCTATATCGTATCATTAGACTGTTGTCTTCCTGTTGTGATCCTCTCTATAACAAATAATATTTTGTGCTGGAGTTTATTTTATGTTTTTTTTTTAATTTTTTAACGTTTATTTAGTTTTGAGAGACAGAGACAGAGTGCAAGGGGGGAGGGGCAGAGAGAGGGGGAGACACAGAATCAGAAGCAGGCTCCAGGCTCCGAGCTGTCGGCACAGAGCCCGACGCGGGGCTCGAACCCGCGAAGTGTGCAATCATGACCTGGGCGGAAGTTGGACGCTCCACTGACTGAGCCCCCCAGACGCCCCTATTTTGTGTTCATGCAGTTGTGCGAGTTCCTTGGGTTGGCGTTTTCTGCTTTTCCTTTGTGTCTTTCGGGGCCCGTAATTGAGCCATGCCACGTATGAGCCCACGTATCGAGCACGCACGTGTGAATCTGTTTCTCTAGTTCCACCAAAAATCGTTCCAGAATTTTGATGAGAAATGGTTGAGTTCGTGGATTCTTGTGGGCAAGCTGAGATCGTTAAGGAACTGAGATTTTACATAAATTGATGTAATGATTCTCTTTTATTCGGTGGTTCTTATGGCCTCACAATACTTCAGTGTCATTGGTTTCTTCTTAGGGCACTTCTGCATCTTCGGGTTTCCTCCCTTTTATTTTTACACAAAGCACTTTGGGAAACTTTTATTAAGTTATTGTGGTTGACTCGATAAAATGGCCGAGCAATAATGTTGGTATTTTTGTGTTTCTATTTTCTATCTTTCGTTTGTTTTCCTTGACTTACACCACTAGGTGAGAATATCCTTAAGTTGGCCCAGATTTTCCAGAGAACGCGTCCAGGAGTTTTCTCCCAAAGCATGTTTGCAGTCGATGTGTATAGAGAAGCTACATTAAGATATTTGATATTTTCCATAGTTGTCTCAGGGTTTTTATCAGGAATGGGGTTAAATTTTAAAAAATGCACTTTCCTGCCTCTAGTCTAATAATTGTACAGTTTTTCTGTGATGAAATATAATGTGGGGGGTTAATGCATCCTTTTTACTCCTAAGAAAACCCAGTTTGGTCAGGAGTAATTTTTAACGGATTACTGCATTTGAATTGTTAATATTTTAATTGATTTTTAAAAATCCATGCTCATGAGTTATACTGACCTACAATTTTCTTTTTCTTATACTGTCCTTGCCTGGCTTGGGATCAAAATTACACTCACCTCATAAAATGAGTTCTTTCATTTTTTATTGTCTGGAAAACCCTTTATGAAATTGGAATGATCTGTTCATTGACTGTTTGGTAGAAGTCACCCATAAAACCATCTGTGCTTCTTCTTAAATTGAAAATATGGTGTGGGTGGACTTTAAAATACTTAGCCAGTTTCTTTAACGGTTATAGGTCTATTTAGGCTTCCGATTTCTTTTTGGGTCATTTTTTGGAGGTTATACCTTTCCAGAAATTTGCCCAGTTTTTTCAAGCTTATGCATTTATCGGTGCAAATGTGTTTATAGAGCTCTCCCACCTGTACCGTCTTGACTCAGGAATTCGTTACGCATCAGCATGGTACAGGAAGGGTCTGAGGAATTGTTAAAAAAAAAAGGACACACTCGTCCGTCCAGAACCTGTGTTAGGAATCGGATCCCGGGCAGCCCTTCTGAAGCCCCGTGCCCCTTCCCCAGTTACCGCTGCCTTCGTGCAAATCATTTTCTTTGTGCAAATTGTCTTCTTACGTTTCTGCATAGCTTTGTGGTCTAAGGATGTATCCATAAATTTACGTGGTTTACCCTAAAATGTGAGTATGAAAGACAACACTGGCTTTATGAGGAAAGGGTAGTATTGTGACTACGTGGGTGAAGGCGCCCAAGGAAACAAGCAGAAGAGAATTTCTGGGAGGAAGCCTTGTCTGGGTCTTGGAGAGTTGATCAGAGCGTCCTGCAGAATTCCGGGAGCAGGTGATGCATGAGGCCGGAGCGCGAGGGCCCGCTGCAGTGGGAGCACCTACAGGGGCTGTCGTACAGATCAGGAGCTTCGTGTCCTAGAGGGACCTGGCCAAGCACTGGGCTGGCCGTGGCGTCCTCCGGTGTCCAGGATCAGGTCAACACAGATGTGCCTGACGGGTGGAATGCAGGCCCTACGGCCGGCTCGGAATTCAGGGCTGGACGGCCAAGGAAACCACATCCACACCCTTGACAGGCACCCCCAGGTGCGTGGTGCTGGGCGAAAGAAATGGCACTGTGGTGACGAGGTCCTGGGTTAACCATAAAATGCCCCCTGTGGGACGTGCTCCAGCTGGATGTGCTCCAGCTCTGCCTCTGATGAACAGCTGTCCACACAGGGTGATGCCACCAGCATCCCGAGGGTGGCGGCCACCACTCTTCCACGTCGGATCTCCTGTGGCCTGTGACCTGCGTCACCCCTTTGTGGGCTTGGTCTTCCAGCTTGCCGGGCGCTTCCTGAGAAGGATTCACCAGAAGCAACGTTTTCAGATCCCACTTACCCACAGTAATTCTTAATTTTATTCCACATACTTTATGGATTTTATTATTGAATCTTAAGACCTATTTAAGAGCTTGGCCGGAAACCATTTCCCTCCTGACTTTTGAAGCCAATTCTCCCCTGTCTTCTTGGTTTCTGTTGCTCTGAGAAACCCACAGCCATTTTGATTCCCCATCCTTTTATCTGACCTTGATTAATGCAGTGTCTTCGTATTCTGTTTTAAAATTTCACAAAGATGAGCCTTGGGGTGAACCTATGCTCTTGGTGGGGCTTTCAAATCCATCAATGTGTGTCCTTTGTTTCTGAGAACTTTTCTTGAAAAAATTTTGATGACTTAATCTGTTCTGTAACTTCTGTTATTTGGGTGTTGGACCCTCTGGACCAGTCTTCAAATTTCACTTCTTCATTTTTCATATGTTTGTCTTTATCTCTGCCAACTTTTTATGAGGTTATCTCAACCTCATCTTGCAGATTTCTTTAGAGGTTTCCGTTTTGACTGCCATATGTTTAAGTCCCACAGCCATTTTGTTGCTGATTTGAGAATCTGTTCTTGTTTCATAGATAGTGCTTGTTCTGGTTTTATGACTGCAGTATTCTCCTTATTTGTCTAGGGCATTAGATGACTTTTTTTGAGAGTCTCTGCTCTCTGAAAGTCCCTCGTTTCCGCCAGTGGTCCCATTCTGTCTACTTTGGCCTCTCCCCAGCCGCCCCACACCATGTGGGAGACCTTCACTACCCTTGAGGATCCTTGCTGGATGATGAATGGTGGGGGTCTAGAACATGGTCTGGAATCTCTTTGTACATAGATGAAATCACTGAACTCACTGACTTTGAATTCTGCTACAAGGAGGTTGGGATGGGCTGTTTGCTAGAAAATCCCCACCCTGTGTCCATTCCTCAGATATTTCCTCTTGGGTGGATCTGATTCCCCAGAAAATTGTCTTCTCATTTTGGCCAAAAAGCGAAGGTGTGTGTGCCAGGTTTTGTTTCAGGGGTTGGTTTGTTTATTTTCATTTTTATACAGTTCCCACATCTCAGTTGTGCCCTATGGAGAAAATACCCCTCCGGACGCCTGCAGGGGTACTCCTCCCCTCTCTTCTCTCCCTCCCTCCCTTTTAAATTCTCTCAGAAAATCAGTTAGGTTCTCAGCCTTCCTGGCTGCTGCTTGGGATTCAGATTTCTCAGGCTCACTCAATCACTTATTGTTCACTGGTCTGTTTCTCAGCTTCGAAAATTTTATTTCTTTTCTTCCCATCTGTTTAGAGTTTTTGAAAATTTTTCAGGTTTAAAAAAAAAAAAAAACCATACAGTGTTAGTGGAAATTTGGGCAAGTTGCTGAAAAATGGAATGTGTGATTCACCATCCTAATCTGAAAATTGCCTTATCTTTTTTCTTTTAATTTTTTTAATCTTTATTTATTTTTGAGAGAGAGACTGCGTGTGAGCAGGGGAGGAGCAGAGAGAGAGAGGGAGACACAGAATCCGAAGCAGGCTCCAGGCTCCGAGCTGTCGGCACAGAGCCTGACGTGGGGCTCGAACTCACAGACTGTGACATCATGACCTGAGCCGAAGTCAGACGCTTAACCGACTGAGCCACCCAGGCGCCCCTGCAAAAATTTTACATTCCTAGCACTGGCTTATTTGTCCTAAAAATGCATTAGACTTCTGGGATTTTGAAGGTGTTTTTTTAATGTAAATTTCATTGAGCTTGTCAATTTTAATCATTCTTCCTTTTTTTTCTCAAAAGAATACCCTTTAGGTTTGGGGGCTCCTAGCTGTGTTTCGTTTGACTTCTATTTCATTGAGTTCCACGCTTTTTAAATTGCCTTTATTCCAGGTGTTTGGTATTCACACCATTGTTCTTTGTTTGTTGTTTCTTCGAACTTCCTAGTCCTTGACTCCTAATCCTTCTTCTTCCCAGTGCGAGTATTGAAGGCTGTAAACTTTTCTCTACTTTTGCACCTGCCACATCCAACATGTTTCAACACAGAATTTTCTCATTGTGTAGACGGAAATATGGTATAATTTCCCTTACTATCTATTCTCTAAACAAGTAATTTTAAAGTGGGTTTCAAATTTTTTTAATAGGTATAATTTTTCATTGAAACTTTTATTGAGATGATTGGGGATTCCCATGGAATTTTAAGAAAGGATCCAGAGCAATCCCATGTACATCGTGCCCTGTTTTCTCCACGGAAAACATCATGCAGAATTACCACACTAGGTCACAAGTAAGGGATAGCATCCACTGGTCTTATTCAGTTTTCCCCATTTTCATGGTACTCGTGTGTGTGTGTGTGTGTGTGTGTGTGCGTGCACACATGTTCAGTTCTATGCACTGTTATCCCTGAGAAGGTTCATGCATCCAACAACAGAGAAGACACCAAGAAGTTCCCACACCCGGGCCCCTTTCTAACCATGCCCGCCCTCCCTCTCCCCTGCCTTCCCCTCCTACCCCTGGCAGACACTGCCTCCATTTCTAAAGCTTTGCCCTTTAAAAGGGTAACGTCAGTGGACTCCTACGGCGTGCAGCCTTTTCGGATGGGCCTTCTGCTCCATGCAGTGCCCTGGAGACCTATGTGAGTGGAGGCATGGACAGTCCTCTGGTTCCCTCCACTGCTGAGTATTGTTTCAGGGTGTGGACGGACCCCAGTTTGTTGAACTGTTCTAAATGTTGCCTTGTCGTTGGTTTGCAATGTAATTATGTTCACAAAATATATCGTTTCATTGTAAAAAGTGTTTTGGCTTTGAAACATGTTGGGATCTGACTTAGAGTCTAAATCCAGGCCAATTTCTGTAAGTGTTCTGTGTATAATTGAAAAGAAAGTGTCCCTGCAATTTTGAGGCCCACAGTTCTGCAGTCCAGGTTTTCGCTAGATCCATTTGTTAATTGTGTTGTTTCAATCTTTTATATATTTGTCAATAAATATGTTTGCATCTTAACTTACTGTGAAAGCTCTGTGAAAATCTTCCAGTATGGTGCTGGGTTTACCTATCTCTCCCTGACATTATAAAATGTGGAGATATGTATGTGCACTCGTATTTAGACCTTTTAATGTTCCCTGATGAATTTCGCGTTTTCGTTATAAAGCCACCCTCTTCATCGCTGGTGGCTTTAATTCCATTTTTCACGTAGCTTCGCCAAGATAGCTTTTATCTCATTAGCTCCCAAGACTGTGTCTTTCTCTTTGCTTTCAAATTTTGTTTTCTTATGTTGTAGGCATGTCTCTTGTGTTTATCAGATGTCTGTTTTCCTTAAATCATTGTATTGTCATAATTAGTTATATTTGAATATTTTCTACGTAGTAAAACTTTTTTTTGTGCTATTTTTCTGTTTTATCTGAGTTTTTTTGCTTTTTTCCTCTCCTTTCTTTTTCTTGGAAGCAGGATCTGTGTGTGTGTGTGTGTGTGTGTGTGTGTATAAACCTCATGTCAGAAGAGCCAATATGACACCCAAAGGGACCAGGAGAGGGACAGTTCACTGGAAGCTGGGAGGAATGAATGATGGGCGATGTAGGCCACTTTGAGAGGAACAGTAACCCTCTGTCAAGGGGCACAGCAGCTCAAGGACACCTGAAGTGAGGAAACTTGGGGAATAAGCCCCCTGAGCCCACTCTCCTCCATTCCTTTGATCTCTCATCAGGTCTCCCTACTGCCCAAATTCAGCTGCAAGCCAGTGGGCTCAAGAGATTGAGGGGCAAGCATAAGACATCCTGCATCACTGGCTACATAATTATCCCGATTTATTTTAGAAGCTCAAACGACTTAATCATTACTTCTGTTACTTGATTTATCAGCTTTCCATCACACCTATGGTCTCCTGAACCATACGAGGTGACCAATGAGGTCACTCTTTATTCAGTCTCTAGCTTGCCTTCCCCCCCACCTGCTATTAGGTTAGTTATATTATCATTTTTACATAGTTATGGCTTCTAATACATACTGCTCACCCCATAACCATCATTTCTACAGTCATCTTAGCCTTACTACTAACTGTATAAGGTTTCAAAAGAGACTCATCACCAGCTTACTTATACATCTTCTTTACTCAGCTCCTAGCTGCCTGACTTCAGTCTTCAGGAAAGTTGATGGGCGTTTTCCTGCCTGAGAATAGCTCTGTTCTTTACTTTGTACTCAAATGATCATTTAGCTGGGTATAAAATTACTGTGTGACATTTTCTTTCATTGAAATCTTTGTGAACGTTGCTCCACACTCTTCCAACATTGAAGGCTCCTATAGGGAAGTCCTGAGAAAGCTCAACATTTCCCCCTAATATGTGAGGATACTTGGGGGGAATAGGTGGAGAGGCTGTCTTACAAGTCCTGGGATCTCAGGATCTCATCAGGGCTCACAGTTTTATGCATGCTGGAAACCTTCCTTGTCTCATATAGCTCTCCTATTCTTTCTTATATTCAACACTTAAACAAATTATTTCATTTTTCTCAAGTTTTTCATGTTTATTTCTCCCTGGCTATGGCTGTTTGTCCTCAAGACGCTTCAAATATGGACTTTTCAGTGATGGACATTTCTACTGCCCTCTCCCATTCCTTGCCAAGGTCTAATTTATTTTCATCTCTTTTTTCAATTTTATTATTGGTTTCATTGTTCTTTTGTGTCTTGATTTTAAGTTACTGATTCGTCACATTTGTTGTTGTTGTTGTTGTTGTTTAACCAGGGTCTTTAAATTCATGAGATATCATCTTTCCTTGTTAATATTTTTGGTTATTGGTTCTCTGGCCAAATTTTTCTGGTGTAAATTTTTACTTTCCTTCTCAATATCAACCTTAATTTTTCTTTTTTTTTTTTAATTTGAATGAGGAGTGATAATTCCAAGGTAGACATCTGTAGAGGGACAGGGTGGCCCGGGGTCCATGGTGCGTACCTGGCTAAGTCCTGAGTGATACAGGGTGTGTGTGCAGGCACATGTGTGGCTGGTCAGAACGGGGCTTCCTCTCTCGACATCGGTGGTTTCAAAGCCATTTCTCACCTATAACCTTCCTTCCTTCGATCACATGTCGGACTGGCAACTTCTTGCAAAGGGGACAGATGGTGTTTTCCTTTGTTTACCCCAAATGTTGTGACCTTTATGGTGTCAGGAGTTTAAGGAGAGCCTGTGTAACCAGCCCAGGGCTCCTTTGTATCATTTTCCATGAGTAGCTGCCCCTCCCTGTGCCAACTGCTTTGGAAAATGTGTGCTGTGTGAGGTCCCCTGAGGTCTGGAGAAGGGGGTGGGCAGGTGCCGTGTGGGCTCCCCCGAGGTCTGCAGAAGCGGGTGGGCGGGGCATCTCTGGCCCTCTCTAGTTGCTGCCCTTTGCAGTGATTAAATATTGTAACTACAATGACGCCTCCTCACTTCAGAAGGCTCTGTTTCTGCTTCTTTCTCAGCCTCCCTGTTTTCATTTGCATGAGAAGAGAAGCGGCCATTGCAGCGGTGACCCACAGGGCGGGACGTGTCCCGGACGTTTATTACACATTTTCACGTGTGTCGGGAGGTTCTAGGACAGTCTTCCAGAACTCAGAGTTAGAGGAGAGGACCCAGAGTGTCCCTGCGCACCCCGGGCTTGGGCACTGAGGGTGCAGGAAGGGTCACAAGGACCCAAACCTGCTCCTTCCTGACACCGAAGTCGCTGTGGAATGGGAAGAGGCCCCAGGCAAAACAGAAGGGACGGGGGGGGGGGGGGGAAGAGCGCTGACGCGAGACCTGAAGGAAAGGCGTCCTGGGGCCGACTGGCCTCAGTAGACTGGAGCACAGGTGCAAAGGCTCCAGGAAGAAGGGAGCCCTCTGTGCTCCAGGTTCTCGATGGGGGTGGATGCATGGAGGGTTCACAGGGAGGGCAGTGGGGGTGAGGCCAGAGACCCTCTGGGGGCCGGGACCACGCAGGACTGTGGCCGTTTCCCTGCATGAGCGGAGCCAGGGCGGGGCTGGAAGCAGAGAAGCCGTGTGCCCTGACTTGGGCGCACAGGCTCACGGCCACGCGGGGTCACAGACCTCGAGGACGCCCGGGAGGCACAGGGAGCCCGTGGCAGGGGCCCCTGCACCCCAGCTGAACCCCCCAGGCGACCGTTCCCGAAGACGGTGCTGTGCGCTCACTGACCAGTGCCAGGGACACCGCCCCCACCAGGGATCGCGGGCGCGAGGACGGCAAGGGACAGGGAGCAGCTCCCTGAGGCGGGACAGATGTGGACGTGGGGGAGATTTATCCATCCGTTCCCGCGGCGAGGCGCCCACTTACCATGCGATGGTGGCTGATGTAAAATCATAAAACGGGTCATTTGCCTTTATTTTCCTATAACCTTGGACTTTGCAAAACTCTCTGAATAACTTACTTGAAAGGTAACTGAACATCAGCAAAATGTCGGGCTCAGCGGCGTCCCCTGGCCCCCCGTCCGGCCCCCTCTTCCCGTGCAGGTGGAGCTGTTGCCTTCGGTCCCGGCGCTGGGGCGGGCGCACCTGCTGGCCTCCTTCTTCTTCTAGGACCCCAGAGGTGGCCCCGTCTCATCGGGGACAGAGAGCGGCGCCCGGGGCCGGCACTCGGCCCTCACCTTGTTTCACCCGAGTGACAGCCTTCCAGGCAGCACCACTTGGCCTCTGGTTTACAGAGGAGGAGAAGGGGGGGTTTCCAGAGGTGTGTGGAACCCCCCTCCAGGCCACGCGACCGGCTTGGACCCAACTGGTTTGCACCCAGTCAGTGGGATGGCAGGGCCCTGCTGAGCCCGTCTGTGCGAGGAGCAGCCTGTGAGTCACCCGGGACACGGGCTCGGAGGACTCCACCAGCTGGGGTCTCCAGGGAAACGGGGCCCACGGGAGTCGTGCGGATTTAAGTCAGAGCAAGTTCGTTACAGGAGCGGCTCCCCATCCGCCCTTGGGAGATGCCGGAGAGCCCGCGGCCGAGCTCGGTCCATGTCCGGGGAGGGGGAGGGTGGTGTCTGGGCTGAGGCAGAAGGAGGGGACCCAGACCCTCCATGGATGGGGTACGCCCCCACCCCCCCAGCCCCGGGCAGGCCCCTTGCTGCCCCCAGCTCCCTAAGTCAGCCTCTCACCTCTTCTGGAAACACCTGCACAGGCACCCCGGATGATGGGTGCCAGCTGTCAGGGCATCCCATGGCCCTGTCCGCTTGACATGCAGAATGAACCATCACAGTGACCAAGCGGCCACAGGGCCCACTTGAGGAGGAAGCGAAAGGAACAGAAGAAAAGGGACAGGACTGACTGTTTGGGGGACCAAACCGGAAACAGTTTCCTAAGCGTCAGGCTGAGCTGGAAAGGAAGATGTGTCAGTTTCTGGGGACTGTGTGACCAACGCCACCAAGCAGGAGGCTGTGACAGCAGAGGAGGCTGGGGTCCCAGGTCCAGGCCTGGGTGGGGCTGGTCCCTCCCTCGGCCTCACACGGTCCTGCGTGTCTGTGTCCTGTCCCCTCTTCCATAAGGACAGCGGTCACTTGGGACCGGGCCACCCCTATGCCCCTTCACCTTACTCACCTCTGTAAAGACCCCGGCAAACGCAGTCACGTCCTGAGGCCCCGCTCGGCCCTGAAACAGCTCCACACCGCTGCCTCCGGGTGTTCAGGCCGCCTCGGCGGCCCCTGCACTACGGTGAGGCTCCAGACCTGACGCTTGACCTTGACTCTGACCGGTGGCTTCCAGAGTCTAATTCCCCCCACAGGCTCTCCCTGGAGGAACCAAGGCCTGTGGGGGTGGAAGGCACCCACGCTGGGGTGAGACGGAGAGGGACACGGTCCCTGGGGCCCCGGTGGCCCGCGAAGAACGCTGGGCTGTCTGTCCACCAGCTCTTTGTTGCGAGTTTATTTTCCCACCACGACGGTGGTTTTGTTTCTGTGGTAACAAGGATCCCAGCAAAGCCGCCTGACAGCAAAGGGCCTCCTCCGTGTCCTCTCACCTCCCCGCTGACCGCGGGGCCCCAGGCGTGGACGAGGGACGGCGCGTGCCCAGCGTCCATCTGGCTGCCACGTCCACGCTTGTCAAGAACCAGCACGTGGCTCCCTCTTTCTTAACTTGACTCCAAGGCAATGTAATTATCAAACAATAAGTGTTTAGAAATGAGGAGGAGGAAATGGAGAGCAGCCTCGCCCGGCCGCTCTGGGAACCGAGGACAGTGAGGGACGCAGGCGGGCACGTCCGGGACACGCGCCATCGCGGCTGGGCACCGGGTCTCACCGCTGGTCACCGCGGGTCCCACCGCTGAGTGGGGACCCGCCAAGGGCACGTCCGCGTCAGCGGCCAAATCAATCCATAAACTGGGGCATCTTTAGCGATTCACCGCGGATCTAGGAAAAGTGGGATTAATCCTAAAACCGCACTGCCGTGTGGGACAGCAGGACACCCAGAGTACGCACGCGGGCTTCTGTTTTCACAAAGTTCACAAGGACGCAGAACCAGGCTTTGCTTCCCAGAATGGAAAACAAGCAAGTTGTGGCCATGAAGCTGGGAGACCGGGTGACCCCTGGGGGCAGGAAGGCGGCCGAGCCTGGGAGGGGAGGGGGCAGCGGCGTGGGAGGGGGGCACGCCTGTGAGGCCTCCGGACCGCCTGGGGCCCCCCGAAACCCTGACCACCCCCGGCGTGGGCTCTGCAGCCCCGGTGAGTTACTGACATGCTGACGTCCTCTTGGACTTTCCCCTTCAGTCAAGTGTGGGGACAAGGAGTGTCCCCCCCACACGCGTCAGCCACTGGGAGCCACGGCGAGCTCCTGGTGTGAGGGGATCGGGTACCGACAGGAACACACTGGAGTGCTGAGCCCGGGCCCTGTGAATGAGACCGATGCGGTTTCTTAGGGTGATGGGGGCTCGCGGGGCAGGAGCCGACGGCCAAGAAGGAATTCTTGAAGACGTCCTTGGTGCAAAAGGCGATTTTATCAAAGCCCGGGGACAGGACCCGTGGGCAGAAAGAGCTGTCCGGGGACCATGAGGAGAGGCTGGTTATATACTGTGGGGTCGGGGGAGGTAAAGTCCGGGGGAAGTTTCCAGGGACGTTTTCACCTGCTAAAGACTCCCAGGGCACCAGAGGCCTAGCTGTTGTCAAGCCAGGATGGTTTTTCCCTCCAGCAAAGCATCAGGGCTGAGACAGCAGGGAATCCCGCAGAAACGTGTTACTCTGCTGCCCCAGTATCTGCCAAGGGGCTGCAGCCTAGAAGGAAATTGAGTTCTATCTGCCATTTCCCTCTGCCTTTGTTCCCACATCAGGACCTTACTGGGAAACACCCCCGCGGCTGTGAGAGGGTTCAGGTAAGGTCCAGGAGACTGGAGCAGGGGGGCGTGCTGAGCTCCAGGACGGGCCCTCTCGGGAGGGGTGACGAGCTGTGGGCCCAGAAGCACCTGCACCACGGGAGGCGGGAAGAGACAGCGAGGGGACCTCCCCGGAGCCCTCAGAGAGAACGCAGCACTGTGCACGCCTTGACCTCAGCCTTCCGGCCGCCACAACCAGGCAGGAATAAATCCCACGTGTCACAAGCCACCCAGTTTGTGCCCGTGGGACCACCAGCCCGTGGAAACCAACACCTCGTGGGCAAAACCTTCTTTGTCTCGCTTCCCGCCGTGATCTCAGCACCTAGAATTTTCCAGGCGCACAGTAGGCCCCCCATCGGTGTCTGCTGGGTGAGCGGACGGGCGGGGTGCATAGGGCTTTGCATCCGCGCTTTCCGGTCGACTGTGTGTCGGGCCTTGTTCCACGTTAATGGACAGAAATGCATCCTCCATTGAAGACGGTGGACGGGAGCCCGTCGAAGGGCCCGCAGCCCCTTAAGTGCTGCAGCGACGTGGCCCCTCTGTCGCGATGGCCACGTTGTGGGGAATCTATTGGCGCATGACCTCCCGCATCTCACTTAATAATCCCGTCAGGACGAACCCTTGGCGGGACGTTGGGCGAGGAGTATAAAAGCTCCGTGCGTTTTTACATTTGCAGCACGTTGCTGAACCCCCTCCAGGAAAACAGGATCTTTTCAGAGGCCCACCAGCCCAGGAGAGAGGGCCCGCCTTTCCCACACTGCTGCCCAAACCAGGGATTATATCTTCTTTTTAATCTTTGCCAATTTGCTGAACAGAAAAAGGTATCAATCGTTTTTTTGTTGTTTGGATTTGCATATCTTTGATTAGGATTGAGTTTGAACATCTTTTCATATGTTTATTGGCCATTTATGTAAATAAGTCTTTAACATTTAGGAAGCCATTTAAAATGCCAGGCGGCCTCCTCCAGTATCTGGGGCTCTCAGGATGGGGGTCGGGCTGGAGGACCAGGGAGGCTCCCGCCCCAGGGCAGAGGCCAGGCCTGGCGACCCCGAGGCCCATCCCAGCAGGCCCCCCAGCCCGTCCCACGTCCCCCTTACAGTGTCCCCCAGGCCACGCCCCTGTACCCCCCCCCCCCGTGTCTCCCCGGTACCCTGTCCCCTCTGGTCCTGCTGATGGACGGCTGCCACTTGGCCAGGCCTCAGCCCGGAGAGATTTGCATGTTAACGAGAGCTCTGCTCCAGGCTCTCAAGTCCAAGACCAACCTGAGCCCAGGGGGGCTCAGCTCTGAAGCCTTTAAAAGCTAAATCTCCCAAAAGCAAACGCTCGGTGGCCGCCAGTGCCCTGCGGTAGGCCTCCACCTGGCCTCCTCCGCGAGCTGCTCACTGTTGGGGCGGAGGCTGGAGCCTCGCTGCCCCGTCCCCAATTCAGAGCCGGGCCTGGTGGCTTTGCAGTCTAGGGCGCGAATTGAACCCAGTGCGGGGGAAGTTAAGGCAGCAGCGGAAAGCCTGACCCTCAGGCCTGTGAGACCCTCCCTCCTGACCCTCCTGACCCTCCCCACGCCAGGCCCTCCTCCGGCCCCTCCCAGCTCAGTGCATTTCCTTCACCTTCCTTCTCTGTCCTACAGCTAAATCATTGTGCTGTTCAAGTTTTATTTTCTGATTAGTCGCATAGAGCTCATTAAATGGAAGATAGGGCTTTTCATAAAACACGTAGAGAAATCTTGGATTATTAATTCCAAAATTAAAAAAATAATAATCCCAGTGATGAAACACATTGTGCATAAAACTCATCCCGTGTCTGAGGATAGTGGGTTTACAACCTCGGGGACCTCGGGGACGGTGTCCGTCGCTGGGCCCGACCTCGAGGGGCCGGTAGAGCAACGGGCCATCCCACAGGACTGGTTCCACCGAGCCTGCCCAGTGGCCGCTGCTCCTGCGGGGCTGGGACCCACCGCCCTGGACCGGGCCCCGGTAAGGGAGCCTCCAGATTCCAGCTTGTCCCCCCACTGGCTCCATCTGACGTGTCCTGGGGGCCCAGGCCGTGAGAATCGCCCACGCCCGGGGCGGACCACCATCTCCCAGCTGAGGACCACAGTTTGGGCGACTCCCACAGGGGGCTCTGTCAACCTGCAGAACCCGCCCCCCTCCTCGGTCTGCCGGGGCTGGGAGCTCTGTGTCTGCAGCGGCCTTCTGGGCGACGTCCCCGCGGGCCTGGATGATGAGCTCGTGTGCTGTGAATTAATGTCCCCGCATTTGGGAAGACGCCCAGAAAACGGCATGACTGAGCCAACTACAGGCACGGGGAGGGGGTGCGTACAAGGGGCCAGGGCCTTCCAGGCCCCTTCTGGTGATGATGTCCTATGGAGGGGCCGCTGCAGATCAGAAAAGGGTTCTGTGTCCTCGTGGGACGTCCCTAGGTCCCTCCTTGTGCCCTGGGTTTGGAAAGAGGTCCTGACCTAAGGAAATGCTCACCAGACATTGTAAGGTCAGTGGGCCCACTGACTTCCACCTGGTTCAGGAAACAAAGAGTGGGGGGGCCGCGGGGGGGGAGAGGGTGCCTGTACGTGGGTGGAAGACCACCCACCCCTCCCTGGGAGGGGGTCCGCTGCCCCCCCGTTCCTGCTGTCTGTGCAGATCTTCTATAAGCTTGAAATTATTTCAGATAAAAAACCAACCAGTGAAATCAACCTGGCGGGGCGTGTGTGGTGTTGGGAAGGGGCAGGTGTGTGACTGTCAGCGTGAGTTTGGTGCTGGCCCCACGGCTTGACACGCAGGGCTCCCTAGTGTCTCCTGGCCTTGGGTCCCGGCGCCCCTCCTTGGGGGACCCTGCTTCCCGTCACCGCCTCTGTCCGGCCTCCAGCCTGAATTGTGTCCCCTCCCCCCAGTCTGCACACGGAAACCCTGACCCCAGGGTGGCCGTGTGGAGGCAGGACCTTCAGGAGCTCACTGAGGTGAGATGAGGTCGTGGATGGGGTGGCCCTGGTCCTGCAAGACTGGGTCCCCGTAGGCAGAGCGAGAGCCTAGGGCTCCGTCTCGGCCACGTGGGCACAGAGGGGAGGCGGCCGGCCCGGGGAAGGCCCTGCTCACCCCAGACCTGCCCTTTCATCTTGGCCTTGGCCTCCAGGACTCCGCCTGGTCTCTGCTACTTTCTCCGTGGCGTGAGAGGCCCGGAGCCCCGGCCACACGCTGAGCCACCCTGCACTTCTGAACTGGAGGGGTCAAGTGTGTCTGCCCCGCCCGCCCCCCTGAAAAAGGACTCCAGGTCCAGAGCACTCTCCTGCCTTGCTTCCTTTCTCCCGCATCCACGGAGGGGTCCAGGCACGGGGTTGAGGCAGGAAGTACCGGGAGGCCCAGCATGGTAACCGGGCTGTGCTGGGCCAGCAAGGGTCCCAGCACGGTGACAGTGACCAGGGTGTACTGGGCCAGTGAGGGCAGGGGTCCCAACGTGGTGACGGTGGCCGGGGTGTGCCGGGCCAGCGAGGGCTGCTGCACGGAACGCTCCTGGAGGGAACCTGCTCACAGATGGGCCCTGGGAATGGCAGACAGCGGAGAGGAAGGGCCAGGGTACAGAAGGACAGCGGGGAGGGGCGGCCAGGGCAGTTCCCGCCAGGGTGCTTAGAGGACAGGCCTTGTCCCTGGAGGCAGAAGCGGTTCTCTGATCACAAATCACACCGTGTCCCTAAAACAGCAGTCGTCGCCAGAACTTCTGGGGTTTTCCTTTCCTCGGTTTACCCTCTGCTTCCCAGTCTGGTGGGCTTGGTCAGGGCTCGTGTGGAAGGCCGACGGGGCAGTGGTCACGGCATTCTGACCATCGATGCAGTGGGCACTTGGCTCGGGGAAACACGTCAGATGGGCGACCCCTGCCTCGCAGTCCCAGGACCCCACACGGGGTAAGGCTGGCCCTCGAAGTGCCCCATCCCTCCCACCAGAGGCTCCTGGAGGCGGGGCCACAGGTGACTGGGCGCCTGAGCCCTGAGGAAGGGGGGGCTGTGGCAAGGCAGCCTGGTGGGGGAGGGGCTGGTCTCTCACCCCTGGGAAGCTGGTGTCGTTGTCATGGAGACTACCCATCGGGCCCAGGGGCAGAGTGGCCTGGGCCATCCAGCTCGTTCCTTACAGCCGGAGCAGGTCTCTGCTAATCATTTCCAAGCACAGGAGATGCTTCCTCTCAGAATAAAAGTGCCACGTATGGATTTTCCGTCATTGCCAGCGGAGGCCTGGCCTCCCAGGAAGAGCTGAAGGTGAACCATTTATAGAAAGCTTCTGGGGGGGGAGGTCCCCACCCAGAGGCCGCCTCCAGGGGGAGGGGGTTCATCTCTGTCACCCCTGTCCTGAGGTCCATTTAACGCCCTAAATGGCTGGAGTAAATTAGCTGTGCTTAACAGCCTTCCCGGGCACTGGGCCCGATGGGGGATGGGGGGGCTGCCTCGGGCCCGAGGGGGGGCAGGTGGCCCCAGAGCTCAAGCCAGTGGACAGGAAGCCACACGCCACCCCTGCCTGCAGACTGAGGCCTGCGAGAGGTTCAGAGCCTCGCTCCGCCTTTGGGGTCTGTGGCCTCAGTGACCTCCTAGGGGGTGCAGAAGGCCCCAGAGGCAGGCCCCTGGCCTGGCCTCCCGGCCCAGACACAGATGGAAGGGACGCTGTTGCCATCGGTGTGGCAGACGGGACCGCGGCCCCCACTCACAGAGGGCAGGGCCGCCCTTCCCGCTGGGGTTCCCGCTGGGGTTCCCGCGGGCTCCCTCGGGTCTTGTCTGCTGGCTGGGGTGGGGTCTCTGAGACACCGGTGCTCACCCTCAGGTGGGAAGAGACACTTCTTGGAGCCGCCCTCCGAGGGTGCCGCGTCTGAAGACGGAGTCTGAGGACTCGGGGACAGTGTGGCTCGCAAACCCGCTGGTGATCGCAGCGCTCCTAAGGCCGTGGGCACCGTGATCCAAAGCCCACGTGGAGAGCTCAGCAGGCTGGGCCCCGTCCGAGGGTCCAGACGTGGGACAGGGACACCGGGAACAGAGGAGCACCAGTGGGTCAGCGCCCCGAGACAGAGCAGGTGGCGGGGAGGGGCCGAGCGGCGGCCAGACGCCTGGGAGAGTCAGGAGGCTCCGCCTTCCTCCAGGGTGACCGGGAGGAGGAGCGGGGCCCGCGCGCGTGTGCGTGAGTGCGTGTGGGTAACGCCAGCTCCAGGTGGGCCGGGTGGGAGGAGGTCACTGCTTCCTGACTCGGGAGAAGGAAAGTGCATCCTGAGCAGGGAGGGGGCGGGGGGGACCAAGGGCTCATTCTTTCTCTTGAGCCACCGGGTGGGTGGGGCTGTGCGGAGGAGGCAGGTCTAGGTTCAAGGGGACTTTCGGACGCGGTGGAGGAACTTAGAACTGTCCCTCACCTCGGGGCTGACCCTGTCAGCTAAGGGAAACTGAGGCACGGGTGGGGAAGTCCCCACTGCCCAGTGTAGGTCACCTGCCAAGGCCCCCCGGGGCCTCAGTGGGTCCCCGCCCCACCCTTCCTGGGCGGCAGACTCGTCCTAAGGCTCCTGCTCCCCCCCACCGCCCGTAGTTCTCTGTCTTTGAACAGGACGCCTGTGGGTTCTGGGCGACCCGTACATCAATCCCCAGGAGCTGGCGGTCACCCAGGGGGCTAGTGACCTGGGGGGTGTCCCTGAGGCCTGTGGCCCTCATTCCATCCCAGGACATCCGGGTGAATGTAATCTCACGGGCCTGAGGAAGCAGCGAACGGAGACCACACCGAGGCGGAGGTGCCCTTTTGCAGAACGTGGTCCCAGGCCGGGTTTGGAGTTGTGTGGGGGGGAGCCCCTGGCCTGATGCCCGGGGAGGAGAGCCAGGCCCTGACACTGAACGTGGGAAGAAGTCAACTCCGCAAGCTCCTTAGACTCTTTAGCGGTCTACACTGAACACACTGGACCTTGCAAAGGAGCAAAGGGGCCTGTGAGCCCTAACTGGGGCTCCGCCCGGAAGGGGCCTGGAAGGGGAGCAAACAGGGCCCGGGGTGGGGAGCGGGGGGCTTTCCCTGGGGGCTCCGACCTCTGGGCCACTGCCTGCAGGTTGTTCTCTCCTCTTCTGTCCCCCGGGAACCCACATGTGCACACGCACGCATGCACACACACATGCGCGCGTGCATGTGATCTTTCTCCCGGGTACAGAGCTCAGCCCTCAGAGTCAGGTGTGCGTGAAGATAACTTTTCTTTTCTACCATTCGTTGTAAGATCGAACCCAAGTCCAGTGCTGTCGGGCTGCTGGGAACGGTATGATCCAATTTCTGGAACCGTGCCCCTGACCTGGGGACAGAGCCAAGCCATGGACAGGGCGTGGTGGCCAGGAGGAGTCCACGGTGGTTGCCGTGGGGACACTGTGTCCCTGTGCCCCCGGTCCCCTTGGTCTGCCAACGCCGAGGCCCTGGAGTCCTCTGTGAGACCACGGGTCCCGCTGTCCGGGCTCCCTGGACGTGTCCTCCCTGCCGGGTGGGCGTGTCCTCTGCATCGGGGACCCGTGTCGTGTCTGTGACTCTGTGTCGTAGGCTTCTGGTCCTCACTCTCTTCCACGTCACGCTGGCCTCGCTGGCCAGTCATCTCCCGTCCTCACCGACTTCGAGGTCCTTAGAAAATCATCCGGATCCAGAGGTCCGGCCGTATGCGATTCCAGCCTCCACACGCCGTCCCAGGGGAAACGGACGAGCTGGTGGTCTGTGCTTGGTGGTCCTTGTCGGGAGGGACGAGGCGCCGGGAAGAGAGAGACCCTCCCTCCCTGCCCCCCACGCCCCGGGTGACACCGCTTCCCCGGAGAGCTGAAGACCCACGGAGCCCACGTGCTAATTCCAGCCAGCCGCACGTGGCCGCCTCGGTTTCCTCATCTGCAAACTGGAGACGTGCGCTGACCATCTCGGGTGAGAAGCCTGTGCCGGGCTCACAGCGGGCGCCAGGCTCTGTGTCCGGCCCCTGGGGGAGCGGTTCACAGCTAGGCCAGCAGACACAGCACCCCGGGCCTGGCCGAGCCCAGGGACAGTCAGCACGGCCCCCAGGGGGCCAGCCACCTACAGACGAATGGTGCTCCGTCTCGGGACAAGCAGCACATTTCGAGCCCGGGCTTGGGTGAGCTGGGAGTCGGGAGCCTGAAGCCGGGCTGGGGGGTGGGAGGCACTGAAGAGATGGTTCCTCGGATGAGAGTCAGCGGCCGACCTCTCGGGACTCCTGCGCTGACATCCTGACGGTGTGGAGGCGAGGCCTCGACGGCCGTCTGGTCCGGACACGGGCTCCCTGACCCGCCGCGCCCAGTGGCCAGCTGACACGTCACCCTGCCGGGAGGTCAGGGTTTTCAACATGGTGGCTTTGCAGCTGGCCGTGCCCCCACCTCCCAAGGCCCAGTGAGGGGCACGGGGACAGAAGGAGGAATCAGCCTGAGCTCTAACAGCGGCCCCTCCCCAGCTGGATCTGCCGCGGGGACGTGTCCTTGCTGCCTCCGGTGAGGCACAGTGGTTCCCGGTGGCCGAGCCTGTTGGCAGATGATGTCGATCCGCTGTGTCCTTGGCCTCCACTCCTGTCCACCTGCAGGACACGAGTGTTGATCGAGGTGAGCCAGTTCTCCGAGGCCTCGTGCGGCTGCGGGGACCGTCCGGACCGCGGGGGCGGGCGCGCCAGAAACGGCCACTCGGTGGAGGACAGGTGCTCCCCGGAACTTTCTGGTTCTCTGGGACGCTGCCCGGTGCAGCCCCTGGCCCACGCCCGCAGCCGGGATCCGACCCTGCCGCTCAGGCCTGCGCGGTGGCCGCCGACAGCGGGCGGGAACTGGCGCCGTTCCTGGACCATCGTGTATTTTGAGCAGCTGCAACGATTAGCGAGGACGCAGCGCCCTGCGCGCAGGGACCTGGCGAGCACGTGGCCACCTGGGTGCAATTTCTGCTCGGCGCCTGGAAGGCGTGGGTTTTCCGTCATTCGCACGGCGGCCTAGCGCCTGCGTTTGCGCCTGGGGTGAACCCCGTGTCTCCTGAGAGGGGAGGGAGGGGTCCCCGCCACGGTGAGGGGCTGCGAGGAGGCCACCAAGCCCTGTGCTCGGCCAGGTGCTCCGAAGCGCTGGGCGCCCCTCGCCTGCCGGGCGCTGTCAGGACTCGGGATGAGTCCGGGGTGAGGGGCGAGGGGCGAGGGGCGAGGGCGGGGAGTGGGGAGCCAGCAGCGGTGGTAGGGGTGGTGTGGCGGGTTCGGGTGAAGCCAGACTGCGCTGGAGCTGGGGCGTCGCTGGGACCGTGGATGGGAGTCCTCGGGGTGGGGCCCGGCCGGGGGACGAGGGCAGGAGGTGAGTGAGGCGGGGCCCCAGGTGTCTGTCCCCGATCACCTAGGACAGCTTCTCCTGCGGCTCCTCGGGGCCGGGACGGCCTCTCCGGGCGTCCTTGTCCCCACGACCTCCCCAGTTTTGGGGGAGGGCGGGGCAGGTGTTCTGTGGATCGGCCTCTCCTGGAATTTGTCAGGCGCTGTTCTCACTGGGGTGGTGGTTATTCCGAGGGAGGCCGGGCCGCCCCAGGGATGCGTGTTGTCAGCTGACTGGCCCCCGCGGTGTCCATCCTGGTCACACCTGGTGTGTGACCGTCGTCCGTCGTCCTCTTCCCCTTCCATCCCGTCCTCTCTGGAGGGGGTCCGTGTGCACGGACACGGGGCAGGGGGGTTCCGTCACAGCTCTCTGACACAGCGGGTGTCCACACAAATTACTTGTGACTGTTGTGCACAGAGACTTGTGTCTTTTTTCTTATTTATTTCATCGCTTATTTCCATCGCTATGAATTCATGGATATACGTTCAGACTGAGGTCATGGTCCCCTGCGGCTTTGTTGTGGGGTCACATTGCCCTGGCTTTGGCCACTGGGTGTCTGTTCCCTCGTCTCCTGTGTCCCTTTAACATATGCTCAGCACTGCGTTTCCTCCCTCCCTTCTTCCCTCCCCCCTTCCTTCCTTCCTTCCTTCCTTCCTTCCTTCCCTCCACCCCCTTCCCCCTCCCTCCCTCCCTCCTCCTCACCACCTCCTTACTTTTTCTCATTATAAGATGCTCCAGGCTGATTATTTCCCCCACCCCTGGTCCTGCAAGCAGCCACTCCCCCAGAAGCCAGGCTCCTCCATGTGGGAAGCGCTGGTGGAAATCGAGGTGCAGGTGAGGACATTGCCGCTGGGGTCTCCCCACTTCCAGGTTCCCGCAGAGCAAGGAGGTCGCCGCACAGATGCACCTGTGTACGTGACTGTCCGCAGGAATATTCGGGTAAGCACGAGCTCACGCTTCACGTGTCCGCACGAGGCCGTCACCGCGTGGACGGCCCCTCCCGCCCCTCCCCCAGGGAGCCGCGGCCTCGCCGGCCTCCGTGAGCTCGTCCCGCGGTCCACAGCTCACGCCTCGTGCCTCGTCCTGCAGACACGACCTCAGGAGCCCGAGGACGGCACTCCTTCCTGCCTGTGGTCCCGCAGGCCCCCCCGCCCCCCAAGTTCTCCGGTGCGCACCCGTGTCCCCACGGCCCCTCCAGAGATGGACCGTCACCTCGTGTGATTCGTCGGGACACAGCGAGGGCCCCACGTGGCCGTGTGCATCTCCTCCCGGACCCCCCGTCGTGGACGTCCGTGTCACCATGCTGTTTTGCTTTGGGACTCCCCAGCCACAAACGCCGGGGCCTCTGCTCACACGTGCTCTCCCTCCGCACCTCTTCTCGGTGAGGCTCTTCTCAGGCCCTTTGCTTGGTTTTCAGCTGTGTGACGTTCTGATTGCTGAGGTCAAGATTCCTCGTGTACTTGGGGCCACGAGGCCTTTGTCGGGGATGCGTTCCCCAGACGTGTCCTCCGCGTGCGGCTTCTCTCTTACGGGTCGTCACAGGGTCTTTGGCAGAAGAGAGTTTCCATCTGAGTGAAGTCCAACTTGGTAACCTTTCCCGCAAGGCTCGCGTTTTCCGTGTCCCATCTAAAGACTCATCACCCGGGTGCCTGGGGGGCTCAGTCCGTCGAGCTCAGACTCCGGCTCAGGTCGTGATCTCGCAGTCTGTGAGTCCGAGCGCTGCGTCGGGCTCTGTGCTGATGGCTCGGAGCCCGGCACCTGCTTCGGATTCTGTGTCCCCCTCTCTCTCTGCCCCTCCCCCACTCACGCTCTGTGTTTCTCTCTCAAAAATGAATAAACATTAAAAAAACAAATTAAAGACTCATCGCCACACGCGGCCAGTCACGCTTCCTCCTGTGATGTCTTCCGCGAGTTGTGCGGGGCCTCACATTCGGGTTGGGGATTTCAGAGCAACAGGAAACAAGACTGAGCTGTTCACCAGGCCACGTAGACAGAGGAGGGAGGGAGGGGCTGCAGTCGAGATGCTTTTCCGGTTTTCGGTCAACATGTCTAATCCCAGAAGGCCCTGCCTGTCGAGGACTGTCGCTCTGTGAGGTTTCGTGAACCACCGTCAGGCCAGGTTCCTTTGTGTTCAGCGCGGAGGGCTCCCTGCGCCCTCCCTGGCGTTGCCCCCACGCGGGTCTGCACGGCCGTGACCTCCGACACCTGGATCGGTCTTGCCTCCTCCTTCTGTAATCGGGATTGTACGGCACCTGCCCATTTCTCCTCTTTCCAGCTCCACAGGCTGGGGGCTCACTGGGCAAGACCAGGAACACGGCGCAGTCCTCCCTGGCCCGCCTGCTTTCGGGGCCCCTGGAGCAGGGCTGCGGGGACGCCACGCGGGGCCTCCGCGTCCCGGGCAGGACCTACTGCGTCCCGCAGCCGTGGAGAGCGTCTGCTCCGCTGTCGTTGCCTTGGACGCGCTCCATGGAGTAGGGCACATGTTTATTTTTCTCTTCGGGAAACACGCTAACGCATTAAGGAGGTTCCGATGACAAGTAATTAGCTGCGGCTGAGGTGCTCGGAGGCGCTGATTTTCGTGAGGCTGGCATCCGTCCCGTCCACCCGGGGCTCGGTCCATATGTCTGTCTGCTTCGGTCTGTGTGTCTGCCTGTGCCGCAGGCAGGAGACGCGTGTCCCCGAGGACAGGAAGAGCCTCCGTCCTGCAGACCGGGCCTGGCCTCGGGGTTCCTGTGGGCCCCGATTTGGGCTTCCCTCCCCCCGGACCCGCTTTGGAGACTAAATTAAAGGCCGTCCATCGAGCACCCACTGCACAGTCCCCTTTGGACTCCTGGTGGGTTGGCGGTGAGCAGACCCCGGGACTGGGACCCCGGGCGTGAATTCCTTCTCAAAGGAAACACAGTGCAGGGTCTTACGAGCCACCGGCTGGCGGGTCATCAACTGAAGGCCGCGGGGCCAGCGCTGGAGCTGGGCCGGCGGGTCCAAGGAGCCCCTAGGAAATTCCTGGTGGCCGTGGGAGGGAGGGTCACCATGCAGCCGCAGCCTCCAAGCTCCGAGGCCACGACCCCAGGACTGTGTCCCCCCAGAGCTGCCCAGCCACCCACCCCACGGGGAAAGGTCTTTGCCATCAGATTCCTCGCTGCATTTTGAGCGTGGTCACCGGGAAGGGGCCAGTGGCCGTGGGAGCTGAGCCCAATGTCCCGTAGGCTGAGCATGAGCAGCTCCTGGGGGCACGCCCAGGGATCGGAGGCTGTGAGGCGCTCCCGTGGGGCGGGACGTGGGGACTTAGCCGGGGATCGCACGGGTGAGGCTCACGTGATAGTTTGGAGTGATGTTTGTGGGACGAGGGACTTTGGGCTGAGAGGTTGCAGGGCAGTAGGCGAGGGCTGGCCAGACCAGGGCGATGAGAATGGGGTGAAGGGACAAAGGGAATGGATTGGGGGGGGGACGGGAGCGGGAGCCCAACAGCGTCCCAGGGAGGCGGCCGCACCAGGAGCTGCGCGGGGCAGGGGAGGGCCGTGCGTGTCCGCGCTGCTGGTCTGGGAAGTCCCAGGTGAGCACGCGACCCGGACCCTTCGGGGCACACGGGGCCATCTGAGCAGGTGGATGTGGGAAGTGCCCCGGGCTTAGGATGGGAACCTCTCCTCCCAGCGCCTCCGAGACTGTTGGGCAGGCGCCCGACACCTTTATTCTTCTTAGTTCCTGGTAATCGCTTCTCCACAGCTGCCAGCCGCCCACAGACGGCTGTGTGTGCAAGCGTGCGGGGGGCTGCTTGGGATTCGGGGGGCAGACCGGGGGAACGAGGGGTTCTGGGTTCAGGCTGTTGAGCAGGAGAAAACACCATCATTCTGCATTAGGAGGTCAGAGAACCGTGGGAAGGGAACGTGGGAATGCTGGCCTGGAATACTTATCACAGTCTGCAGCGGAGGGCGCCTGGGAGGGGGGTAAGAGAGGCCGCAGGGCGGGGGGAGGGAGGGATCACGGCCACAGGGGACGCTGCCCCCCGGGCGCTGCCCCAAGAAGCTGCCCGCAGCGCTGGGGACTGGGGAGGGGCCCCGACCTCACGGATGCAGGGAAACTCAGGGATGAGTCTGGGCCCTGGCTGGAGCGCCATTGCGTGGTGCCCCAGGGTCACCAGTGAGGAAGAACAGACCTACCCCAAACCCCCAGCAGGAAAAGGACTGTCCCCGCCAGAGGAAGGATTTGTTGACTGCCCCCCCCGCTAAAATTACAGTAGACCGAGAGCTAGTGCCCCCTGGCTGGCGGGGTACGGAGGTGCCTGCCCCACCCGACAGCATGTACCCCCAGGGGCAGCCCTTCCGTCTCAGGCCCCAGGCCAACAGCAAGGCTGGGCCGTCACAGACCCTGGTAGGGACGTGCTGCACCTGCCAACAGAAGAGAGGGCAGCCATGGAAGGAGCTGTGGGCCCAGGACGTGCAGGGCAGAAGCCAGGACACCGTGTTGGGACAGGGTCCCCGGGTCATGGGTCCACGGGAGGGTAAACTCAGAGAGGATGTTCCCGTGATGCAGGCTTCACTGGGACCAGGACGCCGGCAGGGGGCTTCGTTGGGCCAGCATGACCCACGGAGGCTGTTGGAAGAGGGGAAGGGGGAGCCAGGTAACAAGTGCGTCTTGGCCTGGGTGGGGGGGCCCGGGGCCCTCCGGGTCCTCGGCCTGCGTGGTGGGGGACTCTCCTTGTGGGAAAGGGCGAGTGGAAACCTCTGACAGCCCCACCACCCGAGGGAGCAAACGGAAACCACACGGCCTCCCGGGAGAATGGCGGAGGGGGAGGCCGCCCCACCCCCACCTTCCTCGCCAGCCCAGTGTGCCTCCACTGACCAGATGGGCCCTGGAGGGTGAGAGCGGACCGGCAGACTGTCGGGGGTCAGCCTCGGCCACAGGCTGGGCCACCAGGGGCGGCGTTCCTGTCCCAGCACAGACGGGAAGGGGCAGCCGGGCCAGGTCCCAGCTGGTCGCCAGGGATGGACCACAGTTTGATCCCAGGCTGTGGAAACGTCTTGCCCGCCCTCATAGCAGCTGGGCTTTCCCCAGAACACTCCGGGGACCAGTCACTCCGTGACCTTGGGCTCGATGGATAAAAAGTGGCAGGAATGGGGGCCTCGACAGGCGGGAGATAATCCCTGCAACATTTGAACGGCCGGCCGCACCGTGCGCCCCACTGCTGAGGAGGTCCCCACACTGGGGGCCCTGCTCCGGCCCTTGACCCGGTGACGCTAACAGCTACGGGCCCAGAGCCGCTGCGGGGTGAGACGGTCAGCTTAGCAGACCCCGCAGTGGGCAGTTTGGTGCTGGGAACGGCTAACGCTGAGGCTTGTAGAAAAGAGGTTCAGAATGTACACCCCAGTGGTCTGGCTGCCAGGAAGGGAGCACCAGCCTGGGATGGCAAGTGCCAGCTGATGGGGGGAAGTGCTCTGTCAACCCCCAGGTCATTTGGTCAGCGGCCCCCGCAGGGCCCTCAGAAGGCAAAGGAGGCGCGTCCAGGCGCGGGCGGGAGCTGGCAGGCCCGGAGGGCAGGAGAGAGCTGCCCAAGCCTGGGAGCCCCCCCAGCCCCCCTTGCCCCATCCAGAGACCCCACCCCCGTCCACCACCCCGGCCGCTGTCCAGGCCCACACCTCCGGCTGCTGGAGGAGGGACAAGGGCTGGTCTCTGAGGTTCGGTGGGTTGGCGTGTGGCTGTCACTGCAGGGCGTCCCTACTCTGTGGTCCTGACAGAGGGACGTGCTCCAGGGGGCAGGGCAGTGGGTGGTCCACCCGCGGAAAGAGAAGTGAGCGGGGAGGAAGACAGAGAGGAACCCGTGGACAGAGGCTTGTCTGAGCAGAAACTCAGGAAAGGAGGCACCGGAGAACTGGGGACAAGGAGGTCTGGAGACAGGAATGCAGGTGGACCCATGGGCCCTTAGCAGGGGTGGGTCTCCCCGAGAAGAACAAGCCCCAGAGGATTCTGGGGCAGAGCCCCCCGGGGACTGTGCTCAGTGTGTGTGTGTGGGGGGGGGCTGCTCAGTGTGGTGGCTCTACTTGGTGGGGGGGTCTCTGAGCAGAGCAACCGGGAAGGGACATGATGTGTCTGTGCACCTGTGAGGCAGCCGTGGGGCAGCAGGTGCCCAGGAAGGCGCTGGGTCTGCAGAGCGGGACAGGAGCAGCCCCGGGCCAGCCTGGGACGCCCCCCGCCAAGCCCGGCCACCGTGGGGGTGCCCTGCCCCCTTGATTCCAGGACATGGGGGACAGTGGAGCTGAGCTGGGACCCTAACAGGGTCTCCTCCCTCCGATCCACCCAGTGCTTCCCTTCAGGGCCTCTGCACACCCTGTTTCTTTTTATCCTGGGTGCCCCTTCCTCTGCTCTGCTGAGTTCCACCCCCAGGGTGGCCTGGCCGTCCCCAGGGAGGGCAGGATGGCTCCACCAAGGGGCAGGAGCGGGTGGGTAATTTGAAGGCAGGGTCTTCCCATCCGGGCCCTGAGGGCCCTGCAGCCGCCTGGCTGGGGGCCACCCCCGCTCCGACCACCCCATCTGGCACTTTACCTCCTCTTGTGCCTCCGAGGCGCCGGCCCAGGGCAAGCTGGACGCTCGCTGTGGGATTGCCTGGCAGGTGCCCGGAGCTGTGCATCCAGGAGGAGAGGTGCGGGGACCGGACCCTTCACGGGTGTTCCCAGGCCTCCACCTGCAGGGGCGGGCCCCTGGCCGGAGTTGGCCGCAGGTCAGCGAAGGGACACGGCCCTGTGAGCGGGCCGACATTTCAGCATTTCAGCACCCCAGCCACTGGGAGCTGGCAGAGCGACGTCAGCGGGACGTGGGATGGGCGCCTCGCTGTGCCCTTCAGAACCTTCTGGAGAATGCAGGAGGCTGGATGACTTCCCCAGGGTTGCTTAGCCGGGGAGGGGTACGGCAGAACCACCTTCCTCCTCAACCCCGTCCCCTTCCAAGGGGCCCCTCTCCGCGACTGGCGACCGGGGTGACTGTCGGCTGGTGTCCTTGGGGTCAGCCAGGAACAGACGTGGCAGGTGCAGGCCGTGTCGTCCCTCACGTGAGCGAGGCGTGACCACCGATCGCTTCTGGGCAAATGGACCCGCAGACCCTGGAGGGGCACCTCCGGGAACCCCCGGTCCACAGTAAGCGGAGGGGCCGGAGCAGACCCCTTTCTACTGGCACGGCAGCCTGGACCGAGCCCCTAGACCAGCCTGCACAGTGCACCCCGACAACCAGGGCTGGCTGGCTCTCGTCTGGCTGGAACAGGCCTGTTCCGTCGGGCAGGTGGACAGCACGGCCCCTCGCGTGACAAATGGTCTCATTAAGGAGATGGATGGGCCGGACCACCGCCAAGCCCGCCTCTCCCAGGCAGGGGCCAAGTGCTTAGGCTCAGGACCGGCGGCCCACGGGCCTCGCGGGCAGAAGGGGCGGGGGCGGGGGGCTCCTGGGCTGCGGGCAGGAGGGCACACAGGTCCCGGGCCCTGTCCCGGTGGCCGGTGCTCGAGGGAGAAGGGGTTCTGGCAGGTTAGCCAGGGGACAAAATGGACGCCCAAGACAATGGGTCATCAGCGAGTCAGTTTTTCCGGGATTAAAATGACCCAAACTCGTGTTCACTTCTGGGTTTCCCAGCCCGGGCCTCACTGCCTTCCCTGGGCGGCGATCCGTGTTACGTGTCTCTAGAGCCACCCCACCCACTGGTCTGAGAGGGCCTCGTCGGTGGGTGTCACGTCCAGTCACCCCTGTGCCCTGGGAGCCTCGCCCAGTGGACATCCCCCGCCCCCACCCTGCCTGGTGAACAAAATGCATGTGCGGATGAGAAGCAAGAGACCCTCCTAGAAGCTTCTCCAGGACTCCCCTGAGCCCTCTCCCCGAGGAGCGGGCATCTCAGCTGTCGGCGCCCTCCTCCAGCCAGCTGGCCCTCAGCCTGTGCCGCCTCCTCCGGGAAGCCTGTCTCCCCAGATGGATTCATCAGCCTGACCCACTTGCTCCCGTGGTCCTGCGAAGGCCCCAGGGTGTGCTGCCCTAACTCAGCATCAAAGGGGTTAAAGGCCCCAGCGCCCGGGGCGGGTGTGGCCCTCACCGTGGGCTAACAGAGCCCGCAGACCGTGCCTGAGCCACAAGGCTCCAGCGAATGTGAGGGGGGTCTGCCTCCCCTCTGCTCCTGCAGGGCCCACTCCGGTCAGGACCCCGAAAGTTGCCTGGGCTGCGGCCCCCGCCCCCCTTCCTGAGCCAGGCCACCTTGTCCTCCTCTACAAAGAGCCACTCACAAAACCACCGAGTCAAACATTGTCCTGAACGGGGGGTGAGCAGGGCGAACGGTTTCAGTTGAGGCCCTTGGAGAACATGAAGAGATTGTCCTCTCGAGCGGCCCGTCACCGTCCATCGGAGCGCTCGGGCACAGCTGCAAGCCAGGAAGGAACAGTGCCTGGCCGGATCAGTGCAGGAAAATGAAACGCTCAGACGCACCACACGGGCTGGCAGGAACGGGACCCCGTGAGCCCTGGGAGGTGGTGGACAAGCCCACTGCCCGTTCGGTCTGGAAGTGTTTGCATTTGTACTGGTTGCCCTGATTTGCATCTTTGTGAGTCTTTGTGAATCTCCAAAATTGAGGGGGGGGGGGTCCCCGTGACCCAAGTTGGCACCCGGTTCAGCCCGTTTGCCCTTCATCCAAGGGGGTGTAGGGAGGCCGCGTGCAGGTCAGAGGGCCCTCCCCCCCGGTGCGTTAGACCTGAGCACAGGGACGGGCTGAGGTGTGGACACTCACGCTGGCAGCTGGGGCCTGGGCAGCACCTGTCCCCCGGCCTCACTTAGCGACGCATCGGGCACGTTTGGACGCCCGGGTTTGCTGTGGGGCTGGGGAGGGCTGGGTGTGCTTGCCCCTGCTGTGTGCACACACCAGGCCAGAGGCAGGGCCGTGCGTGTGCGTCGGGGTCCGGGGCCTGAGAGCCTGTCGGGTGCAAGGGCCAGGGGTGCAGGTGCAGGTCTGTCGGGGACACTGTCATCGACCTCCGGATGGGCCCGCTGCTGGGAAGGAGATCCAGACACATCTAGAGAATTTAGTCCGCCAACACATGTGTCCTGAGCACCTGCTGAGTTCAGAAAGGTTCTGCGGACTTGGAGTCTGGAGGATGTTCGGGATGGGTGTCTTGCACTGAGAGGGGGGTGAGGCCCAGGATCCAGGGGGGAAGCAAGGTGGGTCCCCAGAGCAAAGCGGAGGCGGTCTAGAGCGCATCACAGAGGTCACTCCGCCAACAGGAGCCAGCAGGGGTCTGTGCCGCACGGGAGCCCCCGTCGGCCGCCCTCCCGGGAGCAGAGGGGCAGAGGCTTTGCCTGCAGCAGCCGCTGGGGCCCCAGGCGCCGCTGGGACTGGGCAGAAGGAGCAGGTGTTGAATTGTGTCCCTTTGGCCCCAGACGTGAGTGGGGAGGCCCCGGCCGTAGCTAAACGTGGGCTCTGAAACCGGGGAGACTGCTGGGGTGTCCCCAGAACCCACCCAGGCCTCACAGGGTCTCAGGTCCGGGCTGACCACCAACGCCTGGGCCCGCAGGCCCCACGTCCCCCTGCCTCTCCGCTGCGGCCCCCACTCTCCCCTGCGCTCACAGGGTGGGCGGGCAGGTGTGCACGCAGAGAAAGCAGGGCTGAGCGTCTTGCTTCGCTGGGAGCTTGGGTGTGGGTTAGTCCTGGCCGGCGGCCTGTTCCCGGGACTCGTGGGCGCCGGGGGCCCCGGGAATCACATGAGCCCGGCCTCCCTCCGGCTCCAGAGCCCAGCACCAGACTCCACGATGCCCACCCCCGAGCGGCCGGTGAGGCTCCCTGTTTTCCGCTCTGTTTCTAAATTATCGGGGGCTTTTTTCCTCTTTTGAAGCCATTCTGTCGTGAAACAGAACATTTTCGGCGTCCCCTAACAGTCTGTCAGTCGATGTCCACAGTTCTCCGCTCTGCGCCCAGTCTGGGGCGAGGCTCCTCCGGTCCCTCCCGCGTGTCTGAAGATGCTTCTCGGGCGGGTGCTGGGAAGGGGCTGGAGCCCCACGGAGGAGACGTGGCGTGCGGTCTCCATGCCTGACGGTCACTTAGGAGCCAGTGGCTGGAGCTGCGGGGTTTCCGAGGGCGGCCACGTCCCGACGCGGCTGTGATGCTGCCACCGCTCGGCTGTGGGACTCCGGGCCGCTTCCTGTGACCTGGCCTCCCCTGTGGGGACCTGGCGCATGACGGTCTGTTTCTGCTGGGGGACCGTGGGGCTGGAACGATGACGCGGTCCCCGAACAGCGAGCCCCAGGCACGCGGATGGTGCTCCGTGAACACCGCTCCTTACCACGGACTCCAGCGGAACCACGATTCTGGATGTGTGGGGCGCACTTGTCCGCGCCTTGAGGGACGCTTGCCTTCCCCAGACCTGGGTGAGTTTTCACGGCCTGTGTCGGTTGTGTTGCACACGAGTCCAATCGGAGACATCTGGGCGGGGTCACGCTCTGTACATGTGCACGCCCCAGGGCAGGGGACACAGCAGGAGGCTCGGCGCTTGGCCCGAGTGGGGCCAGGATGGCAGTCTGTGTCGGCTGTCCTGCAGGGTGAGCTCCCGTCTTCACCGACGGGGTCCTCTGAGTGGTCCCCCCGGGGGTCCCACAACACCGATGGCTGGCGCCCTGGCCCGGAGGCGTGTGCCGCTGAGACCCGGGGTGTGGAGATCAGAATCGCACCCGTGTGGGCTGGAACCCCAGCACGGCCACACCGCTGAGGGACAGGTGCGCTCGGTGAGGCTGCTCCTCTCGGTGTCTCCGTCCGCGTGAACTGGGGTCGGTGCTGCCCTTTGGAGGGTTTCTGAGCGGACAGGAGGCAGCGATGGGAGCGATACGTGTGGGGTGTGCGGACTGCTCACACCTGATGGGTCCCAGGAGCTGCCCTTCCGTTCCCGGGCCGAGAGCATGTGTTGGGGGGGGGTCCCTGTGGCCCCCAGGGAGCCCCCTTTCTCTGGCAGCTCTGCACACCCAGCCCCGACCCCTCCCCCCACCCCGGGGGCCATGGAGCCTGCCAGGCCGGCCTCTTCCGCCGTGGGCACCTTGCCCGCACAGAGGCGCCCGGGGATGGTAAGGCGCTGTCAGGACAGCTCCGCTGGCCGTGTGTCGGCCTCTGCAGTGGGCGCCGGCCTCCCTCCTGGGACGCCCCCCCCAACCTCACTCAAACCCATGATCTCATGCGGATGGACAAAATTAATCTCGGAATTCTAATGAGACCGTGCGCCCGGGAGACAGACGGCTCATCTGAAGATTCAATGAGAAAAATTGCCACTTTTGCTGGTTCCTTTAGAAGTTCATTTGCATATGCTGTCAGCTCCCATTATGAAGGGAGCCTCAGATACTGGAGGGAGTGGGGGGGAGGGCTCCGGCCGGGCCGGGTGGTGCGGGGGAGGTGGGAGAGGAGGGGGCTCCCCCGGCGCCCAGCCCTCTCCCCGCTGGCTCGGGACCCCGCCTGCCTTCCTCGCCACCTCCCCCACCCCCGAGCTCCTGAGAGCAGGTGTGCAGACCGCTGTCCCCTCCTCGCCGTCCCCGAGCCCGAGGCTGCAGGCCAGAGTCTCCTGCACGCCTGGTTTTCCTGGGGTCCCTGTGGGAATTTGGGCAGGAGGAGCAGAACCAGGCACGGGGCCGTCACTCTCAAGCTTTCTACGGTTGAGGAACACGTCCTACAAACTTCTGGGCTTAAAACAATGTCGACGTCTGGTTTCTCACAGCCCCACAGGCTGGCCAGACCTTGTGCGGCTCATGCACCCCACAGCGAGGCCCCCGAGCGTGCTTTGGCTGCGGGTGGTGACCTTGGTCTCTGAGGGTGTGGTCAGCCTTCCATGAGACCCTGGGCCCGTCCTGCTTCTCGTGGTCTGGGTCCAGACTGACGCGGATGGCCCCAGAACTCAGAGCGGGTCCCTGGCCCGTCCAGAGCAGGGGTGCAGCACAGGGAGGGGACGGGCATCGCGGCGGCCACCGGTGAAGGCCACCTGCCTGGACTCCGTCTGGCCACTCTAGTTCACATCCCCTGTCACCTGTCCAAGTGACAGGCCTTTACCCACGACCCCAGTACAACATGAGCTTCGAGTCAGTACGGGGGCCTCAGTTCCCAGGGTCCTTCTGATGGGCTAGAAATAGACTCTGCTTCTGGATTTTTCTTCCTGAAAGCAGGGGCCACCGAGGCTGCTCGAGCCCAGCCCCGAGAAGCGGAACCAGGCCCCGCTGTGGCCCGTCGCAAAGCCGGCGTCCCCAAGATCCTGCCGGGGACCCCGGGGACAGGGGTAGGCCGAGCGAGCGGTCCTTGCAGCCAGAGTGGGCTCACGAGGAGGGGCAGGTGCGTGACACGGAGGACAGGTGGCGGGTGACCAGCCGTGCTGGCGCTTCCACGGACGCAGCCACACGGGGGGCGAGAGTCTCCCTTAAACTCCACGTCGCTGTTTCCGGGGCCTTCTCCCTCATCCGTGGACCGGCACGGGCAGGTCATTAAGTCAGTCACCCCAGCTAACAGCTGACATTGGCACTAATTGTAATTAAAAATTAGCATAGAAATGTACTTTTCGGAGATTAAAATTATTGGCGGGTCCCGCCCTTCGTGCATCCCCCGAAGTGAGGGACAGCAAACAAGCCTCACGTTAAATAAAGTGCATCTAATGGGCTTTTGAGGGAGTAAAGATGCAAATGCATCGACTTTCCTTTCTCCCTGATTTACAAAGACGTCTTCTGCATAGATAAACAGCGGGCTGCGGGCGCGGACGCCTCTCTCTCAGGCCCTGCCGGGCAGTTTCTTCATCAATTTCCATACAGGTCGCTGACCCCCAAGAGCAGCTGTGTTCCATAAGCACTTTCTATGCTCTGTAAATTGCATTACATATTAGAGATATTATCTCCATGCAGCAACCTATCAGTTAATGATTAGTCGAGTGGGGAGAACGCGTGTCAGAAAGAGGAAACAGATTTCACGGAGCAATCACGGCTTCGCGTCCCGTCTGCCTTCCCGCGTGCTGTATACCGTTGCGGGGCATCGGGGCACTAGGACGGACGTGCCACTCGGGGACCCTGGCAGCCTCGGACTCTGGAGCTTCTCGCCGGGCTCCGGCCGGGGTCCCCAGGCCTCCCAGACCGCGGCGCGCAGGGGCGCGGGGCCTCCCGTGGACGCAGGCCGTGCTGGGCTCCGGTTTGTTGACACGATCCAAGGACACGGTGCATCGGGAGCTCTGGCAGCCCTCTGGCACCTCCCGGCAGGGTGGGGGCAGGGCAGATGCACCCGTCACGCCGGCGGCTCCCAGGGCAGGGAGGGGGGTGGCTGGGTGAGGAAGGCGGAGGACAAAGGACAAATAAAGAACAGAAGGGGGCGAGGTGCTGGAAAGAAAGCAAAAACAGGGGAGGGGCCTGGCGGGGCGGAAGGGCTAGCTTTGGTACTGTAGTCCTGGAGGGCCTCTCTGAGGAGGTGACTTTTGGGGGAAGTCCCAAAGCAGACGCAAGAACGAGTCACATGAAAGGAGGAAGCCCGGACAAAGGGCACGGGGTGGGGAGGGCCCTGAACCTGGCAGGAACGGGCTGTTCCCAGAGGAAGGGGGTCAAGGCCGGTGAGGCCGGAGGGGCACGGTGCTCGGGCAGCTCCCATGGGCCCTGACGTGAGGATGTTGGGCTTCTGTGCAGGGCGCAGGCCGGCAGCCTCGGCAAGAATCCGGCCAGAGACGGTGCCTCCTGGAGCAGAGAGTTTGGGGAGGGCCGCGTGGGGCAGGCCTCGAAGGCCAACCCCTGGGCAGGGGTGCACGAGGGAGCCGAGCACGGGCTCAGAGAGGGCACCGGGCTCCTCGTCCGCATGGGCGGAGAGTGGGATCCGGGGTCAAGGGTGTGGAGCAGACACATCTCGGAGGGGCTCACAATGACCGGGGACAGGGTGTCGAAGGCACCTCGGCTGCCTCCTCCACGCTCGGGGCCCCTGGGGGCCTGCGCTTGCTTTCGCATCCCGTTTTCCCTGTTCCTTAGCGACCTTTGCAACGCGGGGTCTGAAGAGGTCGACCCCCTCTGGGCCTGACACCGGACCTCTCCTCCCCACGCACACCTGACCCTACCCGTCTGCTGGCTTCCCCCCTCAGCCCCCTCCAGCTCTGTGACCAGGGCCCCGACTCTCTGAGCCCAGGCGTGGTTGCTCCCAGGTGCTGTACGCAGCCCCGCCCCCGTGCACCTGCCCCTCGCGCCCACGCCTTCCTGTCCTCTCTTCCTGCCACTCGCTTTCCCCAGGAGAGAAGGGGGCTGGCCACCCAGGTGCCCGCCCGCCTCCTGAGCATCCCCCCCCCACCGCCACCGGGCCCTGCACCGATTCGCTGCCCGCGCACCCGCCACAGCCAGCGGCCGGTGAAGGTCTTGCCGGAGGAAGCCAGGTGTCCGCCCGGAGCGCGGGCCGCACATCCTGCAGGCGGGGAGCCCGTGTCCTCCGGTGTGAGAGAGGAGGTGCAGGCTGCCCTCGGGCTCGGCAGGCTGCGGGCGTGGGGGTCGGGAGCCAGCCGTGGAGTGCCTCGGGCCCATTTTTTAGAGGCGCTGCTGGAGCGGGCCCTGGGTCTCGGGCCCCTCTGGTCCATTTTGCACACGGCTCGCACCTACGGTTTCCATCCAGCGAGACCCTGGTGGGCTCAGAGCCGAAAGTCCCGGAGGTTAATGGCTGCAGCAGTCCTATTCCCGAGAGCTGGGTCCCGAAGTCAAAGGAGGGGAAGGGGCCGGGTCACCTGAGGCTGGTTGGCACAGACCGGCCCGTCTGCGACCTCACACGTTTCCTGCCCAGAGGCTCCGCTGTGAGGGCTGCCCTTGCAGAGGCGGAGGCGGGTCCTGAGCGCGAGGCCCCCTTCCCCTGCTGCAGCCCCAGCCACCGGGCGTCTCCCTCCGTGGCCGTTTCAAGAACACCCACCCTTGAGTTTGGTGTCGGAGTGAATTATTACCGTGGAGTGAAAAACAGCCTGCCCTCTGAGTGTCTTTAGGAACACAGAGCAATTTGAAGGCAGGTGTGGTTTCCTTAGTTCGGTCTCTCGGGAGGGTGTGCCCTGCCCCATGCCGCTCCCTGCAGGCGTACCTGCCCCTGCTGCCTGGCCCCTGTCCTCCGCCCCCTTGTCTCCACCGCCCACACGTCCTCGCTCACACCAGCCCCTCCTGCCCCCCACTTCCCTGCGGCCCTCAAGTCGGGAGGAGGACCCCGGCGGGCGACCTGGACCTGCCCTGCCCTGCCCTGGCCACAGCTGCACCCTGGCACCTCCCCCGGCTGGGGGCCCCGTGGCGATGAGAGCAGGGGACACAGCCGGGAAACCCCCTTACCGGGAGTGTTCTGTCAAAGGGGCCGGGTCCTGGGCCCTCGGGGACTGGTGACCTGCACAGGGTCCTGGCGAGCTGCCGGGCTCACAGGGGTGGAAGATGAGACCCAGATGGGCTGAGATGAACCCAGGGTCAGGGGCACTGCCTGGTGGCGGTGGGGGCGGCTCAGGTGAAAGTCCTGGGGGAAAGTGAGTCCCCCGGAGCGACCACGAAAACCCAGTGCCCTCTTCCACCTGTCAAGGTGTGAGTCCCCCTGGGCCCCGGAGACACCGGCACATGCGCTCTGGGAGGCAGAACACAGGGCGGAGTAGGGTGCAGGCCTGTGCCTCCCGTGCCTCCTGCTGCGGCCCCCACGGTGCAGCCGGCCGCGGGGTCACAGCAGGTCCCACCCCTCAGGGCCCGCACTGTCCACTGCCCCTCAGGCGGGAGGGAGCCGCAGGACGACCTGACCCTGGAACCCAGGCGGTGGCCCCGGGACAGGAGCGGGTTCTCAGAGCGCGCGTGTGAGGGTGCCTCGTGGGGCCGTGGGTGACGCGCTGTGTGGACGCACGCGGGAGGCCGGGGCTGTGGGCTGGTTCAGAGACAGGGTGGAGGCGGTGCTGCCCCAAGACGCCCCTGATCAACCCACCGCCCAACTCCGGAACCCCTACCCTTCACCTCCTCAAGCAGGGCGGGGCCTGGGCCAGGAGGGTGAATGTAGGTGGGGCCTGGGCCAGGAGGGTGGGTGTGGGCGGGCCCTCCCCTAGGAAGGTGTGGGTGGGCGGGGCCTGGGCCAGGAGTTTGGGTGTGGGTGTGGCCTGGACCAGGAGGGTGGGCGGGCCTTCCCCTAGGAAGGTGTGGGCAGGGCCTCTCCTAGGAGGGTGAGGGTGGGCAGGACCTGGGCCAGGAGGATGAATGTGGGCGTGCCCTGGAGGAGGGAGGTGGGGGTGGGCGGGGCCTGGGCCAGGAGGGCGGGTGTGGGCGGGGCCTGGACAGGGCTGCGGTAAGACCCTCCACAGGCTCACCCGAATTGTCTGTGGGTTTCCCGGGACCAGCCGTCCTGATGGGGGGCGTATCATATTTATGCCCCAGCCTGGACGTCAGCGTCCCCGCCGGCGGCCAGTGGGGGCAGCTGGGTGTCACGGGGTGGGCCCCGCAAGCAGGTGTCGGGGGGATGTGGGGGCGGGGTGCGCCCTCTGGCAAGCGACTCAACGTACAGTTTCAACAAAACGAGGTCCATTTAATGAAAAAGATCCCTTCGTTCTCGTGTCATTGATGTGAACCCTTTCTCAGCGCCTTAAGTGAAAAGAAAATGAAAATGAAGAATAAAATGGATGCAGGACGCTGACTTTGTCATCTCCGGGGATTTGATTTAAATTTGGGCAGAGGCCCCATTCGTCACATCCTGAGACGCGTTTTAAAGACAGCTGATTCTGTTTACTATTTGTGAAAATGTGTGTAGAACATCTCCGTGGGCTTTTCATCCAGGGCTATTAATAATAATGGTAACTGTCACTCGCCCGGGAGGAAATGCTGGTGCCGAAGCCAAGGGCACCTGGACATTCGAGACGGTAGTTTCTGTGCGTGTTTCTTCACACTGTGACCAGGGTCATGATGGGACTAGCAGACCTGGGACCACAAAGCATCTCCAGCCGGGCTGCAGGTCTGGGGAGGCCGAGATGCCACCAGGCAGCGGGGTGACCGTAAGAGCCACCGCGTGCGTCTCAGCACAAAAATGAGGAGTTGCCAAGTTCTTCGAAAGCCCGACATCGCCCGGTATCCCCGGCTGCGTATCTGGGTTTTCTTGCAGAAATGTCAAGCAATGACGTGACGGTTTCCTTTTAACGTCTGAAATACGATGACATCACTTCTTTGCAAGTTCTGTGCAGTTACGAGAGGCTGCTTGTCCCTGTCGTTAAGCGTGCCAGTGCGAAGGAAAATACATAAAATGCGTAGAATCCGTCAAACGTGACATGCCTCTGAATTCAATTTGTCAAATGAATGCAGACGGGACAAGTAACAGATCGCACGGATGCATCGCGCCTGGAACCCTTCCCGCACCATCGCCGTGGCAGACGCCCCCTGTCCTGACAGTGACCAGAACAGCTCTTCGCGGATGTGCACAGCGACCACGAGGGACCCGGGCGTATCGCACGACATACGTGGTCGTGCTGTGTGTCCTGCTGTGGGTCAGGCTGCTCGACTCTCAGTCTCGTTCGCCACGCCCGCCGTGTGCGTAGCAGGGAATCCCCTCCTCATCCTCTGTGTGTGGTTTGGGGAATCCTCCACACAAACACGAAGCCCTTCTTCCCGACCACCTTCCAGAACGTTTCCCGTCCGGCTGTGTGTTCCGTTCAGATCTGCACGCGACCATTCCCGCTCCAATCTCACGTTCCCTTAATCGCTGGTGTTTTATATGCGGTGAGGCCTGATAGCCCAGGAGGGGCCCGGCCAGCTGCGTGTCTTCTGTGAGATGTAGTATCATATTTGTGATGTGTTGTACGTTTTACCCTTGTAGGAAAATCGTTCTTAGCCATTTGTAGTACATAAAAATAACCGACTTAATTTATATTGACTTTGTATGCAGCAGTCTTACTAAACTGACATACATTTCTAATGGGACATGAGTATTATTACTTGTTTCCATGTATACGGTCGTGTCATTGGTAAATAGAGTTATTTCTTCCTTTTTAGTCCTTATAGATTTTACTTATTTTTCTCGCCTCTATTCTCTGGCTCGTTGCTACAGCACCACCGAGTAGAAGTGGCGAGGCTTGAGTGTCCCTGCTTGTCTCCAGTTCCAAAGAGAAACCTTCAGAATTTTCTCCATTTGCTGTAGGGTTTTGTTGCGGCTGTGAGGCCATCTGTGAGCTGAGCAAAGTTTGCTTTTCCTGTGTTTGCCATTATTTCAAAGAACTCATCTCTTGAGGTGATGCCGATGATTGTCTTCCATTGTGATGACGTTGCTCGTGACACTGATGGGTTGACATGTGCCCACACATTTAGAATGGTCGTTGTGAACGGTGTTTCCTCAGCCCTGTTTGTGGGGGGACTCCTTCAGGGGCCTCCACGGCTGCCACGTCCCCTTGCTCAGTGTTTCCCCACGATTCACTGTTCCTCGTCTGTTTCCCCTCAGGCTTCCTGGGCCTTTATGTTTTGCATATAATTTTTAAAACATTCTATATACGGGTGTTCCTATTTTATCCATTTAGGACATCAATGGCCTTTTACATGAAGTGTTTGATTCTTTCTCATTCGACACAATTAGTGATGCATTTAGGGTTAATTACAGTGTCGCATAAATGTCCCCGTCTGCTCTGTTCCCTTTCATTCATGTCTTGCTTTATTTTGCATTGATAATTATGATTATTATAATCTCCCCCTCTGGTTGAAAGTCGTACGTTTTTATTGCTGTCATTTTGTTAGCCGTGCTAGAATTTCCGCATGAGGTTTGGACCCAGAACCGTCCAAGGGTAACAGGTGTTCTCCCCATCATCCTGATAAAGGAAGCACCTGAGAACACGGATCCCACCTGTCCCCTCACCTCTCTATGCCTATGTTGTCACGCCCCCTAATTCTCTATTCTAAATGCCCCCATATATTCTCCTTAGCATCTCACACAACCCACATTTGTTTGGATTTACCTCGATGTCTACACTTTCACGGTCACTCCTTCTGTCCTCCAACTCTACCCCTCTCTCCCGAATAGGGTGCTCTCCTCAAACCTGGCATGTGACAGAGCACTGACTGTGGTTTGCTAGGGTGGCTATCCCTCGGGATTTGGCAGAATCCTATGTCGTGTATGTGCCATCGTGCTTTCCGACCTCACCGTGCTGCTTTGTCAACGGATCTTCTGGGCAGTCAGCCAAACTTCTGCCTTTTTAGAGGTGGATGGTGGTGGTTCTCTATTCTCCAGATTGTCTCAGTGCTTTAGGTTTTCAGTAGGTTTGCATTTATGTGTCCAGACGCATATTTTATTTTATTTTGTTCTGCTTGGGATTTATTGGGTCTCTTGAATCTGTGGATTAATGTCTTTGGTCAAGTTTGAAAATTCCTTGTCATTTTCTCTTTTGAAAAAGAATACACTGATTGTTTAGATCAGTTTTTGGTTAACAGCAAAATTGAGAAGAAAGGGTAAAGATTCCTCATATATCCCCCTCCCCACATGCACAGCCTCCCCAGTATCAGCATCCCCCACGAGAGCGGGACATTTGTGACAATAGATGAAGCAACAGTGACACGTCATTGTCGTCCTGCATCAATGCTCTACATTGAGGGCCACTCTTGGTGTCATAAATTCTATGGGTCTGGACAGATGTATACTGACACGGATTCACTGTTAATAGTATCACACAGAGAAGTCTCACTGTCCGGAACAACCTCTGTGCTCTACCTGTCATCTCTGCCAACCCCTGGCAACCCTGGTCCTTTTGCCATCCCCGTGGTTCTGCCTTTTCCAGAATGTGACAAAGAGCTGGAATCAGCATGTGGCCTTTTCAGATGGGCTTCTTTCGCTCACTGATGTGCATTTCAGTTTCTTCCTTGTCTTTTCAGGACCCAATAGCTCATTTCTTTTTAATAAGAAATGGCACATATACTGACTAATATTCCATTGTCTGCATGGACCACACTGTTTATCTCTTCGCCTACTGAAGGGCACCTTGGTTGTTTCCCAGTTTTGGCAATTATGGGTAAAGCTGCTATAAACGTGTGTGTATGTTTTCATTTGGGCACGTTTTCAACACCTTTTGGTAAATTCCAAGGAGTGTGATTGCTGGATCATATGGTCAGAGTATGTTTAGCTTTGTAAGAAAATGCCAGGCTGTCCTCTAAAGTGGCGGCACCACTGTGCCCGCCCACGAGCCGGGGATGGGAGCTTCTCTTGCTCTACAGCCCCACCAGCGTGTGCTCTTGTCGGAGTTCTGGGTTTTGGCCATTTCTGCTGGGTCTGTGTCCGGGCTCTGCATGCTGTTCCACTGATCTGCTTGTCTGCTCTGTCACCACCAACACCAGAGTGTCTCGTTTACTGAAGATTGTCCTGAACCTTGAAGTCAGGTAGCACTGATTCTCTGACTTTGTTCTTCCATAGTGAGTGTGCCATTCTGGGTCTTTTGCCTCTGCATCTAGGCTTTGGAATCAGTTTGTCCATATCTGTGAAGTTACCTGCTCAGATTTGTGTTGAGATTGCATCGAATGTGCAGACCAAGCTGCGGGGAACTGACATCTTGGCAATACTGCTTCTTCCTGTCCATGAACATGGACCGTCTCTGTTTCTTCAGTTCTTAAATACCTTTCATTGGAGTTGTGGTTTTCCTCAAATAGTTCTTGTGCACATGTTGTTAGGTTTATACTCACATACATCAGTGGTGCGGGTGTCAACGTAAGCGGTGTTGTTTGAGATGTCAAATTCCCCTTGTTCATTGCTCAGGTATAGGAAACTGATGGACTTTTGCATGTTACCTTTGCATCTGCAACCTTGCGTAATCACTTATGAGTTCTGGGAGTTTTGTTGTTTTGTTGATTCTTTTAGATTTTCCACCGAGACGATCATGTTCTCTGTGAACAAAGGCACTTGTGTTTCTTCTTTCCCAGTGTGCATACTATAGTCCCTTTCTTTTCTTAAATTATTTTTTAAACTGAAGTAACTTATTAATTGTTGATTGATTGTCAGAAAGAAAGGCTGGCTAATGGCCATTTTCAGTAAACACCTTAATAAGACCATCGCCCCACAAATATACAGACAACATAAAAACTGTGTTGTGGTGGTTTTGGTTCTAGATACTCTTCAATAATGAGAATGTTGACAATTCTGAAATACAGCAGCCGTTTTCAGACACGTCCACGTATGAGCTCTTTTCTCCTCCTATGTACAGCCAGAAATGGATGACGTACCGAAGAGCGTTAGGTGAAGTATGACACTAGCTGGGATTCCCAGTACAATGTTGGAAAGCAGTGATGGGAGAGGACAGCATTGCTTTGTTCCTGATCTTGGTGGAAAGCTTCAAGTTTCTCACCCTTAAGTCTGATCTTAGCTCTACAGTTTTTGTCGATGTTCTTTGTCGAGTTCAGTAAGTTCTCCTCTATTCCCAGTTTGCTGAGAGTTTTTGTCATGAATGAGTGTTGGATTTTGTTAAATGCTTTTTTTTTTCCCTTCTCTTGGTACGATCACGTGATCTATCTTTCTTCTTCAGCCTCTTGATGTGATGGATTACATTAAGTGATTCTCAGACTTTCATACCTGAGAAAAATCCCACTTGGTTATGATGTATATAATTTTTTCATATCTTGGCGGATTGATTTCTTATTACTTTGTTGAGGATTTTTGCCTTTGTGTTCCTAAGAGGTATTGGTCTATAATTTTCTTGTAATGTCTTGGTCTGGTTTTGGTATTAGAGTAATTCTGGTTTTAAAGAATGAGTTAGGAACTATTTTGCTCCATTTCTACCTTCTGAAGGAGATTAGAGAATTGATATAATATCTTACTTAAATGTTTGGTAGAACCCATCTGGTGCTTTCTGTTTTGGAAGGTTATTAACCATTGATTCAATTCCTTTAATAGGTACAGGCTTATTCATATTTTTTATTTCTTCTTGTATGACTTTTAGCAGATTATGTGTTCCAAGGAATTGGAATCAAATTTGTGGGCATAGAGTTGTTCATAGTATCCCTTTATGATTCTTTTAATGTCCATAGAATCTGTAGTGATGTCTCCTCTTTCCTTTCTTTTATTAGTAACTAGTGCCCTTTCTCTTTCTTTCTTAGTTAGCCTGGCTCGACGCTTATCAATTTTATTCATCTTTCCAAAGAGCCATGTTTGGTTCTGTTAATTTTCTCTATTGATTTCCTGTTTTCAATCTTATTAATTTCTGCTCCAATATTTACTATTTTCTTCTGCTTACTTTGGGTTTAATTTTCTCATCTTTTTTTTTCTATATTCCTAAGGTGGAATCTTAGATTATTGATCTTAGATCTTTCTTCTTTTCTACTATATTCATTCAGTGCTACAAATTTCCCTCTCAGCACTGCTTTCACTGCACCCCCAAAATTTTGAAGAGCTGTGTTTTTCACTTATTTAAAAATATTTTAAAATTTCTCTGAAGGTGGGAGGTTTCTTCTTCTTTTTTTTTTTTCAACGTTTTTATTTATTTTGGGGACAGAGAGAGACAGAGCATGAACGGGGGAGGGGCAGAGAGAGAGGGAGACACAGAATCGGAAACAGGCTTCAGGCTCCGAGCCATCAGCCCAGAGCCCGACGCGGGGCTCGAACTCACGGGCCGCGAGATCGTGACCTGGCTGAAGTCGGACGCTTCACCGACTGCGCCACCCAGGCGCCCCGGGAGGTTTCTTCTTTTAACCATGTGCTGTTTAGAATTATGTTGTTTAATCTCCAAGTATTTTGAGACTTTCCAGCTATCTTTCTGTTACTTATTTCTAGATTTATTTTATTTTGGCCTAAGGGCAAACATTATATGATTCATATTATTTTTAATTTGCTAGGGTGTGTTTTCTGGCCCAGAATGTGGCCTGTCTTGGTGAATGTTCCATGTGAGCTTGAGGACAATGTGCATTCTGCAGTTATTGGATGAAGTCATCTACGGATATCAATTATATCTGGTTGATTGATGGTGTTGTTGAGTTCAGCTGTGTCCTGATTTTCTGCCTCCTGGATCCATCCATTCCTGGTAGAAGGTGTTAAAGTCTCTAACTGTGCTAGTATATCTCTCCATGCAGTTCCCTCAGTTTTTGCTTCATATATTTTGATGCTCTGTTGTTAGGTGCATGCTCATTAAGGATTCTTATGTTTTACTGGGGTATTAACCTCTTTATCATCATGTAATGTTCTTTTTATTCTTTTTTTATGTTTATTTATTTTTGAGAAAGAGAGAGAAAGAGACAGAGAGAGACAGAGTGTGATCAGGGGAGGAGCAGAGAGGGAGGGAGACACAGAATCGGAAGCAGGCTCCAGGCTCTGAGCCATCAGCCCAGAGCCCGACGCGGGGCTCGAACTCCCGGACCGCGAGATCGTGACCTGGCTGAAGTCGGACGCTTAACCGACTGCGCCACCCAGGCGCCCCTAGACCATTGGTGTTTAAAGTGATTATGGCTACAGCTGGAGTAATGTCCGCCATATTCATAACTGTTTTCTATTTGTTGCCCTGGTTCTCTATTCCTATTTTTGCCTTCCACTCTTTTTCTGCCTTTTGTGATTTTAAATGAGCATTTTCTACGCTTTGATTTTCTTGCTTTTCTTAGCACATCAGTTATATGTGGCCTTTGGATTTCAGCCATCTTGATGGATGTGTATTGCCGTCTCCTAGTTTTAATTCCCATTTCCCTAACAGCTAATGAAATCGGGACCTTTTCCAGGTGCTTATTTTTCATTTCGACATCATCTTGGTTGAAACATCTTTTGCCCATTTGCTAAATGCGTTGCTTCATTATTTTTTTGCTGGTGAGTTTTGAGAGTTCTTTTTTTTTATTTTTTTTTAACGTTTATTTATTTTTGAGACAGAGAGAGACAGAGCATGAACGGGGGAGGGTCAGAGAGAGGGAGACACAGAATTGGAAGCAGGCTCCAGGCTCTGAGCCGTCAGCACAGAGCCCGACGCGGGGCTCGAACCCACGGACCGCGAGATCGTGACCTGAGCCGAAGTCGGACGCCCAACCGACTGAGCCACCCAGGCGCCCCTGAGAATTCTTTATATATTCTAGCTACTAATTCTGAGTCTGATATAAGTTTACAAATATTTCCTCTCAGTGTCTAGCTTGATTTTTTAGTTCTCTTCATAGAATGTGATTTTACATTTTGATAAAGTCCAGTGTGTCAGTCTTTCCTTCGGTGGCTCGTGCTTCAGTGTCAAATCCAAGAGCTCTTTGCTTGGCCCTAGAGCTGAGATTGTCTCCTAGGTTCTGGCATGTTGTTAAATAACAAAGCGAGGCCAAATGAAAGTTACCAGAAGGTTAATGTTGACATTAAATACAACGTTAATACCAAAATACCCTCCAAATTAACAAAACTCCAATGTGATTGTGCTACTGGCAGTGTGGACTGTAGGGATAGACCTCCAGGGCTCCAGGAGAGTGACTTTCTTCCATCCTGTCAGGTGACTGGGGAGTGAGGCACAGTCTCCCTTGGAGATGAGATCAAAAAAACAGGGTGAGATCTGCCCCTTGAACACACTGCTGGGCTGGGAACCAGTGGGTGGCCTGGGCCCCCTGCCCAGAACCCAGAAGGCTTTGATGAGCTGTGGGGCCCTGGACAGGCCCATCCCCACACACATCTTCAGGGTACTATGACAGGAAGGCTACAAGAAGCCTTTTGAGGATGTGGAAGTGCTCATCTGAGCTCACGTGTAGGAAACCCTTGGTCTGTGCCTAGTGTGGGCGGATCCCAACAGCGGTGCCTCAGTGAATCCTGACATCCCTGTGAGGCGGGACCACCGTGTGCCCATGTATAGATGTAGGAGCTGGGCACAGAGATGGGGAGCGAAGGAGGGCGGCAGCCGAGATTCCAAGCCAGCTCTGCCAGGCCCCTCTCCGCAGCCTGAAGCGTGCACCCAGCAGTCTGCAGCCATCACGTGCAGTCACCTGCACAAGGTTCCTTCTGGGAGCAGGAAGCGGAAACACAGCTGAGACGTGGGCATGTCCATTGTCGCCCAGCCCTGTGGTGAACTCAGGTCGCGGTGAGAGCCGGCCGGGTGGGCGGTGAGCGTCGTGTCCTCTCTGTGCCCCAGGGAAGGCCGGTATACTCTACCGTTGCTACCCCGAGCCTGCCGAGAGCCTGGGTCAGCAATGTGCGTTCCGTGGTTTCTGGGGAGACGATCCCTGTCCTCTATGCTCTCTTGGGGTCCCCATGTCCTTCTTGCCCTGTGGGCAGGCGGCACCAGTGTCTCTGCCCCTGGCCACTCGCAGCCTCGGTCCACGGGAGCTCTGTCCATCCAGGACAGGATCCTGAGATTTGCCCATACAGCGCCAGCCCTGAGGCCCACGTTGCTAATTCTTTAATAAAAGAGCGCGTTTATGAAACCTGACAACATCAGGGGAGATTTTTAAACGCCGTACATTAGGCCTTTCACGGGGAATCGTTAATGACAGGCGGGCTCAGCGGAACAGAGATTTCATCTAATATCAGTTTCGGGAAAGTCAATTGCAGGGTTATTTCTGCAGATTAAATTAACTCTATTTGGAGGTCACCTCCTGTTGCTAGATTGGGAGAGACAGATACACAATAGCAAATGCTGTCAATGCGGGTACTAATTCCACTCCACAAACAAGCTTTTACGCCCCCCAATACTTTAAAAAGAAGGCTTTTCTTTTTCAACCCCTTTCCTTCTGTTGAAGGACGAAATGTACTGGCCAATTATCAGGAGCGTGCACATCCACTCGAAGAACTTCTCGCTGGGATTGCTCAGAATGTGGCGAGGGAGGCGAGTGTCTCTGCTCCGGCCCCGTTCGCTCGCGGGGCATCGAGGATGGTGTTGGCGGTGAGGAAGCAGGGGGGTGCAAGTCGGGGTGGGGGGCCAGCGGGAGCCTGGGCAGGGGTGGGGGTGGGAGTCCCTCCCAGGGCGATGCCTTCGGGTGAGACCACGGGTTCCCAAGCCTGGCCGGGCTCAGAGTGCCCAGTGGAACTTCTAACGTGGCACCTGCTCGGGCTTCCAGGAGAACCGTGGCTGGGATTGCCCCTCTGCTCTGCCCTCTTGCTTTTGGTTTCATTCATTTTTTCTTTCCTTGTTTCTTGTTTTCAGTGAATGGGAACTTGATTGGTTTGAGGAGGTGCGTGTGATGGTTCGGGCGATGCCAGGCTTCCCTGGCGAGACGAGTGGCCGGGGGCAGCTAGGGAAGGAAGCTGGGGGTGGCCCCAAGCTGGAGGGGCTGCACTGGCACAGGGCTCAGCCTGAAAGGTGCTTGAACCTCTCGCCCGGTTTCCCATTCATCCTGCAGAGTGGAGTCCCTGCCTCCGCTCCCCTGGGCCCCGACCCCGGGGACACCAGCCCTGCCCGGGCGTCGGGTCTCGCGTCGGGTCTCCATCAGCCAAACAGGGACTTCTCCTGCCGACCGGGGCTTCGTCCATCTCTGTGCCCCAGCCACCCTCCCCAGAGACCCGTCGTCCACATTGCCACCTCACCCCTTCTTGCCCACAAGCTCCAAACTTCCAGAGCCCAGCTGTCCACTGCCCGAGACCCTCCTGTGGCCAGAGCGCTGCTCACATATAACCCTGTGGGAACCTGGGGTGCCTGGGGGGCTCAGTCGGTTAAGCATCGACTTCGGCTCAGGTCGTGATCTCGCGGTCCGTGAGTTCGAGCCCCGCGTCGGGCTCTGTGCTGACAGCTCGGAACCTGGAGCCTGTTTCGGATTCTGCGTCTCCCTCTCTCTCTGCCCCTCCCCCGCTCACACTCTGTGTGTCTCTCTCTCTCAAAAATAAACAGACATTAAAAGAAATGCATGAATAGCCCCGTGGGGAGCAGCACATAGCAGCCCAGCCACCGCCCGGCCGTCTGTCTGCGCACACCCACTGGTTCAGCTCTGCAGCAAGGCCCTGCTTTACTTAGGACAGCCTGGAGGAAGGGGGACCCTGCCCCAAAGCCTGCAGGGACGGGGCTCCCTGACGTTCCCCCTCACCGGCCAGGTGATTGTCACAGCACCTTCTCCACTCGCCTCCCCACTGACTTACCCTGCCTTCCCGAGGGTGACCGTCCCTTCCCAGGACCAGGCATGGCACATGGCTGGGGTATGACACTGGCTGGATTCGTTGAACTAATAATGAACGTCCCCTGTCCTCCCCGGGGGCTCAGCCCTGCTGTCCTCTCCTGCTCCCCACGCCTCAAGTCCCCCTTGGTTTGATGGCCTTGCCTGGTGGTCCCTCCCCCCCCCCCAACCCCTGCCACACAGGCGCCCTCTGGCTGACATGAACCGGGCAGCAGCTGGCCCTGGACCCTGCTCAGATGACCTGTGTCAGTCTGGGAGGGCCGGCCCGGCCCAGCGCTGCCCGGCCTGTGGCACACCTGTCTCCTAAGTGCCACCACACACTTGCAGGTGACCAGCCTCAGCCGTGTGACAGACACACCCCTGCCCAGGAGTTCTGAGTTTGGCTCCTGGGGTGTGTCGCTGCCTAAATGGAGGCCCCCCACATTATGTGCACGTCCTGCCCTGAACTTGTGACGTGGCCGTATTTGGAAAAAGAGCCTTTTGCAAGTGAAGTGATGTTGAGGGGGTCAAGGTGGGGTCGGCCTGGGTTAGGGTGGGCCCTAAATCCGATGCTGCGTGTCCTTCTGGGGACAGAAGAAGGACTTGGGAGAAGATGAGGCACATATAGACGGAGGCAGAGGGCGGGGGGACAGGGCCGCAGGGCAAGCATCATCTGGGGCCATCAGAGACCACGGGAGGCAACAGGGACCCCCAGACCAGCAAGGAAGCGTGGCCCTGCTGACACTGACCTCTGGCTCCAGACCCTCAGAACTGGGGAGAGTACGTGTCTGCTCTCGTAAGGCCCTGGTTTCTGGTCATGTGTTAGGGCAGCCCCAGGGGACACACGCAGGGTCACGCACGATGCAGATTCCTGGGTCCCTAGAGCAGACCCCAGGGGGGAGGCCCAGAAGTAAGACGCAGGGGTGGGGCCCGGGAGTCAGATGCAGGGGTGAGACCTGGGAGTAAGACACAGGGGTGGGGCCCAGGAGTCAGATGCAGGGGTGAGACCTGGGAGTAAGATGCAGGGGTGGGGCCCAGGAGTCAGATGCAGGGGTGGGGCCCAGGAGTCAGATGCAGGGGTGAGACCTGGGAGTAAGATGCAGGGGTGGGGCCCAGGAGTCAGATGCAGGGTGAGACCCGAGAGTCATGCAGGGGTGAGACCTGGGAGTAAGATGCAGGGGTGAGGCCTAGGAGTCAGATGCAGGGGTGAGACCTGGGAGTAAGACACAGGGGTGGGGCCCAGGAGTCAGATGCAGGGGTGAGACCTGGGAGTAAGATGCAGGGGTGGGGCCCAGGAGTCAGATGCAGGGGTGAGACCCAAGAGTCATGCAGGGGTGAGACCTGGGAGTAAGATGCAGGGGTGAGGCCTAGGAGTCAGATGCAGGGGTGAGACCTGGGAGTAAGACACAGGGGTGGGACCCAGGAGTCAGATGCAGGGGTGAGACCCAAGAGTCATGCAGGGGTGAGACCCGGGAGTAAGACGCAGGGGTGAGGCCCAGGAGTCAGATGCTGGGGTGAGACCTGGGAGTAAGACACAGGGGTGGGACCCAGGAGTCAGATGCAGGGTGAGACCCGAGAGTCATGCAGGGGTGAGACCTGGGAGTAAGACACAGGGGTGGGGCCCAGGAGTCAGATGCAGGGGTGAGACCTGGGAGTAAGATGCAGGGGTGAGGCCTAGGAGTCAGATGCAGGGGTGAGACCTGGGAGTAAGACACAGGGGTGGGACCCAGGAGTCAGATGCAGGGGTGAGACCCAAGAGTCATGCAGGGGTGAGACCCGGGAGTAAGACGCAGGGGTGAGGCCCAGGAGTCAGATGCTGGGGTGAGACCTGGGAGTAAGATGCAGGGGTGAGGCCTAGGAGTCAGATGCAGGGGTGAGACCTGGGAGTAAGACACAGGGGTGGGACCCAGGAGTCAGATGCAGGGGTGAGACCCAAGAGTCATGCAGGGGTGAGACCCGGGAGTAAGACGCAGGGGTGGGACCCAGGAGTCAGATGCAGGGGTGAAACCCGAGAGTCATGCAGGGGTGAGTCCCAGGAGTCAGATGCAGGGGTGAGGCCCAGGAGTCAGCGTCTTCACCGCGGCGCCCAGAGAGGCCTACTTCCCCTCCTCCCTTCTGACCACCTCGTGAAAGCCGTGTGTCCTGCGATGCCGGGGGCCTGTCCCCCCTACAGGAGCCCCCTCACTTCCGCACGCCCGCCTCTTGCTGAGATTCTGTGTCTGCCTCCCAGGGAGTCTGTGTCGGCCCGCTGACCCCTGCCGGCCCACTGGTTGCTACCCCGGGAGGGACGCTCGGTCTCTCTCCCACCCAGCCTGAGGCCAGTGGAGCTAGAGCGCGTGCTCAGACCCTGCCCGGGGTGTGGCGGTGTTGGGGGGTCATGGGGAGCCAGCATCCAACACCTGCTCCCAGGCTGTTTGCTTCCTTCCTCTGCCCCCCACTCCTCCCCCATCCTGGGTGTCCCCCCCTCCCCCATCCTGGGTGTCCTCCCCTCCTCCCCTGTTCTGGGTGTCCTCCCCTCCCCCCTCCCCCGTCCTGGGTGTCCTCCCCTCCCCTCCCCCCTCCCCTCCCCCGTCCTGGGTGTCCTCCCCTCCCCCCCTCCCCTCCCCCATCCTGGGTGTCCTCCCCTCCCCTCCCCCCTCCCCTCCCCCGTCCTGGGTGTCCTCCCCTCCCCTCCCCCTCCCCCGTCCTGGGTGTCCTCCCCTCCCCTCCCCCCTCCCCTCCCCCGTCCTGGGTGTCCTCCCCTCTCCTCCCCCCTCCCCCATCCTGGGTGTCCTCCCCTCCCCTCCCCCCTCCCCTCCCCCGTCCTAGGTGTCCTCCCCTCCCCTCCCCCTTCCCCCGTCCTGGGTGTCCTCCCCTCCCCTGCGCGCTCCCCCGTCCTGGGTGCCTCCCCTCCCCCTCCTCGCTCATTCTGGAAGCATCTCTGGGAGGCGTGCGCTGCCTGCTGTAAGCACTGATTAACAGACCCGTCCTGGGCCTGCAGCGCTGCCCCTGCTGGGAAGAGAGATCATTTAGGGCAATTCTGCACAGAGACCGATGACTCTGGTTACACTTCAATTTAGTTGCCGCCAGCAGGAAAATAAACGTCGCAAGCAGGGCACGGGGGCCTTGTGTGGGCTCGGGAGCGCCACCCCACGCCTGGAGGGCCCTCCCTTTGGGGCACCGGCTCCCCTCACACCGCACCTCTGCTTGACGGGTCGCCACCGCCAGGCCCCGTCTCCCTTGTCCGTTAGCTGTCGAGGGGCAGGGTCTGCAGCAGGTGCTCCGGGCTCGAGGGCCGGAGGGCCGGGCGGGGCCTGGGTGGCCCTTCCGGGGACAAGTCAGCCTGCGGCTCAGCAAGACGCTGTCGACTGTCCTGAGCCCTGAGTGGCCTCAGTGGCTCAGACCAGAAGCTCCACCCGGTGCCGCGTGCTCAGCTCCCACTGTGTGCATGCTGGGCGAGCAGGGATGCAGAGGGACACATAACACCAAACACTGCACCACGTCCAGAAAGTTCTTCCCTGCAAAGCACCCATACCCACAGGGCCCGGCCCTGGAGAGCATCTGGGGCAGCTGGACTGTCCCTGGCCACACGGGTTTGACACAGGGCACCTGACTTGGGTGGAACTGGGGGGCGGTGGGTCGTGCTCTACACGTCATTGCAGCGTGAACACAGTCTCAGGAGCTGGGGGACGGCCCCGTCCCTCTGGGGGCCTGAGGCCTGGATGCCGTGGACACGGTTGGCTGAATTGGGCAGGGTCGCCCACAAAAGGACTGAGATGAGGACAGAATTAGCCACTTTGACCGCAAAGGGAATGGAACAGAGTGAAGGTCCGGCCCTCGGGAAGCCAGCTGTTGATGGCCCCTCCCCTGGCACCGGACAGGTCACAGCCGGCATCAGCAGGGCCATCAGAACGCAGGTGGAAGGCTGGGACGAGGGGCAGCACCTCGCTGTCAGTGCCTGTGAGTTAACTTCACAGAGCAAAGTGCCCCGATGGCTGTGGCCCCCGAAAGACCCTTATCTGAACCCAGTGGCTCAAGGAAACATTAGGCACCCAGGCTGGGCCCCTCCCGCCCCCAACCCGGAGAGGATGTAACCTCCCACGAGGAGCCTGGGGTCCACCCACCAGAGAGACACAATCTCTCTCTCTCTCTCTCTCAGAGTGGAGAAGGGGCCTCAGAGACCTCTGTCTCTGCCTCTGGTCGTATCCATTAACTGACATCAGTGGGTTTTCTAGACCCGACAGCCAGCCCTCTTGGCTCCCGGATGCGAGGGGTGCTCCCCGGGGGAGGCCCGGCTTCCCGATGACCCTGTGCTCCCAAGACCAAGGGTAACGACCCAAAGCAATGATAGTTTCCTCGTCTCTGCCGCCCAGAAGGGAAGGAGAAGAACTGTGCATCCTGCGGGAGGGGCCCAGTCAAGGGACCCCCCCACCCCGTCAGTTACTCACGGTTCACGGACGGCGTCCACACCCGTCAACTCCTTTAACCGCCATCTTGCACCGTCGATCAGACGCGGCCAGGGCGCTCCGCCCATGTTTGGATGAGCCTGCGGATCAGAACCCAGGGAGCCGGGACCCGGGCACACAGGTGGTGAGGGGCTGCCTCGCCGCCAGCTCCCGGCCGCCGGATTCCTCGCATTTGCACCCCCAGGCGTGCGTGCATTTCCCTCCACGCACCTGCTGCCCGTGCGGCATCATCCCCACTCCTCCCCGCAGACCACGGTGCTGTCGTCAAGGGCACGGAGCTGAGAAGTCCCTGCAGAAGCTCAGACCCCATAGGAGCCGCAGGAAGCACAAACTGGTTCCTGCAGGTTTAAGGGGGCGGCTGAGCAAGTCCTATGGAAACAGCCTCGAACTGGGCATAACGTGACCTAGAACTGGTAGGATATTGTCCTGAGGTCTAGTAAAGACAGGCAGAGGGGCAGCCGTGTGTGCCTTCACCTCTGTCGTGTTTGCAACAGTGACACGTTAACACGTCAAGTCACGTGGATCCAGAGGGATCTGTGGTACTAACCCCCTACAGTCGTAAAGGCTCACTCTCAAAACTGACCTGGGGCGTCAATAAAAATGGACAAATGCGTCAGGGTGGTAGGGATAAGAGTGTAATCACACCTAGAATGGATGAGAGAGAGAGAGAGAGAGAGAGAGAGAGAGAGAGAGGTGCTGTATCCACACAGTGCAATATTTTCCAGCAAGGACACAACAGAAGCATCGATATCTGCTGCGGACGAACCAAAAACATTGTGCAGGTGATTGAAGCCGGTTACCAAAGTTCACCCGCAGTGTTGTCCGGTGTAGATGAAATGCATAAAAACAGAATAATCCGTAGAGACAGAATGCAGGTCCCCGGGGCCCGGGGGTGAGGCAGCGGTCACGGCTATGGGGTTTCCTTTCGGGGTGATGGAGATGTTTCAGGACAGGTGCAGGTGACGGTGGCACAACCTTGTGAACACACGAAAAGCTACAGCACTGTGCACTTGAAAAAGGCCCTGCTACGAGCAGCTGTGTGTGGTCCGAAGCCCCCGGTCCTCACGTTCCAGAAGTCCCTGCTGGCCTGACGGAGGTCTGACCGAGTGTGAGTGACGCCGTAGAGAACGTGAAGAAGGTGCCCGGACCAGCAGAGGCCCGTCTCCGCAGGCCGGCGGCTGGAGAAGGTGCGCGTGTTCTGACCTCAGCATCCAGAAGGCGTCGCCCCCGCACCTGCTCCTCCGTCTGAGGGGCGGCTGGCAATTCCTTCCTGCATTCACAGAGCCCAGGGGTCACTCTGTCCCCCGGCCATTTGCACTGATTTAGGTTTGGAAAATGGTAATGAAGTTTTGTTGCACGGAAACAGCGACAGGAAAAAGCTCATTGGCCTCTGGGTGCCTTTCCAGGACTGTGTGGGCTGCACTGACCGCCTGCCCAGCCCGGGGCCCCCTCCCCCCGGCGTCTGGACAGCAATCTGGGGGCCGCTGCAGCCCGCATAGTGTGGTGCTCCGACCCCTCCAGCAGGTGCCATCCCACGGCTGAGCAGCTCACCACGATGGGGCAAAGACAGGGCTTTCCTGTCCGCACGGCAGGGCTCACGGGCCATCCACGGCCACACTGATGCTTGGGACAGCCGTGCGGCTGGGGGAGGAGAGAAGGGCAGTCGTCTGCCGCAGGTCCCGGAGGCAGGGGTGCGACTGGCTGAAAGCCGGCCCTGGAGCTTTTTTCCTGAAGCTTCGTGCCTGGGAGTCTGTGGTGTTAGCCGTCCGCGTGTCTGCCCAGCCAGGCACAGGTACACGCTTGCTGGGGAGATGCGTCCACACCTCAAGTTTGAGGTGGGGGCCTGCCTTGCAGGGGCGAGGCCAGGCCACATTCGGGGGAGGGCTTTCTGCCCACGGTCTCATTCAGGATCCCTCCCTGCCCTTGGTCTGCGCGTCCATGGTGCTCCAGGACCCCAGCGATGGGAACCTTCCGTGTCGGCCAGAGCGAGCCACTCCTGCTCTCCGCTTTCCTGGCCACTTCTGTTTTCATTTTTTCCGGGAAGTTTCAGTGGCCTTGACTGTTCCCAGAGAACGCAGCCCATCAGCATTTTCATTCCGATTGTGTTGAACTGACGCATTAACAGAGAATCGACATCTTGGTGATGCTGACTGTCCCCGACCATGTGATTTTCCATCTGCTCAAATTTACTTTTGTTTTTTTAATGAACGCCTTGAAGTCATCCTCCTCCCGGCCTCACGCGTCTCCTGTTCTATTTATTCATGGGTATCTTATCTCCTCTGTTGCTGCAAGTGGGACTTGCCCCACTGTTCCTCCCGCTGGACGGGGTGTTTCCTCACATCTTGCTTCATTCTGGCTTCGACATGAGATTTCTTCCAAAGCCTCCGTCCCCTTCAAGTCCGCCTGGTGCCTGGCCGAGAGCCGCACCCTCAGCAGGAAAATGCTTCTGGACGTGGACGCACAACTGAGCCGGCGGGCCGTGGACGGCAAGGTTCTGGAACCCGGGCACGTGGCTCGCACTTAGTGCTTACACGCAGGGGCGCACGTGGGGGCGGGGCGTGGGGCTCACAGTGTGCTGGCCCTCGGGCTCAGGGACGGCAGGGACAAGCCGAGAGACACGGTCACCACGGGGGTGAGGGCGTCAGCGGAGGAGGGTCCCGGGCTGGTGCTCTGTGATCAGCATTAGCATGTGCTCACACGCATGCCTGTACGTGTGCGTGCACACGTGTGCATATTCGTGCGTGCACACTCGAGCAGGAGATATCGTGTGTATACCTTGTGTGCTCATGTGCAGTGTGTGCACGCGTGTGCATGTGTGTGCGCATGTGTGTGCATGTGGGCACACGTGTGAGATTCTCGGCTTCCCGGGCCCTATTCTCGCTGAGGGATGGCCCTGCCTTGTTCCCTTTGTTCGCCCCTCCCTTTCACCCACGTGCCAACCACTGCAGGCGTGGACACAGGACAGGAGGGTCCCCACCGTCCTCCGTGGACCCAGAATCTGGACAGTGTTCTGTGTTGCAGGTGCCCAGGGGCCAGCCAGAAAGGAGGCCTGGTGCCTGTGGGAGGGGGGCGCCCCTCGTGGGGCAGGGGGTCCTTCTAGTCCACGTGGGGGAGACCTCTCCCCTGCTCCCCACGCTGAGGTGACCCCACCTCGCACACGGGCCAGGGTAACGGTGCAAAGGCAGGAGCGATTCATTTCACTTAACTGCGATGAGAGTCACCGCCTCCCCGTCGGTGCATCCCGTCCTGTTCTCCGCAGTTTGCTTCTTTGTCAAAAGTAAACACAACCGGAAAATCCAATTCCGGCCCGCTTCCCCCGCAGCCCCCGCTCCCCAGGAGATTGATGGTGCTGTGTGTCCCCATCCATCACCCCCGTCCCGGCCTGGAGGCCACCGCACTTTTCCATTTATTTTGGGCTTTGGAGAGACCTGAACATTTAGCTTTTTTTCCTGTGGGCTCCTCTGTGCTGCCCTTCCTCCCCCACCAGCCGTGTCCCCTGTCCCCTGTTCCCTTCTCCAGCCACCAAGGTCAGTCTGATGTTCCTGAGGAGCACTGGGAGCAGACGGGGACCTCCCTCCCCGGTGCAGAGGGGCCTGGTCCTTCGGAGGCTGGAACGGAGCCCGCGGGCAGGAGACAGTCCGCTCCCCCGGCCTGACGGTTCTGAGCTGCTGGGATGCTGGTCTGCCTCCGACTGGGACCCACAGCCCTGGCCTGGGTCCCCAGCCTGCAGACTACAGATCCCTAATCCCGGGGCTGATTCCTAGAGCACCCCCCACGTCCCACTGGACTGTTTCCCTGGAGAACAGACACACCCCACACCCACCCTCACCGCTGGCCTCCTCTGGCTCGGCGAGGCACCAGCCCACACGTAACGCCGGCCTCTCAACGCCCCGTGAATCCCCTCCCCGCCTCCCCCTGCAGCTGCAGATCACCAGGATAGTACAGTGGGAGCCTGGCCCGTCCCTGCTCGCTCAGAAGGTCTGCCCCACAGGCTGTTCCGGCAAAGACCCAAGCTCACCCTGGACAGGACTGGGGACTCGGAATCCCGCCTTCTCCGCTGAGACCCCGGGGCCCGTCCTCACGGCACCCCCAAGGACTGCAGGGCTGTCCCCCACCAGGGGCACAGGACCACCCGCTCGGGCTCCTCACTCCCTGTCCTCACCCGGCGGGCTGTTCTTGTCTGTCTTTTGGTATCGGGTGAGACGAGCCCCAGACCCACTAAAGGAAGGCATTAGGCAGGTGAGTCCAATTTTAAAAAGTCAGAAATACAAGTCACTTCTGCCGGACACAGAAGGATTTGCTGGGAAAGAGTCTGGGGACAATCACGGTGATTCAGGGCAGCCTGGCTCCAAGACTGCTCCTCGGAGGGGCGTGGGCTCCGGGGGCTCCAGGGGCATCTGGGCTCCGGGACTGAGTGGGCACAGCGGCTGCGGACAGCCCGAACTCATTTGAAATGATCTGGAAGCTCGTCTGCATTCCTCCACCAATGGCCCTGTGTTCTCATGACGCACCCCTGGGACGGGCGGATTTTTACTGAGGACAAGTGGTTTCATAGAGAAGCTGGGCCAGTGTCAACCTCGACATCATTATATCCTGGATAAATAGCTTCGGGAGCGAAGTGTAAAAAACTGTGATGATGTCGAAACTTCCACTGTGGCAGCAAATCGTACGTGCTGGACACAGTGCCCTGCTCTTGGGCTCTGGGCGCCTGCCCTGGGTGCCTGGGATTCAGCCTAGAGCTGTGTCCCCACCCCGAGCAGGAGCCCGAGTGGCATCTGCTTGACCCGAGGACCTTGCGGGCCTGTGGGCAGCGCTCTGGGCGGGATGGGCCCTGATGGAGGCAGGTGCCGGCTCGTATCTGCGGGAGGGGGAGGCAGGCCGGCCTGCAGGTGCCGGGCAGGCGGGGCTGGGCTTGTCTGCGGGCGTCTGTGCCCAGGCCTGCAGTCACATGTCGGGCAGGACCCAGAGGGGAGTCCGCCTGGGGGGCTCGCAACAGCGGCACCCAGCCGCCCGGCCTCTTGGTCTCGGTGTCTGAGCACAGGCCCCAGGGCGGCCTCCGGGGCAAAGCGAGGGCTGCCCGTGGTGGCCCCGGGCCCTGGGACGCCTCCTGCCCTGTGGGCTCCGGGAGGGCCCAGCTACCCAGCGGCTGAGAACGGTTTATGGCATATGGCCGGCACCGTGGCACCCCCCGACCCTGCTCTTTGGTGGAAGGGTCTTTGGGCCTGAGGGCCCTGGGCCGGCGCCTGTGTGCAGGGCCCAGGATTCTGCATTGAAAGTCAGCGTAAATGTGTTTCTACTCCGGCCGTCCTGGGCCCTGGCATTGGGCAAATAGCAACCTACAGCCCCAGGAAGGACCTGGCCGCCCAGAGACTTCTACCCCACGCCTGCTTTCTGCAGCCGTGGGGTGGGGTGGGGGCTGAGAGAGGTGAGTGGGGGGCTCTCCCCCCTCCCCCAGGGAACAGGACAGCAGGAGTGAGGAGGAAGCCCCCAGGGGACCCGTCAGCACACAAGGGCATCTCAACGTCACTCTGTCCCGCAGGGTTTTAAAAACCTTGATAATGATTATTTTTCCAGCTCTATTGAGGGGCCATTAACAAACAACTCCGTCCCTACTGTATTGGGAGCACAACGCAGGATATTTTGATATCTGCGTCCATTTGAATGAGTCCCGCGATGCAGGAGGTGAACACCCCCGTCCCCTTGCCTGGCCCCTTCTGTGCAAGGTGACCAGGATCTCCTCCCTTAGCAGCTTCCAAGGACGCGCTACCCCATCGTTAACCAGGGTTCCCGTGCTGCACGCTGGACCCCGGGACTTACTCACCTTACAGCGGGAGGTCTGGCCCCCCACCCACCCCTCCCTGCCTCCCCCCCGCCCCCCCGCCCCGCCCCAGCCCGGCTCCTCTCTGCCCCTCTGCACCTGCCGGGCTGGCCATCGGCCCACAGCGTGGACAACAGACTGAGCCACGGAGGCCGGGCGCCTGGCAGAGACCCGCAGACTGGCCGTCCCTCCGGGACCCGCCTGCGCCGGGCCCAGCCCGTGTGCAGGGAAGTCGGGGCGTGTCTCAGAGAGGACGCGCTTGTCAACAGGTTTGCGTAAAAGCGACACTCCTAAGGAGAGTGTTTTCACAGATTATTCCTTTCCTGAAAACCGGCAGCCGATAAATACTGGCATTCTTCACAAATACACCCGTTACGTCCGGGAAAGCAGGCATCAGCAGGGCAGAGCCACGTGTTACTAAATGTCACCGGGCTAATTGAACTTCTGGATTCACTGAAATATGCTCAGTTATGAAATTCAGTCAGACAACGGCGGGGCGGGGGGCGGTCTCCATGACTCCCCCCTCCCCCCATCACCCAGGCTACAGTGGGAGGGGCTAGGGTCCCGAGGGGGGACCGGGCGGGGGCCACAAACTCCGGGGACCCCAGCCACTCTGCAGCGGATCCCCCCTTCCGGCCTGCCCCCTTCCTCCCCAGGCCCCCCTGCCTCTCGGCCCCACTCTCAGGGAAACTGAGGTCACACACTAGTCATCGCCCCTCCCCATCCGGGGCTCACCAGCCCGACTCGCTTGCTGGAATGTACCTGCCGAGGTGGCCACTCACCTCCAGGCCGAGATCCATGGCTGGCTGCCCGTCCCTCCCCGTAACTGCTGGGGTGAGGCCCCTCCCTCCCCAAGGGCCCCACAACAGCTCGTGGGAGACCTGGTAGGAGGCGTCAGGAAGACGGGGGGGGCGGGAGGGGGGGGAGAGCCAGCCCTCCTCGTGCTCACCTCCAGTGGGTGTTTGCCCCGTGAACCTCCCTCGGCCCGGCCCGTCTGGTTTGGTCCCTCTCCGGGGTGATCCGACAAGGTCACCTGATACGCGGGGTGCAGGGGCAGAGAGAGACGTCCCTCTGCCTCCCGGGGCCGCCCCCCGCCCTAGGCGTCCAGCCGAGGGTCCCTCCCCAGCCCCGGATCCCCGCAGGAGGGGCACTGCCGTCACAGCAGGCTTTTCACGAAGGGCCTGAGAGGCATCGGAACGGCCGCCACGCTCACGGGGAGAGCAGTTATTAAAGTGTTACGGGGGACGTCTTCTCCACATCCACAGTCCACTTGTCATCGAGAAGTAGCTTTGCAGACGATGCAGCAGCAGAATGCAGTCCGTCTGGGGACGTGCGCGCCTCGGGCACGCTGGAACATTCCGGAGGTGCTGCTGGGTCAACACGTTCCAGAAGGGCGCCCACTCCCACCCGGCCGGGCCCAAGCTGTCTGCCCTGGGGGGGGGGACCCTGCGCCCCGGCTCCCGTGTCCCCTCTGCCAGCCTGTCACCTAGCAGGAACATCAGGAAGTTTGGAGGAAAGGGTGGAGGGTGTGGGGTCCTTGGGGTCCGGAGTCCGTAAGGCCGACCGAAGACGCAACCAGGGGAAGAGAAGTGAGTGACGGAGTATAGACAACGGAGCAGGGACAAAGGCAGAGAGGCCGTGGGGTCCCAGGTCGTGAGGGCTGCGGAGGCCGGAGTGTGGCCTTGGTGGGGCTGGACGCAGCATATGTTGGCTCCCTCCTCAGGCCAGAGGCCAATGTACCCCAGGGGTCAGGGTCCAGCCGACCCTGTGAATCAGCGGGAACCTCCGGGTCAATAAACCTGAATGTTCTTTCAACAGAAATCGCTGCTTCCCTTACTGTTGTTGTCTCGCCCGGGACGCCCCATGGAGGTGTCCCCGTATCGTGGGTTTCCCAATACTTCATCAGGCCCTCCGTCAAGATGACCAAGGACCCCTCAGACAGAAGCGGGGGCTCCCTGGCTTCTCACGGCACCAAGGCCCACGCCTCGCCCGACCCCAGCTTCCCCTTCGCCGCTGCCCACCCGGGAAGTGGTCCACTCAGACCCTCAGAAGGAAGCATCTCTTCTGGCCTACCGAGGGCAAAGTGTCTGTCCTGCGGACGCTGCTCGCTGTAGAGGAGGGCCAGGTCAGCCCCGACACAGCAGCCGGGCAGGAGATGAGTGACACAGGTGGTGTTTGTGTTCCAGCTGCCGGGGCGGTGGGGACGGGGCGTGGCATCTGGAAGAGCTCGTGGGAGCCCGCCCCCCCCCTGCCCCCCCTGCCGCAGACACGCCCCTCGGACACGAGGCTTGTGTAGACGCGCACCGAGGGGGGCAGGGATGCAGGCCTCGCCTGGCCAGGTTGGGCCGGGGGGCTGAGGTCCAGCCTGGGGCTCCAGCAGGCGTCTGTCCGGTGGCCCTGGGCGCTGGACGGGGCGGCTGTCCTGGCAGTGAGGGGGTGTGGCTCCTAATGGCAGTGACGGTCCCGAGGGCTCAGTGACTAGGACGCCATCCATTTGCACGGAACCACCGCTGTGCCCGGTGACACTGCGGGTTGTGCGCTCGTGATTTATGGAGATAGCAGTGATCATTTTTGTAATAGGAGTCAAAGGAGTTTTTGGCAATGGGTCAACTTGAAGGAAATTGAAACACAATCTTTAAATGAGCGATGAGGCTGAAGGAAGGATCCAGTTGCATGTGTGTGGGTGTGGTGTGCACGTGTGTGTGAGCGTGCGTGTGTACGTGTGTGTGTTTATGTGTGTGAGTGTGCACGCATAGGTGTGTGTGAGTCTCCCTGTGCGAGTGTGTATACATGTGTGTGCATGTGTGCATGTATGAATGTGTGTGTAAATGTGTGCGTGTGTAATTTGGGGGGATCCCATGTGTGAAGGGGATCCCCTGCCCGAAGCCTTGACCAAGAAGCAAGGACTGGAAACGGACACAGACTCTGAGCAGCCTGCTGTGTGAACTGACCCCCGAGCCCTAAGGAGAAGCAACCACGGCGATGTTGAGGTCCAGCTGTCAGGTCCCCAAATGTCCCCAAGGACTGACAGACAAAGGACAACACAAACACAGGACAAAATCCTGCTCTGTGTGTGTGTGTGGCTGCCCTTCATAGAGTGAGTGCTGTACAGACGGCACAGTTTCTGGAAGGTTCCATCGCACGTGTTGGGAGGTGGCCCGTCGGATGCATGACCGTGTCTGTGGGGACGCAGCGAGGGCTTTGCTGCCTCCTCTCCCTCCAGCTTCGTGCCGTCCGTTTGGCCCTCTCTGCTGCTGCGTCCTGCTCCCGTCCCCCCACCTGTGACTTGCTCCAGATGGCCACCTAGGGCTCTGTGCCGTCTCTCTGGCCACACCTCCTCCCCTGGGTGTCCAGCCCAGGGCCGATGGGGCTCTTCAAGGAGAACCACGCCCTCTTCCTTCCCGTCTTGCCCCGCGCTTTCTCTCTGGGGGATGCTGTGCATAGCTGTGGCATCAGGTGTGGACCACAGACAAATGGCACCCACATTCCCATTCCAGCTCCCTTCTGGCCCCGAGCTCCAGGGTTCTACCTGCGTCCGTCCTCCTCCCCAGCACCTCTTCGTGGACTTCTCACGGCACCCAGATCAACTTGCCCCAAACCAGCTCATGACCCTGCTCCCTCTCTCATGGGGTGGGACCAACACCACCTGTACCTGATGCCAGAGACCTGAGGGCCAGCTCTGTCTTCTTCTAACCCTTTCCATGCTCCATGGTCAGGCAAGTGCTCTGCCTGGTCAGTTCTGTGTCCTGAGCATCTCCGAAGCTTGGTCAACCGGCACCTGGCTCCGTCTGCTCTAGCCGCCCTGGAATTTGGGACATGCCCAAACGAAGCCAGACATCTTTTCAGCTTAAGTCATTTTGTCATGGATGTCTTTTCTGGTCCCACAAACCAGGTCAAATCCCCTGGGACAGTACCTCATAAAGTTGCACGGCTCTGCCGTTCAGCACATTTCACAGTTGCAAGTTTATATTTGTTTGTGTGGTTATTTGAATAATGCTTATTTATCGCACCATGTTGTAAATTCCGTGAGGATGGGGGGTGTAAATATCAGTTTTTACACACTATGTTTTTTCTTATTGCCTGGCATGGAGACTGCCTATGGTAGGTGCCCACCCATCTGTCTCTCTCTCTCACTCTACCGCCTCTCCTTTATTCCCCCTTTCCTTCCCTCCATCATCCATCCCTCCATGCATCATCCATCCATCCATCCATCCATCCACGGAACAGCTATTGAGTGCTGGGCACCATTCACAGGTGCTCTACATACGTTTAAGTCAACTGATACACCCAAAACCATAAGAGAGAGTGATAATTACTATTATTAACCTCATATTACAGAACAAAACACGGGGCTTAAGAAAGTTAAGAACTTGACTAACCAGCCAGTGTCAAAGCCCCCCCATCAGGAGGAACGACCTCCAAAGCCCACATCTTCCCATGAAGCCCTCTTTGGGTTGGTCGCCCACGCTAATTCCTCCTGACATCTCTCCCAGGAGAGGTCTTGCTCCCTAGTGTGACCTTAGAAGAGCTGCGGCAGCCTCACAGACACCTGACCCCTCCTTCTATTTCTTCGACCCCACGGAGACAGCTGGCTGTACGGTGGCCGAACTGCTGCGGTCAGGGACGCGTCGGCACCGTGACCTTGTGGTTGTCCTCTGTGCGACTCGTGTGCATGACTGAGCCTCTCTGGTCTCTGCTTGCTCGTGGCGTCGGAAGGATGGAGCCCCCCCTGGGTGGGGTTGCTGGGTTTTGTAGGTCGTGTATGAGGGGGGGCCGGGAAGATGGGCGGTAAGTGGCGCTCCCACGTTCTTTGTCTCTTGAGGCCCATCAGGTGTTGTGTTCGGGCTGAGACACCGTCCCCTCCTCCAGGGAGTTCAGCCCAATGGGATGAATAGCCTGGGGTGGGGGTGGGGGGGAAACTGAGCAGCACAAGCGAGGATGGGGGTTGGGGAGACCCTGCAGCTCCAGACACGGGAGACACCTGCTCCTGATCCGGAAGAGGCGGGGAGTCTGCAGAGCGGGTGGGGCTGGCTTGTCCGAAGAGGAAAGGGGCGAGAGGCCTTTTATCACCTGCTGGGTGCCAGGTGTTGAAAGCCTATCGTCTCATTTAACCCCCCAGGTGTCCTACCTGGAAGATGTTTTGCAACCGAGCAAACAGACCCAGGACACGCAGCTCGTGGTTGCCGGGGCCCCTCCGCCCCTCCGCCAGCCTTCTGCCACGCCGCGCTGGGTCATAGCAGGGGGTGAAAACAGTCCCAGGCACGACGGTCTGAAAGTGAACTTACGCAGGAGGTGGGGTGGGAGAGACGGTTGCTGCTGGAGGAACAGACCTACATGTTGGGCCCGAGAATTTGAACTCCAACTTCACAGCAGTGGGGAGCGGTGGGGGGGCGGGGCAGGCAGTGGGCGCTTTAGGAGCCTCGGTGGCCGCGTGGGGAGTGGGTTGTAGCAGGTGAGGCCGGAGGGGGAGCGGGGTGACAAAAGCAGTGACGTGTGCAGCGTAATCATACCCATAAAAATCCAGCAAGTGCACCAGGAAGGAAGGGCACGAGACGTCAGCATATGAATTTTGAAAATCACTTCCCTCTCCGAAGAATCAGATCCTTCGGGAGGGCTCACTTCAAGACGTTGGGTAGAGGGATGATGCCTGTACGTTTAGAAACCTCTAGAAGGAAGTTAGAGTCTGGGCTCCTCACAGAAGTGCAGGTGTCCACCCAGGGCCACTGTCCACGTGCCCTCGGCCCCGTGTTGGACGAACCTGCCTCAACCACGGGCCGCGGCCGGAGGCAGAGGGAAGGTGAGGGGCTTCGGGTCCCCCAAGGGGCTTGAGGAGCCCGCCCTCCCCCACCACGGAGTTGCCAAGCGGCCGCCAGGGAGCCCTCAGGGGGGTCTGGGGGACAGACAGACAGCGCGGCCACTCTGCAAATGTGTTGGCAAAGTGGAGGAGAGAGGGACGGTCGGTAAGAGGAGAAAGAAGGTAGACGACGAGCATCGAAGGAACGAACTGGAAGAAAATCTAGTGCGAATGTGCCAGAGACTTACGGAGCGAGCGGCTCCAGCAAGACTGCGGAACCCTGAGCAGGGGCCAACATCCGGGGCTCCGGGGACGAGCACCACGAAGGAGAGATCTGGGCAGAAATGAGGCTGCTGGCCCAGAAAATGGTGGAGACGTGCTCAGGGCGGGTGCGGAGGCCCAGGCGGGCAGCCAGGGGGCATTTCCGGAACCCCAATACCGGGCGTGACAAAGCGGGACGATGACATCCTGGAAGACGTAGCAGAACAGCGCCCACGTCAGAAACCAGCGCGCCCGGCGGCCTCCCTGCACCCGGGGCGCCCGCAGGTGGCCCTCGTCCCCGGGCAAGCACCTCCCATTCTCCCCGCCGCGTCATTCCACCCAGGCCGACAGGGGACACGCGGCTACAGGTTCTGGGGGGCGAGGCAAGGGTGTTAACGGTTTCCTGAGCGACGGTCATTTCCTGAAAATCAGCTGCAAACACCATAAGATTCCCAGTCACCCTGACCCCCGCGTTAGGTTTGTGATGAGGCCCCTCCGAGCGGAGGGTGGCCGCTGAAGATTTGATGACGCACGGATGGGCTCTGCGATCGTGCGTCCAGACGCCGGGGTTGCCCAGACTGTGGGGCTGTGGAGCTGGCCGCCGCCTGGGCCTTCTGGGTGGGGGACAGAGCCAGTGTCATGGCGGGGACAGAGGACAAGCGAATCAGGGGCCCCTCCCGTGCAGATGAGATGACACAGTGGAGGAGACACGGGGCCGGTGCACACAGTGACCACGGGAAGGGGGCTCCGTGACCTTAAAACCAGCCAGTTTCTTGCCCCAAATGCACGTGTTCGAGAATAGAGTCCTCTCTAAGAAAATTCCGGAAAGGGCAAGGCTCTCCGGGGAAAGCACGGGGCCCATGACGCAGCCCGTGGCTTGCTGTGCAAGCAAACAGCGGCGCCCGGTGGAGGAAGGGCGTCTGAAACAGACGCTGGTTGTGTTGTCGTGTGCGTTCCCGACACACGTTTAAGTGTGAACGAAGACCCAGGTCCTGGAGGGGAGCACGGCGGAGGTCGCCTGACCAGCGGCCCGGGAGGCGGGGATGGCGGGAACCGCTTCCCTCCTCCAGTCTGGCAGGTGTCTGTGTTGGCCTCACGTGATGCCAGGCTCCTTCCAGTCTATGGGATTGGGGGCATATGTTGCTTTCCAGACCAAAGAAGTTCACTTTCCACAAAAGTGATATCGTCAAAACTGCCAAAGCGAACGAGCAGATGGTCCTTCCCAGCTGCGTGGACAACCCCCCCTCATCCCACCCGATGGGGCTGTCGGGTGGAGCCTGGTTCTGGATGAATCCGGGGCTTCCTGGAAAGATGGCGGCTATAGGTGAGCAAGACAGAGGAGCTTCCAGAAGGAGCTCGGTGGGCAGGTGGGCACTGTCTTCTGTCCCCATCACTTGCCCCTGCCGGGTCCTTGGCAGGAATCTGGGCGCCATCCCCCGGGAGCTGAGACCCCACGGAAAGTGCCTGAGCCGTTCCGGGAGAGGACGTCCGGGACATTTCTCTGCCCTGGGGACAGCGGGGCCACTGGAGGTCTCTGGAAGCAGCTGGAGGTGCTCATGGGATGGGTTCAGCCAAGGGTCGTGTGACGGGCCTGTTCTGGTCGTCATACAACCCGCAAGGGATGGCCTTGGGGATTAAGGCGGGGACACCACAGGTCAGGCTGGCCACACTGAGGTTTCCGTAACAGCCGGGGTCCGAGGGGCCTGAATCGTGATGCGCCAACAGCCGCCTCATGCTCAGCCCCGGGGACGTCCTGGGAGGCCACCTGCGGGACGGAGGAGCCAGCGGGTCCTGAAGCTCCCGACTCCCACCTGGTCGCAGAGGGAAGCTGTCCTCACACCTTCCCCCGCTCCGGGTCACCGACTTAGACCACTTTCCTGAAAACAGCTGTCTGTCCTGTGCGTGCGTTTGCACTTGGACCTGGGTGTGTTTGACACTGGGGCGGTGTGCCTGCGGCTCACTGAAACCATGAACTTCATCGACTCGACACAACCGACCCCCGTCCGTCCGTCTCCACACACACGCGCACCTGCCGCCCCAGCCGTAGCTCAGTCTGACTGCCGGGAGCCTGTCCGCTGAAGGATGAGCCACAGAGCGGAGTCGCTGATCAAGGCTGGCAATGCGGCGGTGGCTGGACCGGCTGTGTCTCTTCCCGAAAGAAGCAGTCGGGGGGGTAGTGGTTGCTGGATCCAGCTTTGTTTCCTCTCGCACCGTCTCCTCCCCTCCCAGGGCGCTGCTCAGGGTCTGGGCCGCGGCCCGCTCGGCGTTGGCACGGCGGACTTCTCGCTCACGCACACACGGCTGCACCCGATCCCCCCGGGGCACGGCCTGCGTCAGGGCAGGCGGGTGGCCAAGCATCCCAGACGGGACGGGCTGACGATTCCCATGTCGCCAAAGGTAGATAGGGAGACACGCTTTACAAACAGGTCAACAATATTAAGATTAGAATCTCAAGAAAAACCAGGTTATAAATCACCAGACGAGATAATGGAATACAATCAATTCGAAATAGTGGCAGCAAATGGGCCCTTCTGATGCAGTCTGTGTTTTCAGATACGGGGGGAAATGCCTTCGAAAAAACTCCCATAAATCACGCGGGTTTAATCGCCAGAATAAAAATGGAATTTATGGTGTCATCTGAGGGGCGTTCTTTAAAATAATACATTAGCTCCTCATCGATGACAGTTCGGGAAAAAAGATGGCAGCCTTTTGAGCTTCCTTACTTAATTTGTTTTAAAATTAATAGTTTGTTAGTTTTCTATCTGTAAATACTCCCTCAAAGCATGAATCCACTTTTCCCTGTTTTTCCCTAATTCCGGAGGTGACTTCACAGACCCAGCATGGCCGGGGATATCCGGAGAGCGTCTCCAAACGACGCCTCCCTTTCCCGTGGTCGTCGTGGGATCGAGACGGGACCGCTTGGGCCCCGGGGACTCCGTTTCCGAATCACTCATGGCGGAAAGACCCAGCCTCTGTCTCCGTCTCTCTGTCCCTGTTTCCCCTTCCAGGGCCCCTCTCGGAGCCAGAGCAGGGCCCACGTCCACCTGCCCCCTCCCGAGCTGCCCCAGTGGGGCCGGTACTGGTGCTCAGGAACATCAGGACACCCAGCCACACGTGGCCCACGCTCTGAGGCCTGCAGGTGCCCGAGGCCGTGCCCACCGCCCACGGCTGACGCGGGGGTGGCGTGAGGACCCCATTTTATAGACCAGAAAGTGGGGGCCCAGACAGCAGCTGGTAGTTATTGGACCCCAGCCCCAAACCCAACGGGCCCACCTTCAACCCGGAGCCACCAGGACCTCACGGTCACTGGTCACCAGGAGGCCCCTGCACGGGCACGGGCGCAGACAGCCGCGTGCGTTAGTCGACCGGGCTGCTTCGCGTGGAGACGCTGCAGGGACCGCTGTGCGGCAAAGGTCGGCAGGGCGTTGACCTGCAATGAACACAAACCCAAACCGGGGGCCTTGCGGGGCCCTTCCCACTCCCTGAACCTCGCAGAGCCCGCCTTCCCGCCGGCCCCACCCCTGTGCGGCTCAGCCTTGCCCCCAGTCCGGCCCTGAGTGCCACACGGAAGCCACGCGTGAGCCGTGGGCAAACCAAGAGGAAAGTGGCCCTGCGCGCGAGCCCCTGGTGCTGGTGGAGGCCGCCCATCCCGCCCTGGAGTTCGCTCTGGCCCAGCCTTGAGAGCCGCAGTTAACTTCCTGCCTCCTCCAGGCCGTGCTCCTCCCCACACGGCGCCGGGCTCCCAGAGACGCAGCGAGGTGCCGTCACAGAGCCCCTGCACGTGACAGCGGGGAGACCCTCCCTGGGCTGGGCCGGGGCCCAGGCGTGCAGGGAAGACACCGGAACGCTGGCACGAACTGCGGTCCAGCGCCCGGTGGGAGCACTGCACGAGCCACTGAGTGTTCTGTGGCCCCTGGTCACACTCGATGAAGGAAAACAAACAGGTGAAATGTCTGTATTTTAGTCATTTATTGTATTTAATCCAATTACCCAGTTCTTATCACTGAAATGTGTAACCAGTTCAAAAAATGATGAATGAGTTTCCCACCTTTATCTCGTAGCAAGTTTTGAAATCGGATGTGCATCGTTCGCCTCGAGCGCCCGTCTCCATTTGGACCCTCCTGGTCCAGGCACCCAGGAGCCAGAAGGGGGGGGCAGTCAGCATGCTGGGGGCCGGGATGCTCTCCCGGGTGTCCCCGGAGTGAGCCCGCTAACCACCGGCTCCGGGCTTTGTTCCTGGCACAAGCCGGAGAACGTCCTCGGGGCGACACCTCCGAGCGGCCGGAGCCCCATCAGGGAGCAGGTGGGCTCGTCCTGACGCCCAGAGACCGGCCGCTCCCCCAGGTGGCCTCAGCCTGCCCAGGTGTCTGAGCTTTGCCCCTCCCCCAGCTCTGGCGATGCCTGAAAAGCCTTCTGGAAAGAAGCCTCCCTATGGGAAGGAGCAGGCATGCTGGGAGAGGCCTGGGGAGGGGGGTGCACTCTCTGAGAAGCGTCCAGGGAACTCAAGTAAAGCTTGGAATGTAGTTTATCCCATCAGAGTAGGCCTCCTGGGCGTCAGGAGGTTTAAACATTAGGAGAGAATTTATTAATTCGACTGACCCCAGACCATACACACTGTGTGCCAAACACGGGGCATTCAGACCCGCATGAGCAGGTCCCGGCCCTCGGACAGGTCACATGCCGGTAAGGGGACAGTGTGGAGAATGTGACAGCACCACCCACAGAGGAGGGAGGGACCAGCCAGGCCCTGGATCATTAAACACCTTCATGTGGTGGGTCTTGAGGGTTGGACGGGAGTTTACAAAACAGATCGGGGGGACAAGTCCTCCCCGGAAGCAAGACCAAAATGCAAGGTCATTGAAAGGGCGGAGCAAGTTGCACACGTGGATGGGGACCCTGCAGGGGGTGGGGGACTGGAGGGTAGGGGCGGCCCCCAGAGAGAGGCGGGGGGTCGGGGTGCGGGCTCATCAGGGGAGGGCCGGAGGTGGGCGGAGTCGTGCCCCGTGTGTCCGCTCGGGGCCGACTTCCTGGAACCAGCAGGACAGGGCCACGCACATCGGTGTCATCAGCTCTGGACCCCGGGAGCGGCTTCTCCGAGACAATGCGGATTCTCCCCGCGACCTCTTCATCACTTCCAGCCAGCTCGCCGTCACAAGGTCAAACTCGGCCGTCCACTGCCGCAGGCCTTGCATGTGTCTGCTTCGTCTGGACCAGCCGGTGAGGAGCTACCGTTCCTGCCCGGATCCCCGAGAGCAAGAAAAAGCAGTCCCCGCCCTGCCCTCAGTTGTCAGAGCCGTGTTTCTGCTCAACAGGACACAAGAGCAGAGGGAACTTTGTCTCGCTCTGGGACGCAGCGCAGGAGGGACGGCCTTGCCCTTGGCAGGCAGGTGGGAGGCCGGAGTGCACCTCCAGTCCCGGAGATCGGGGACCCCGGGCGGTTCTGTCTGTGGTCCTGTCCGGGGAGTTAATCAGCCGCAGAGCCAGAGAGAAGCTGAGCCCGGCCACCTGCCCACTAGCATCGAGGGCTGGGTCAGATGCCACCCCCAGAGGGGTCCCCTCTGGAAGGTCTCAGAGATCGATTGACCTCTATGCGGGGCACGTGCTTGCCGACCCCCGGTTCACGTGGTTTCCAGCACATTCCTTGGCCCAGTGGAAGGTACTGGGTCAGCCACCAGTGGGGTTCTCCTGGAAACTGGGCTGCTGTCTTTGCTCCAGACCAGAGATGGCTAAGGAGAGCTGAAATATGGTTTATATGTTTTTTTTTAAATGTGTGTAATGTCCATTTATTTTGAGAGAGAGAGAGAGAGAGAGAGAGAGAGAGAGAGACAAAGCTCAAGCAGGGGAGGGGCAGAGAGAGGGAGAGAGAGAATCCCAATCAGGCTCCAGGCTCTGAGCTGTCAGTGCAGAACCTGACATGGGGCTCGAACTCACAAACCGTGAGATCGTGACCTGAGCCAAAACCAAGAGTCAGACGCTTAACCGACTGAGCCACCCAGGCGCCCCTGTAGTTTTTAGAAAGACTTTGTGATGGTTAATTTTGTGTCAACAGGATGGTGCCCAGAGAGCTGGTAACACATAGTTCTGGGAGTGTCTCTGGGGGTGTTTCCGGAAGGGCTGAGCACAGCGGAGGCGTCCCCGGTGTAGGTCGGTCTCTGTGGCACAGAGGGCAGAGGAGGGGGGGCTCGCTGCTGAGCCGGGACATCCATCCTGTCTGTCTGTCTTGCTGTCCCGCCCCGGGACTTGGAGGGAGCGACAGCCCGGCCCTCCTGGGCCCCCAGCAGACAGACAGACCGACAGCAGATGGGGATGTCTGAGCCTCCCTAGTCACCGACCCTGCTCCCATAATCCTCAGTCTGTCTGTCTCTCCAGGGTCACACCCTCCAAATCCAGCGTGCTGGGCTTAGCGAATACAGAAGGCCAGTTACATGCGAATTTCAGACAAACAGGAAATACTTTTCATCATTTGTGATTTACTTATTCGTTTGTTTCTTTTAAGTAATCTCTACACCGGGGCCGGATGCAGGGAGGGGTGGGGTGGGGGGGGAGAAATGTCAGGGCCCAGGTGTGCACAGGGGCCGGGTTGCCCCGCGGCCGTGGTGAGGCAGGCACTGAAGGTCGCCCATGGCCGAGCAGCCCGGCCACGGGCAGCGCGGCTCGCTGTCAGCCCGGGGTGGCCAGTGCGTTTCGAGTTACCTCCCAAAGTGCACGTCCCACATCCGGAAGCCCGTCAGCTCACGTCATGAAAATGCTCCCACGCAGGCACGCAGAGCACATCGAAGGTGTGCTTGAGACGGAAAAACAGATCGCGGAACTGTTTCTAACACCTGAGAGGGGCCGCCTACCGCCACCCGATCCGTAATTTCAGGCAAAATTCTGCCACAATGCCGTGCCCCGGAGGACGTGGCCGCAGCACATGTAGAGGACGTGTGCGCCTCTGGGCACCCCTGGCGCCCACGGCAGGGGGAGCCAGCCTGCCCGGCCTCTTGCTGCTGGCACCGGAGGGCCCCGCGGGCCGACTGGTCCGCGTGTGCATTTCCTTTAAACAACATGTCTTGGGCATGGGGGGGGGGGCGGTGGTGGCGGTGCCCCGGCCGATCCCTGCCTGGCCTCGGGGGCACTTGGGGTGAGCGCATCCGCTTTCCTGGGCAGAACCTCCGCGTCTCCGTCCTGGGCAGCACAGAGCCGAGCGTCCGGCAGCCGCGGGCGCCCAGACGGAGTTTGACCGCTGCCTGGAGCCCGGGGACAGATCCCGTGCCCACCGCGCACCCACCCGCTTGGCACAGGTTCATCAGCCTCTACACCGACTCCCCTCTCCTCCCCCTCTCCTCCCCCTCCCGGCTGTGCATCCAACCCCCACCCGCGGAAGATGCTCTGCTCTGGTCCCCCGAGACCCCAGACGCCCGGCTGGCCCACGTCTTTGATTCCTCGTCCTTCTCTGACCTCCAGGAGGCCAGCCCCCTGGCCCCAGGCGACCTCATCCTCCCCACGGCCACACAGGGCAGCTGTCCGGCCGGGTGGCCTCAGTCCCCCAGATGGCCCCGTGACCTGTCACTGCCCTGCCTGAAGCTGACCCTCGACCCTGCCTGCCACTCCTGCCCTAGCTCGGCCCCCCAAGGTCCTCCCCACAGAGCACTGCTGACCGTCAGGTCACGCCCAGGACACAGGCTGCCCTCGGTCCCTCTCACCCCCTCCCTGTGTGCGGAAGGCCCCGGAAGGCCACCCGCCTCCAACACCATCCCCAGAGTCCTGCTCCTTCTGTGGCAGCCACCCCTGGGGTCCCTCCTGGGAGGGAACCCACAGCTGCAATCCGTGGAAGGCAGTGTGTGTGTGCGTGTGTCCACGAGTACGTCCACACAGCACAAGTGAGTACATCACACACATGCACATACAAGTGAGCACACGCACACACACACGCACACGCACACACACTCACCAAAGCCACCCTGGCCCTTCTGTGGCCACTTGTGTCTGGCCGACTGTGTCCCGTCAGGTTTCTTTACCCGATAGGAGCAGACGCTCCGGGTTTGCCCGGATCCGTTTTGATCAATCATCGTGGTGTGTTTCACATCTTTTTAACCGACTTACACCGTTCTGTTGCAAGCGAGCTTTGCACACAGCATCTTGTTCGTGTTTTCCCTCTCTTATTGCTCTTTTTTGGACACACTTCGGCAACGTGGGTCTGTTAGGTGGATCACATCTGATGCGTTCCTGTCATTCCCCTTTGCCGCCTCCTCCAACAGTCTGTGCCCTACCTCAGTTTACCTCCTGAGCCCTAAACGTCAGCCTCTCTGCTGACGTTGCTCCGGACATCACCGTCTACACACTTGAAGTTGGACAACCCACTCGGGGTTCAGGCGCTTCCCTGCCACCTCGGCCCCCGTGAAGCGTCTCCACACCCGGCCGCCCCCGGAGCCCCCTGTGCTCCCCTCCGCCCCGTCACACTCGGCTCACTCTAGAGGCAGAACAGCCCCAGGCTCCCCGGATGCATCACCACACCACCCTCCCCCCGCGGCTCTGTCGTCACCCCTTGGTCTCCTGTCCCCTCGGGGACCACGCCGGCCACCTCGAGACTCCTTCCACGTGTCTTTCGGACCCCGTCTGCCGCCAGTGGGACTCCTGGTTTCCCTTCATTCCTGGGAGACAGAGAGAGGAAGACCACTGGGGACTCACCTGCGCCCTCGGGATCGGAGCCGCCCGGTCGGAAGGAAGCCTC